>NC_030678.2:121986603-122301353 GCF_000004195.4 Xenopus tropicalis | reverse complement strand
ACTGTTTTCTTCTTATATAGCTGAAGTCCAATCCCAATGAGCAAGAGGAGAAAGAAGCTAACGCTCAGCTTCTTAAATCAAGTGAAATCCAAAGCATGCGTTCACAAGGAATTGCAGCCTATAAGGAAGGAGATTATTCTACTGCTGAAACATATCTAAATTTTGTATTGGAGGTAAGCAAACTCTTTTTGTGTGTGTCTGCTGTTCCTAAGCTGTACTTGGGACTGAAGCATTTTTTGCCATGTTGTTTTAAGGACATGTCAGCTCAATTAAAAAATGTTTTGCATAATAAAAACATAATTCTAACCCACTTTACAATATGAATTTATTACAGTTTTTAGTGGTTTAAAAGTTATTACCGTATATACTCGAATATAAGCCGAGTTTTTGAGCACTAAAAATGTGCTCAAAAAGTAACCCTCGGCTTATACTCGAGTATGATAATTTGTGCCGATCCCCCAGACGGACTTGTGTCCGTGCGCCCGCGCTCTCCCTATGTCAGTTCCCAAAACTGCCATCCTGCTACCTGTTCATAATTAATATCTCCAGTGCGCTCTTCTACGGTGTGTGCTCATCTCCGGTGCGCTCTTCTGCTCTGCTTGGCGCCGCAGTCGCGCCAGTGACGTCACGCGCCCGTTCAGTTACTCGTGGCCTGATCTTAGACCTTGTAAGATCAGGCCACGAGTAACTGAACGGGCGCGTGACGTCACTGGCGCGACTGCGGCGCCAAGCAGAGCAGAAGAGTGCACCGGAGATGAGCACACACCGTAGAAGAGCGCACTGGAGATATTAATTATGAACAGGTCAGAAATATTTAACCATTACCCTAATCCATTGCATCCAACCTGCACCCAACCCAGCTCAAAGTTCCACTTCATGCCCAACACCCCCAGCCTGACTTCCCTTTGATGACTCGTATCAGCCACCATAGGGGAGGGGTCAATGTTATTATTTCATCAAAGGGGAGTAGAATACTTGATTTTGACCCTCCCTACCCTGTCCAGCTAACTGACACTGAATTTTTTATCCATCACTACAGCCTAGTGTGCAACCACTGAATTAATTTTATCTTGAAAGTCTGAGCGCACAGGTAGCAGGATGGCGGTTCTGGGAAGCTGGCATAGGGAGAGCGCAGGTGCACTGACACAAGTCCGTCTCATTCCCCTCCTTTCCTTTCCTTTCTGGTCCTGGTCTGTGTTGCAAATGAGTAGTATTGATCTGCAGATTGGTACATTGCCCCCTTAGTTCCCACAATCATTGCATCTTATTAGTTTCTCTATTTATATATCTTATGCGCATATTTCTGGGAAGCTGGCCTAGGCAGAGAGCGGGACTGAGGGAACTTTAATTCGCTTGGCAGTAGCTGAAGGGCAACCAATTGGGGAAAAAGATATAAAAGCGTTATGTGCAAAATTGGTAAGTTGCCATTTTTATCCCACAATGCAACCTTTTTTTGGGATAATCAACTAAACCAAAGTTTGAGCACACTTTGTGTGCTGGCTCACTCGCACCAGCCCTACTGGTGACACCCTAGGCTTATACTCGAGTCAATAGGTTTTTCCAGTTTTCTTAGGTAAAATTAGGTACCTCGGCTTATACTCGGATCGGCTTATACTCGAGTATATACGGTAATAATAAGTTATTAGTTAATTGCTATTGAAAACAGCACTTGCAGTCTTGGTTATGATTTTTTAAACAATGTTGCAAAGGTCAATCTCCTCCAGCAAGACTGGTCAGTCAATCTGCTGCCTTGTGTTACATTGTGTCAAAAGTCAGAGCCACCAGGGCAGAGAAAAGAAAAGAAACGGACAAACACTGCATTTAATAGCAAATAACCCAAAAACCATTACAAATTTGTAATGAATATATATTGCAAAGTTGCTTATAATTAGTTTTTTATTATGCAACATTTTTACTTTTATTTATCATGGGGGCCATTTTAAAATGGCCCCCATGATCTCTATTCTAGCATAATGTTTACTGCAAACTTAAAGATGAACTGTTTTTGTCACATGATTCTTTTTCTCCGCTAGAAAGGTTGGTGGCAAAGGATATGGTAGCCTGTTATGTAAGGTGCACACAAGGGGAGTTGTATGCCAACTATAAGCTATGTGTTTTCACTTTACGTTTAAAAAACAATTCTAGCTAATGGCCTTGGCAGATTTGTAGATATTGTGCAAACTGTGTATGTCTGATTTGGAAACAAAATGCAGTGTATTTATTAATGCTAGAGACAAACATCTTCAGTGATGCTGCCCATAGCAACCAATCAGATCTTTGATTTTGTTTACAACTGTGATGTTTCTCTACACTACAGTGTTAATACATACACATTGTTACATATACATACATATATATATATATATATATATATATATATATAAATGTCTTTGTGTGTAATGCTACACCACCCTGCATAAATAATATGCAAATGTCAAATGACTTAAACATGTGATTAAAGATTATTTTATTTCCATAAGACATGCATATGGGATGCAGAGATTCGGGAGCTGCGGGCTGAATGCTACATCAGCCAAGGCGAGCCTGGGAAAGCAATCTCTGATCTCAAAGCTGCCTCCAAACTAAAGAGCGATAACACTAATGCTTTCTACAAAGTGAGCAAGATCTACTACCAGCTTGGGGATCATGAGATGTCCCTTAGGTAAGAATATTTTATGCCTAACACAATATGTGCAGTAAAATCACAAAATAGGTTCTACGTTTATCCTGATTGTTAAGCCATAGCAGCCTACCAGACACCAGTAAGCTGACCAGTGACAGTCGCTAAATGATTTCCTTGGGCTACAGTATTTGAGTGTAATGATGGTATTTTTGTTAAACTCTTGTAAGCAGAGACACCAACCAGAGATTTTTGGCCATAGCCAGTCGATAGAAATTCAGTTCATTAGGGTTGGCAGCTCTGCATATGCAAGATGGACAACTAGCCTGATTGTCTCTTCTTTAATGTGCAGTTAAATTCTCTAACCTTAGGGCTGAAATTATGATCTTCTCTACATATTACTTATTATATATTACTTGACACGGGTTGTGATTCTAAGGTAAAGCCTGCCTGGTTGCGCTGCCATCAATGACTATACTGTTTTTCCCACAAGGAAACTGGGCTGTCTGCCTGCAGCTGTGATACATGAAACTTTCCAGGGCTGGGGACAGGTGCTCTTTAAAGGAGCAGTATACCCCCTTGTTTAACCAACAGGAGTTTTAAGAATAGGGTATGTGCTAAAAATAATTTTTTTTCCTGTTGTTTTAATCATGAAAAATCTATAAAATCTAGCTTTTCATTAGCTTAAAAAGGCAAACCGAGAGATTGAAGCCACCCCATATTTGTTCCTTGGCAGGTAGTTTATTAGATTAGCAGTGTACAGATAGCACCCCCCCCCCCACCGAATAATGGATCTTTCTACCTCACAAGGACCAAAAACTGAGTAGCTTTAATTTAGCTGTTTTGCCTTGCTTAGCTTTATAAATAACAACAAAACATAATACTTTTGCCATTTGCTTTAATCTCAAAAGTAAGTTACAGGAGAAGGAAAGGCTAAGTCACTTGGCACCCCCAAGTGACTTTAATTGCTTACCTTGTACCCTGGGCTGGTGCCCCTATTAGGAGGAGAAGACCACACCAGCCCGGGGTACCTGCAGCAAGCGCTTCCTTTTCCATGTTCGCTTTTCCGGCAAAATCCCTGGGCCGGCACATGCGCAGTGGAGCGAAAAGCTGACGTCTTTGTTAATGTTCCGCTTTTCACTCTACTGCGCATGCGCAAGCACGCAAGAAGGAATCGCTTGCTGCTATCCTGGCCTGGTGCTGTTCTCTCCTAACAGGGGCACCAGCCCGGGGTAAAAGGTAAGCGATTAAAGTCACTTGGCGGTGCGTAAGATTTTGGCACCCCCAAGTGACTTAGCCTTTCCTTCTCCTTTAAGCACAAGTCCTATTCATTGAACCCATACTGTACTAAGTGGTACACTGCCCTTTAAATAATAAATCTGACCAGGTAGCTACACTCCCCTCAAGCAAATATAGATATTTTTAATGAAATACAGGTATGAGGTTTATGTGGATTGCTTGGGACCTGGGGTTTCCAGATAAGGGATCTTGTAAGGGATCTGTGTAATTTGGATCACCATATCTTAAACTCTGCTTAAAATCCTTTAAAGTGGACCTGTCACCCAGTCATAAAAAGCTGTATAATAAAAATCCTTTTCAAATTAGACATGAAACCCAATTTAATTTTTATATTAATACATCCAAACCCATTAAATACAATAGGACAGAATTTGGAATTATGTCTTAGGTTGACTGGTCCCCTTTAAACATTAAATAGACCCAATAGGATTGCTTTGCTACCAATAAGGATTCATGCAGCTTAGTTACCATCAACTATAAGGTATTGTTTTATTATTGTTGAGAAAAAGCAAATCATTTTTAAAAATTAGAATTATTTGCTTAAAATGGAATCTATGGTAAATGGCCTTCCCATTATTCAGAGCTTTTGGGTAATGGGTTACCAGATAAGTTTATTTTTATACTTTTTTTAGTTATATTAACTGACTGATACAGTGTTGTTTATAGCATTTAAAAAAAAAAGAAGGTGTGCTTAATATATGTCAGTGGGCAGAAGCTGGATTTTAGTTCTCTAAATGAACAGGAAGGGCATAACTGACAATTGTTGTGTTTATTATACCAACTTATATACGTATCTGCCATCTAATAGTGAAATCCGGGAGTGCCTGAAGCTGGATCCAGATCACAAAGAGTGCTTTTCACATTATAAGCAAGTAAAGAAACTCAACAAGCAGATCCAAGCAGCCGAGGAACTCATCCATGAAGGGCGGTAAGAAATGTTATTTTAATGTTTCATGAAGAAGTTTCAAGAGAACAATGGATATTTTTTTTACCAATGGCAATTTTTTTGATATTACCAGTGTAAAAAAATCTGCAGCTCACCCATCCTAGTAATATTTTCTCTGTTTCCTTTGAGTTTCCTTCTAAAGTTCATTTGACCTACTGAATAAATTTTAGGTTATCTCGACTCTTGATGTTAGTTCCCATATACACATTTGCTCAGGCATTTCTAGTTATATCCCTGCTAATGTAGGTAGGGTGAGCAGTCCAAAATTCTGCTAAAAATTTGTATATTACCACTGTGGCTCTGGGAAAGGTAAAACTGCCTCATCACACTATAACTTGCGTAGTTACCCCACATGACAGATATATCTTAATTTTTATGAAGTCCAACTGAAAATTGAAGTTATGTTAATTTATTCTTTACGTGCAGTTATGAGGATGCTCTTCCTAAATACGAAGGAATTTTAAAAACCGAGCCAAACGTCCCTTATTATTCAGCGCTTGTCCAGGAGCGGAGCTGTCATTGTTATTCTAAGGTAAGTTTTACTGACATTTACCTTAACTCAGACTAAATAGCAAATCTTTGCTTTGGAACATGAGCAGGTTTAATATCATATTTGTTACGATCATATATCATTACGATTTGGTAATGTGATATTGTCTTTGTTTAATATTAATGCTGTGTACTGATCCTTGGGCTCAAATGAGTGTGTAAATAGCAAACTGCTGAATATGACATCATACAGACAATTTAGTAATTTCCAGCAGAACTGTGTCATCTCCTTAGTTTCTTGTGCTGCCCCTACCAAATGAGCTGCTTGGCTAATAATACAAGCGATAACTCCTTAAATCTGATGTAGGTTACTCCAGCATCAAAACGCATGGAATTGTTTCATGTGCCATTACTATGAGGCATGCTCGGATATCACAGCTAACAACATAGGAAGCTGGAACTCTTGCAAGACTTGTAAACCTGCAGATTCATCTTATATTCAACAAAGTAAATTTGGCTCTCAGCATTTCCCTTCCTATATTCCTTAATAAATGCCTCATCTTATGCTTGTGGCATGCTTCTCAGGATGTTGTTGCTATTTATTATGGGTAACTTTCCAGCTTTGGCTCCATGCAGCAAGTCCTATCTTAATGCAAACAGCCTGTCCTTTCCCTCAATGCTAAGGTCCTATGAAACACCTTTCTTCAGTGATAAAGATTTGCGTCTGTTTGTCTGTTAAAGGAATCCTGACCCTGTACCAAATCTCAGCAGGTGGAATTGTTTATTGCAGTGCTTAAGTTTGGGTTTGTTGCTCTTTGTCTTTTGTATATCTATAACTACAGTCAAATGTTAAAATATACAGTGCTTATCAAATTGTTTTCATTCTAGAGCCAACAATCTACTGAAGCCATTAGAGTGTGCACAGAGTTTCTGCAACAGGAGCCCAACAATGTTAATGCTCTGAAGGATAGAGCTGAGGCCTACATTCTAGAAGAAATGTATGAAGAAGGTACTGCTTTCTGTTAAAACTCTTGCATAGCATTCATACTAGGTTTGATAAGCTTGTGGTTAGCGTTTTCAGTCCCTACTTTTGGGTAAAACCTTTGGGCCTACAGGTCCAAATTATAATTTATGATGTGTATTCATATTTGGAAGCTGAGGGTTATTTTACTTGTTGTTAGCATATACAGCATCATGCAGATTTCTGTACCTTGTTAGATCCTGCATTCCTTAAGGTTTAAAGTCTTTTATCGGTTTTGTTACATATTTTACACCCACTCTTCTGTCTATTACATTTCCTTTTTCACTACTAAAGTCAGCGAGACATTGCTTGAGGATAGCAAGCTGTGATGGGCATGAACTTTCCTTTAAATAAAAGTAGCTTGCATTCAATACTTGCAATAAATTTACTTTGTTTTAGATCAATACATCAGCTGACAGATATAGCATAATGTAAATACTAGTGCTCTGGAGACTCAGCCTGAATAATATTATTGGTTGCATTATAAATGTCAGCCGTGTTAAACATTGACTGTTTTTAAAGATTTTTTTTTTTTTTTTTTAAACAAAACAAATATAAACTTGCTGATGGTGTAGCAGGTTGGGATGTTAAGCTATATTCTGATAAAATCAGCTCAGCAAAAGTACTTTTTTGTCACATACAATTTGTTAGTAAGGGGGGGGGCAGTCATCATGTGTACAGAAAGAAATGGCTGGTGCTAGTACATCCTGGGCTGTCGGCTAATGTGGTGCATATTCCCAATGTCCTTGTGTAACATGTACTGAGTGCCTTGCTGTGCTCTCTCTTTCATATGCCATAGATATGCCAAACACAAGCAGCCAGGATGCTAAGACATAGATGTTAGAGCAGCTGTACAGATGACTTTAATACTGATTTTATCTCTGTGCTGCCTTAATAAATGAGCCCCGTAAATAAATGAATGTGCCACTCGGAGTTAAAAAGAGTGCATGGTTCATATGTATATTTTAATATAATGTGCTTTGAAAGTTGCTTGTAACAAGTTAGGTGTGCCACCAGAGACCTGATCATTACTGCTCTAGGAAAAGGTTAAAGCTTACAGCCTGCTAAATATGGTAATTTGAAAGATGTCTTATTGACATTTGAATTTTAAGCTGATTGATTCTCGTTAGCAAAATTGTGACTGGCTCACTCTTGGGGATTTGTGTGCATAATGCCAAATCCGATTTGAGCAAAATGGATCTTTATTTGGCTGCCAGCGTTTTCTTTTTAATTCCGCTGTAACTCACGTTGTGTATAATATACTGTATATATCTATGTGTGTCTGAGCGAGTGTGTGTGTTTGTGTTAGTCTGAACACAGCAAATGAAAAATTAATATAAAAAGCTAATAGTACTAACTGAGTTAGATGATGATGTTTATAATAATGCTATAAAGGTAAAACCCTTTGCATAAGCTATTTTTGCATTGAATCTTTTTTTCTATCATGCACAAGCTCGTAAAAAGTAAATACCATGTACCTTTAATAGAGAGGGGCAAATTGTAAATAGATTCTCTGAAATTTCAAAAAAAATATGTATATATATTCCCAGAAACACTTACCTGTTTCTTTTATTCATCATTTATTTATAGAGCACCAGCAAGTTATGCTGCACTTTGCATTAATTCATAACAAACAGGGGCCTTACTATAATTTAACAAACATGGGTTACAGAATAAATATAGGGTCAGAGGGCCCTTTGTTCTTATAGTAACACCATACATGGGTCAATATATGGGACTCAAACTATGGTCATTCTCGCCAGAATTTTTCATCTACAATGGAAAAATCACATTGGTTGGCCCACACTGACCCATGCATGATGTTATTGGCCCAATCGGTAACTGCACACCGCCACACTTGCAATTAGTGATCTGATGGGATTCCATTTTACTAACATAGGCACAGTCTTCTGTAGCATCCACCATAGTAAAATACAATGTTAATAAATACAAGTTACAAGATGATTACAAGTAAAGCAGACTATATAGCTCCCCTCACCTGGAGATAACTAATAAATCCCCATATATTGTGGGTGATTAAATTGCCAGCAACAAGGAAACTTGAGTAAGTGGCAGGCAAGTGTCAGCCATCTATATCTCATTTTGACATAAATGAGACATATTTGTGGCCCTGAAAAGAACATATTTATAGCTGCGGGCTCCCGGCAATGTTGAAGTATGACACTGACGCACGTTTATTATTGGTTGTTCCAATCTGTGAACTTGGTGCGACTTAGATCTGTTGAGGCACTTTTTGTTGTTTGATTATTACTAGGGATTTGGAAAGTAATGTTTCACAATCATGTATTCATGTCATACATCAGGACAGATTTGCACTCTGCTGTCAAGTGTCTAAGTAATATAAATTGGTTGGCACCTCCTGCTGCCTAGCTGGGAAATGGCACACAAGACAAATGTAACACTTGCTGAGAGAGAACATCTGCTTGGAAATCATCTGATGCAAATACTTTGTCTTACTTAAGACACCTTGGAGTCCTGCACCTAAAATAGAAAATCAGTGACAGGGTGGAAAGTCGCTGGTTGTGTATGAGATCTCACACAGATGTCTCTGAGGCCTTCATGCTTTGCTTTGCGCACTTTCTTGGATACAAGGCAACAATTTTTAGTGTGTTGTAGCCAGCAGCAATCCAATAATCACTGTACTGTTATTGGTGGTATTGTGGCATCCCATAAGGTTCCCTGATTGCTAGTGATGCTGCTATAGAACAGTGCGCATTTGCATATATGCATATATATTATATATATATATTATATATTGTGCTTGGGAAGTTTAAGGTCTGGTTCACTAGGCAGAGTTTCACCTGGGTGGCCAATTAGAGAAAAGCATTCCACTCGTTCAACTGGGTGTATCCGCTCCTGTGCTGTCTGACTAGCAACCCATGCTCCAACTGCTTTGCAGCTAGAATAGACATTTTGACAACATAAATCAATGTGGAAATTATAAGTACATGCCATTTCCATCTGCCCAGTCATATTCAGTTTGCATTCCAACATACCTTATGCAGCTGTGTCCTTTTTGTGGGACCCAGCCTGTAGTTATGCTGATCCATTTCTCTGCCAAGACTAAATGATCTTTAGGCTATTGTTAAGCATATTTAATAGATATCCCCTGATAAACCTTAGTGATGATGCACTTGATGTTTCCATCTTGATTTTTTTTCCTTTTTAAGGTAAATGTGACACAGTAATTTATGAATGTATTGGTCATTTATATACAATCATAAGCCCTGTTAATAACATGCTGTTTTTGTTTTTGCCCAGCTATTCGAGATTATGAAACTGCTCAGCAAAACAATGAAAATGACAAGCAGATTCGAGAAGGCCTGGATAAGGCACAGAAGCTCTTGAAGCAATCACAGAAACGGGATTACTACAAAATTCTTGGAGTTAAGAGGTATGCTTGTCTTTATTTCTTATTATTTGCTAATTGTATATACAAGTATATGATCTATTATCCAGAATGCTGGGTGTAAGGGATCTTTCTGTAATTTGAAACTCCTTACCTTAACGCTGCTAAAAAAAAACCATTGAAAAACCCAATAGGATTGTTTTGCCACCAATATGGATTCATGCAGCTTAGTTACCATCAAGTGCAAGGTACTGTTTTATTATTACAGAGAAAAAGGAAATTGTTATTAAAATTAGAATTTTTTGCTTAAACTGGTGTCTATGGGAGATGGCCTTCCCGTAATTTGGAGATTTCTGGATAACGGGTTTCCAAATCCCATACCTGCATCAACCATTACATAACCAATTATATATCAGAATGGGCTGTGGAATCATTTTGCTTGGATGGTAAAATACCTTTCTGAATTGTTAATTGAATTTCCTGTACCTTAAAGGAGACATATAGTATGACAATTACGTTTTTGCCACTGCAATATACAGTTCTGCAAAAAGATGGAACATGCCTTTTTAAAGTTCCCCCTATACTGCTTTACTAAAAACTTCCAATCCCCATCTGGTGGGCAGCCAGTAGTTAGGGGACCTGACAGGAGACTGCAGGTCCTTTCCCTTTGTGAGGACAGAGCGGCCCACATCCTGTTGTGTTTCATTTTTATATGCTTAGTATTTACGGAGTAAGAGCTTTCTGCCATGTCTGCCATGTCAATATGCTGTTTATTGCAATAGCAGGATCATTTCCAGATATAAACGGCTAACCTTAGTCTACTCAGAGGATAAAAATACACATTTACTTTTACTGTATTATATAAATACAAGTGTAGTGATATATATTTTAATGTGCCTTTAATATTTCATTTGCAAACCTTTTTTTTTTTTATCAAAGAAACAACTTGGGCTCCAAGGAATAAAACCCTTATCAGATTTAAAAAGTTGCTGTACCTCTATGCTGGTAAAACCCCATGACAAAATACTTTGTTTAACCATGTAGCTGCTTGGGATTCTCTTGCACTGTGATTTAATGGGGGCTCATTTATCAACCCTGCACAAATTGGCACCTGGGCAGTATCCAATTGCAACCAATAATATTTTTTTTTTAATTTCTCTGCCTTCTCTTGGCTAAGAAAAAGCTAATTATTAATTAGATGTTAAATGTTCCTTTTTAAGGTAGTAATAGATAAACACCAAGGGAAGTATCATTCTCCTGTCCAGGGGCTGCTGCCGCCGGAGGGAAGGGACCCCCGGATATGTGTATTAATTCATTTTTATAGTGTGCATGTTAAATCCATGTATACAACACACTGGAAAGAAGAAAAAGATAGAAACATTCCTTTAAAAGTCCCCTATGCAGGAGGCATATGTAGTCAGATTGCTCTCTTTCTAGGATCATTTTAACCAGGGTCCATCTTATGAAATGAGTGAATTACTGCTAGACCCATCAGTATGACTAAATAACATAAAACAGGGGTTAAAGCATTAATAGAGCTGTGCTGTGCTGGAGATGTTGCACTTGATTCATTTGTTCTACCCTGTGGTGGCTCCGTCCTTCTAAGAACTGCACAATAAAGAAATCCACAGGGCACTACCTCTGTAGGGTTGATTCTGACTGGTGGAGACACCCTCGCTGGTGCCAGGAAGCTCGGCTACTGCTGCTGAAATCATTATATTCCAGATTGGCTGCTGATCCATTCACCTTTACTCCATTTATATGTACATATTCTAAAGAACACACAATAGAGTTGCTAAGTAATTCATATTACCCTTCTGTGATACACAGGAATGCTAAGAAACAAGAAATAATAAAAGCCTACAGAAAGCTGGCACAACAGTGGCACCCTGATAACTTCCAAGATGAGGAAGAAAAAAAGAAAGCAGAGAAGAAATTCATTGACATTGCATCTGCCAAGGAAGTCTTAACTGATCCAGGTATTTAGTTGCTTCAGTTACCCATGAACCTAATCATCAGCATCAGGCCACTCTGCTTGGAGACAGTCACGTAACATTTATACATTTATTATAACTGTGCAGTAACACAGCCATTGGTCACATGGTTATTGCTCGAATTACCTGCTTTTGCCTGCAGGGTCTAAGTGATTGTCTTGAAAGACAATGGAGGGGCAATTGCAATGATTTTAAAGCTACATCCTACTCTGAGTCTTCTAAATTTCATTTGCCTTTCTATTTGTAAGAACAAGTAAGGCTTCTTGCATTAACTGCGCATTCCTTCTTTGATTCATGCCGATTCTTGTTATATGTTAATTCTCGCAGGGAGCACACACTCAGTTCTTGGTGAGACATATTTGCACTTGTTATTTAGCTCCATAGTCTCCATTGAGTGAACATTACTTCCCCTAATTCTTGCAACTGTCGGCTGTTCTGTGGACGTACCTGAAGCATATATTTTAGTTAAACCTTCCCAGGCTTTGCTGACATGTGGTCAATTTTCTTTATTACATTTCTATTCTTTCTGTTTCCTTAGAAAAGAGGAGTCGATTTGATGCAGGTGAAGATCCTCTTGACCCTGAAAGCCAGCAAGGTGCAGGGGGGCCTCATTTCCATCGCGGCTGGAACCAATGGCAAGGATTCAATCCATTTGGCTCCGGAGGACCATTCAGCTTTAAATTCAACTTCAACTAGAAAGGAAAGTGGCTTCACGCACCTTTCTACCAGGGAAGATTTGTGTGCGCTGTGGTGGAACTAATATGATCAGCTGCAGCTATTGATGGTCACAGAGCGACTCGCCTGGATGCAGTGTACATGAAGCAAAACATTTCTGTGACTTTGAAAGACAGATTGAATTACTGTACCTACCGGCTGTGTTCTTCATTTTAACTTTCAGTGTTCCTCAAAGGATAAACGCAAAGTGTCTTTTCTCTCCTTCAGTCTCCGAAGGATTTTCAGTGTAATGCAAAGATGCTATACGCAGAGAGATCTGCCTGCGCTGTACTAAGAACAGTACTAAATTGTATTGATGCCATAAAAAAGGCAATGCCAAGTTATTGGACCTGAATTGTATATTCAGACAAATTTCTTTATGTAAATTAAACTATTTTTGAAACCTGATGCATCAGGAGTGGGTTAATCGAAAGAGAATTCTGGTAGGTGCCTTCTATAGGGAGAGCGCAGCGATCTGCTGATAATCATAGCGCGACTTATCTGTTTAACGTCCCATTCACACCACAGACTGGGGTTGATCCATTCCAGCAGCACGAAAATCTCATCCTACTCATTTCATATTCAACCATAAATTGCACCATTTCTGTAGAACACATATTATTTTTTGTGGTTAAAATAACATTAGATAATGGCATCTATAGAGATTAGATTTGAGTAGCTGCATGGACTTCTAGCTACTTAGAGATGACTGGCTATGCTGAATTTGCAGCAGTTTCTACACACTCATTCCAACTGGATGTCATTGCACAGTATGAACATGTGTTTCATGTGCCATGGAAATATTGGGTGAGGGGAGGTGTCACTAGAATTTAACTTTTAGATTTTTCCATATAAATATATATTTGTAGTTTGCCTTCATCATGGTACAGTGTAATGGGATTTTTATATGTACAAAAGAGGCATAATTTATTACATGTATTTTTTTTTTATTTTCTTTTTAATGAAAATGAGACAAAGATACTTTTTTCAAATAAAAGCAGTTGATACATTTTGGTATCTGTGGCTGTTAAATGATCTAAATAGCGCTGCTGCTTTATATACACACACAAGAACTAACACAAGGAATTCTGGGTTACATAAACAGCGTAGTCTTCCATGTGGTGCCATGTGGGAACCTTTATCGGTTCAAGGTAAAGTGTTCTGTACCGTGTTAGCCACTTGAAAACGTTTTGTGATAAAATGTTTGATGTGAAGCATAATGAAAGTGGTGCAAAGGTGATTGTTTTATTGGCTAACTAGGATGATAATCACAGCAAGTCTTCAGAACATTTCAGTTTGTTCTTTAGGGCTGTGACAGACGGGGAGATTAGTCGCCCCCACCGGCGAGAATGTAAATCGCCGGTGGGATCGCATACGCGGCGCTGAAATCACCGAAGTTTCCTCTCGGCGGTGCCGCGTATGCCATCCCACTGCTAATTTACATTCAAGCCGGTGGGATGGCATATTGGGGAGATTTGTTGCATGGTGACTAATCTCCCCATCTGCCACGGCCCTTAAAGATGATTAGCTAATAATAAGCTTTGAAGAAGGAACTTTACACCATGTTTGTAATGCTTCATATGAAAAGTTTTACCCTATAATTAGTTCCATGGAAAGAGGAGTTAAGTTACAAAGTTCCTTCAAACCGACTATTCCTTTACTGCGATGCTGGGAATCGCAGGGCTCTTTCTCGGTGCATTAATCATTTCCATATTTCTCTGCGTTCTCATGAAAATAGCAGGGTGAGATTTCTTTAATTTAGGGTTCTTCACTTGGAGCCTCTTGGACCTCCCAGGGGATTTCTTTACATTGCTCAACCTCACTACACGGACAGTTAAACAGAATTCCCGTAACACAAGGCTATAATACATGGCCTTCTGGGAAGTGGCGATACTTCTAGAGAGTTCAGCCAAAAAGCACTTAGCTTAAGGGCAAAGACACATGGAGCTCCTTGTCACAGCTACTAAACGCCAGAAATAACCCCACTATAGACAATACTGAGAATTGCCTCTGCTAAAACACACGTAGAGATAATTATCAGTAAATGATCAGCATTGTCTATTCCTGTAGCCATGAAAAGTAGCTGCTATTAGTAGGTCCATGTGTCTTCACCCTAAATGTGACCAGTTCTGGCCAGCAATATATGTATAATATAATAAAAGTCCCTAATAAGGTTAGCAAATCGTCTGAATAGTCAGGGTCACCTTTTACAAATGCAAACTGCCAGGTTGCTCTAAAAGCTTTCACGTGACCATATTTTGTTTATTTGAAAGGAGAATAAAACTCCAAAACCACGTAGAGATGCCATATTTTATATACTGAACTCCCTGCACCAGCCTAATTGTTCAGCATCTGTACAACAGGAATGATCTAGGCCTTCAAAATTGTGCACCATCTTGGATTTTGTCAGTGACACTGCACATGCTCAGTGCGCTCTGGGCAGCTGTTAGGAAGCTAAGCTGAGGGGTCATCTCATTATCAAGAAAAAAATGAAGTTTGCCTATAATATAAGCTTATGCTACAGGGCTGATTATTACATTCTGGTGCTAAATACAGTGGTTTCTGAGCTGCCATGTACTAATAATCTGAAATATTTATCAGCCTTATATTGTGACATTTATATTCTATATACACAATATATTATGAGTTGGTCCCTAAGCTCAGTAAGTGACAGCAGCACAGAGGATGTGGAATGAATCAGCAGAAAAGAAGATGGGGGGCTACTGGGGCATCTTTGGAGGCACAGATCTTCCCTGCTAAAGGGCTGTGGTTGCCTTGGGCTGGTACAGAAGCCTGAAACATAATGTACAATTTTTCTGCCCTACTTCTTTATTAAAGGAACAGTAACACCAAAGAATGAAATAGCTTTAAAGTAATAAAAATATAATGCACTGTTGCCCTGCACTGGTAAAACTGGTGTGTTTGCTACAGTAACACTACTATAATTTATATAATAAGCTGCTGTGTAGCCACGGGGGCAGCCATTCAAGCTGGAAAAAAGGAGAAAAGGCACAGGTTACATAGCAGATAACAGATAAGTTCTGTAGAATCCAATAGTGTTTTATCTGTTATCTGCTATGTGCCTGTGCCTTTTCTCCTTTGAATGGCTGCCTCCATGGCTACACAGCAGCTTATTTATATAAATTATAGTAGACTTTCTGAAGTAAACACACAACTTTTACCAGTGCAGGGCAGCAGCACATTATATTTTAGTTACTTTTATACACTTTCATTTTTTGGTGTTACTGTTCCTTTAAGCTTTAGTT
Organism: Xenopus tropicalis; assembly: GCF_000004195.4. Taxonomy (NCBI): domain Eukaryota; kingdom Metazoa; phylum Chordata; class Amphibia; order Anura; family Pipidae; genus Xenopus; species Xenopus tropicalis. Next base: position 122,285,634 of record NC_030678.2, on the reverse strand, counting down.
CTCCTTTAAAGAGGTATAATGGTTTCCATGGCTGCTTATTTAGATGGGGAGTGTGCAGGATGTGGTTGGGTACAGCGCCAGCCAATCCCTCCTACTTACACTCGTAATCACAGTGACAGCTTCATCTCTCTCTCAGACCCTGGAGCCGCCTGGGAATGGCTGTATCCAACATGCTCACAGTGAGCTGGGAGAGCTCTGAAGTAGTACTTAATGAAATAATACAGTGCCTCAGAATACAGTACTATATAAATAAAGAGTAACAATGAGCTGTAGTTTTAGGACTCATTTACTAATGCAAGCACAATATTGTGTATGAAATTGTATCAATGAAAATGCTATTAACAGAGCTACTTGAGCCTGTACATCACTCCCCTGTACTTCAGCCTTGCGCTACAATGTTGGTGTTGCTATGCGAGCATATATATATAACACCTGGGGCCAGGACATTCAATACAGTAAGATGAAAGATGCCTTCTGAATAGTTTATTAGCCCCTGTGCCAATGCAGCAGCCCTTGTTTTGATGCCATGGGAGGGGGGATATAAAGCATCCCTCTTGCTTAGGTTATTATTAACCTCTTGTGCCTATGGCAATGCAGCAGCCTTGCTTGGATACAATGGGGGGGGGGGGGGGGGTGCGTTATAAGGGCCCAGGCCCCAGTTTTAGTGATGAAAGAGTGCATTCAGCTGTGATTCCTTTTCTGTACATCAGCTTTCTCTGATCCATGTTACATTTCTATCGACGCACCCCGTACAGGCAAAGTGTACAATACAGAGAGATATAATGAGACAATTTGCATTTGGTCTTTATTTTTTTATAATTTATGTTTTTCTCATTATTTCACATTTGTCCAGCAGTGGTTTGAATAGAAGACTGATATACTGTATGAATAGGAGAGGATCGAAAAAGAAAGGTAATAAAAAGTAATAATCAATTGTAGGCTCACAGAGCAATAGGTTGCTGGGGTCAGTGACCCCTCTTTGAAAGTCAAAAGAAGGCAGCAAATATTCAACTATAAAAAATAAATAATGAAGACCTATTGAAAAGTTGCTTAGAATTCGCCATTCTTTAACATTCTGAAAGTTAATTTAAAGGAAACCTACCCCATTAAGTATTTAAACAATGGTTTGTAAATAGTATAGATAAAAATTGTCCCACCCATCAATGGTTCCTACATATGTGCATGCATATTAAACGTCGATGGACACAGGCACTAATGTAATAATAGTTTTCAACAAAACAGTATAAGCTCATGTATATGTGAGATGCAATAAGCACTCTGGGGGTACAGTGCCCCCTACACTAGTGATCCCTAACAGAGAGGGCCAATGGAGAAGGGCAGGATAGACAGAACTGCCCCTAATTCTGAATCCAATACAGACAGTGATAAGTTGTTGGCCAATCAGCGGCCGTTTTGCGCAGAAGAGCCTTTACTTTGATTCACTGATAATTTTATTAAAAAAAAAAACAGGTTAGGTGCACACTGAGCAGAATCTGCAAATTCCATAGGGCATAGTGATAAATTCCAACAACTCGGAGATATAAATATTATCCAAAGCGGGTTGTGGATTTGAACAAACACTACAGTAAATTGCCAAGATAAAACATTAAATAAAAGCATACAAATTCATTCCTCTTCCACAGACCGAACAATAGAATAGTGCTTGAGCCTAAACTATACCTTGGCCACTGTGCTGTTGGTTGCTAGGGCAGCTTTAGTGTATCACCCAGCAAATGAGTCTTTAGGAAGGGTTTAAATAGTGGGGAGAGTAGCAGCTTAGTGAATATTCTAGGAAATAGACACCAGTAAAATGTGAGTCCATAAATTGCTCAGTAATGAAGGCAGATTTCATTATAAGCATCCTCCAGCCAATTGTGAGAGGCGGCCGGCCTGTGATGATGCAGTGATTTGGTAACAATACTAAAAGTACTGCAAGTCAGTGTTACTGGGCACTAACATCACTAACTGCCCCCTTATGTCAGATGAAAGCAATTTATATTCACATCCAGCCAGACAGTATATAGGAATGCCATTGGTGACATGGCGCGTTTGTAAGGAGGAATTCCACGCACCAAACGACCAGAAGGATGTTTGTTAAAACAAAAGATTGATCATCAAGGTCTTCATTTTAAATGAGATCATTTGCACGGGCTCTCCCCATTTTCAAACACATCTGTACCTTTAATCACTATACCTTTAACAAAATGACATTTAGTTGCTTCTTTTTAAAGCAGGAGCTTGTATATATTTAGAACCCTGCTCAGCTCTAATGATTTATATCTGTCTAAATAGCCCTTCTCGCCCTAGCCATGATGGTTTCTTTGCTTCGCTGCTCCCCAAGTTTGACTCCCTTAGAGTCTTTGTTCCAATATCTTGCACTGATGAGATCTAAACAGATTGAAACAGACTGCCTGCAAGTTTGGATACATGAGGGTTGATGAGCGCTATTTATAGCATGCGTTAAAATTTTTATCACGTCTTATTTTTTGCGTCATCGCAGGATTCACTAAAAGGATATTTGCGTTAATTTAGACGCAATGCTGTTTGCATTAAGTTGCGCACTAATGAACGCAGCACGATACATGTCGCGAATGCTAATTAACGCACGTGCGCTACTTATCGCGCGCACGCCATATTAGCCATACACAGCATTACGTTTGTAAAATTACTGTTCTGAAAATGACCATTTCCCTGCAAACTGGAGGCTGCATCACTCTAGGGCCAACACAGACTTGAATAAATCACACTGCAAAGTCCATATTGTGTTGCCAAAAGCTCATTAACTGTACTTTTCTATAATTACCGCCTGGCCAAGTAGGTCTTAATTTTCGCACAGACTAATGCGATATTTAGGGCATCTAAGGGTTTGTGAATCATGCGTTATTATTTCTACACGAGAATGCAATAATACTTTAGTGAATCGCGCATTTTTTTCGCATTAATTTTAACGCAAAAAAGTATGCGATAACGCTTATCGCACTTTAGCGAATCAACCCTATGGTTCTGAATTATTAGGCTGTATGAGTGGTTCTGGATGCATAGCTAGCCATAGGGTCAATTTGAATATCTCCACCCATTACACCCATTAAAGGCAGTTTTAAGGCAGTGCTATGTGTGTAGCAAGAGGCATGTAAATACCTTCTGCTTTTAGAAGGCTCTACCTGTCTATAAACTGCCACACATACATATACAGCTTTCTTTAGGTGGGTTACTTATTATTAGTTTGGAAAGCAAGCCTCCCCATTAATTGGGGAATTACATCTGCCTTAAAATTGCACAAAAATTATAATTTCATTATAGGGAGGAGAGGGTTGTGTAGCCACATGCGGTTAGAACCTGATTTGCCTAGATACATTTTTAACCAGAATGCACAGGACCTGGGGTTTTCCACGTAAGGGACCTTTCTGTTATTTGGATCTCCATACTTTGGGGTTAATAAAAAAATATTTAAACATTAAATAAACCCAATAGGATTGTTTTGATTCTAAAAAGGATTAATTATATTTTAGTTGGGATCAAATACAGGTACTGTTTTATGATTACAGAGACCAGATTTCCGGATCACAGATCCCATGCCTGTACTGGTAAGTATGGTGAATTGTATAAATCTAAAGGGTATAAGCAAAAGCATTTTTAGCAACAATAAGAATATTAAAGGGATCTCAACCCGGCACCACTCCCAACAAATATACATTTCTATAGTTTTGATTATTTGCACATCAATATTTACTACCCATAATGCCACTCACCTTTGTAGGATTCATTGTTTGTATAGACTGCATTTTTATTTCTACAAAACAATATTCTATAATTATTACCTTTTGCATAAAATATTTAGAATTACTTTTATTAATGTAAACTTGTTATCCTAAATGATAATAAAGTAGTGTTGTTAAACAGACTCCGCAGGCATCCATAGAGCAGCAGTGCCATGAACACCACCATATTCTTTGCTGCACAGGTTCCTTCTAACAAGGAAAGCAGCTCTTATCATTTCCCTCTAGAAAGAGCTACAATACCTTGCAGCAGATGCCTCCATAGACTTCCACATCAGACCTGATGGATTGTATGGCAGGAGACTGCAGATAAGAGACACCTAGCTGTTATGACACTGCCAAGGCGAGAGCGTCTGCTCTCAAAGCAGAAAAATACAGATTTTTATTCATAATACGTGGGCTGAATATGCTATATACTTTCTGCTTATGCTCAGTAAAGGCAAAACTCACTGAATGAATGATAAGGACCCTTTTTCTCACACCTTAAACTACAGTATTTAGGATGTGAATAAGCATTTACAGAAGCTGTAACCCAGAGCAAGCAGCTTCCATTTGACTAGGCAGCCTTTGGATTTGTTCAGAAGAAACAACAAGAGGAAAAGAAGAAAGACAAATCCAAAGGCTATAAAGCCAGCTGTAGTTTATTTCTTGTACTGTACACCCTGCCTGATAAGCATTCCTCTATTTATACCAAACACAAGGGCATATGAGAGAGCGATAAAGTGGGGTCAGGAAAGGAAATCAAATGTGCAGTGTAACTGCTTTTAGGAAAAATACATTTCTTAGCATAAATACTGTGAGCTGCTCGCAGCCATTCTTCACTAATCAGATTTTGCATTTGTTATGAGGAATGGTAAAGGGATTCTGTCGTAATTTTTATGGTGTAATTTTTATTTTTAAATTCATTTTACCATTTAAAATTTTATTCTTGAACAACCAAATGGATTAGAACTGCTTTTAGGTAACCTATTGTTTTCTCCTACTCCCATGTGGAGGATACCGGTCATGAACTGGATTCTAATCCTATTTCTTCTGCATGGGTGCTATTCTCATATCTACCACTAGGGAAAGCACGGAGCATTTTTAGCAATGCAAACCATTTCTGACTTCATTTTCATCTATAACACGATGAAACCTTCTCCAGCCTTCCGGTAACTAAAGTTCACACTAACACCAATGCAATGCAGTGGTGCAACAAATCTCCCAGTGTACAATTCTGCCCTTTTCCCCATAGGACAGTTCCTCTACCAGCCCAAACCAGAGGTGTCAGAGAGAGCTGCTACCTTGTTACCTTCTCACTGTTCTGCTGATCGACTGATCGGGGAAAGGGAGGGGGGTGACATCAGTTTCTTTTTACTGCTGTGCTGCAAGTTGCAAGAGGGATCATGGGAAACCAAAAACATGGCTAGCCCCACGTCAATTTTCAAAACTAAATATAAAAAATCCATTTGCTCTTTTTAAAACTGATTACAATGAAGGATTCTGTTGGAGGAGCACTATTAATGGATGTGTTCAGTAAAAAAACAGGTTTTCCTGTGACAGAACCCCTTTAATAGAACAAGTAGGTGACATGAAGAGTTCTTTGTAGGTGTTTGTTTGCTTCCATTGATTTACAAAACCTTAGGGCTGTCCAACTGAAGGCCTGTAGGCCGTATGTGGCCCTCCAGTGGATTTCTATGGCCCCCTGTCTGTTCCACAGACTTCACTGTGCGACATCAACATTTTAATTTAATGTGACCCTCGAAAATGTGAAATACGACCCACTGCTTGTAAGTTGGACAGCACTGCTATACATAACTGCCACCAATTTTAAAAGCACTTATAGAGACACTTTGTCATTGGACCATTGTGCCATACAAGAACTGGGCTTAACCCACTAACTGCCAAACACATATGCCATACATGCTGGCAGAAAAAAGCTGCCAAGCATGTACCATATATGTTCTTTGGCAGCATCTGCTTTCTTTGGTATATCTATGCATATTGGGCATCAAACTGTTCAGGAGACCTCTGGAATTCATATTTTTGGTAAGGCGTCATTCTACAGGGTGGGCCATTTATATGGATACACCTTAATAAAATGGGAATGGTTGGTGATATTAACTTCCTGTTTGTGGCACATTAGTATATGTGAGGGGGAAACTTTTCAAGATGGGTGGTGACCATGGTGGCCATTTTGGATCCAACTTTTGTTTTTTTCAATAGGAAGAGGGTCATGTGACACATCAAACTTATTGGGAATTTCACAAGAAAAACAATGGTGTGCTTGTTTTTAACGTAACTTTATTCTTTCAACATTTTTAGGTGATTTTCAGAAATACTGTAAAAACCACTAACTTTAGAAAAAGCTTTGCTGTTTGTTAGTTTGGGGGTCAGAATGTGTATTTCCAAAAATATATGGTATTCAGGGGTCACCCTACTTTTTTTGCAGCTTTTACCCCATATAAAATTGCCCGTGTGTTATGTAAGCCATTAAATTAGTGTGTGGGGTCTCTAAGTTCCATGTGCTTTGATAAACCTATGTACAGTGGATAATTAGACTGTTTAGTAGACCTCTGGAGTTTATATTGAGGATGTTTTATATGGGAAAGGAAAGCTTTGAGTCTTGATACTTTGGAGTAGAAAGACATGGGTACCCATTTTGCATTCGGGAGAATGTGTACTTTCCGAAAATATATGGCTTTCTGGGGTGAGCGTACTTTTTATTAGCTTTATCCCACATAAAATGTAATAGTAACATACTAACATAGTAAGTTGGGTTGAAAAAAGACATACGTCCATCAAGTTCAACCATAATGCCTATATATAACCTGCCTAACTACTAGTTTATCCAGAGGATAAGCCTCTCTAATTTGCTGCAGAGGGGAAAAAATTCCTTCCTGACTCCAAGATGGCAATCGGACCAGTCCCTGGATCAACTAGTACTAAGAGCTATCTCCCATAACCCTGTATTCCCTCACTTGCTAAGAATCCATCCAGCCCCTTCTTAAAGTTATATAATGTATCAGCCAGTACGACTGATTCGGGGAGGGAATTCCAGAACTTCACAGCTCTCACAGTAAAAAATCCTTTCCGAATATTTAAACGGAACCTCCCTTCTTCTAAACGGAGTGGGTGCCCTTGTGTCCGTTGGAAGGACCTACTGGTAAATAAAACATTAGAAAGGTTATTATATGATCCCTTTATATATTTATACATAGTTATCATGTCACCTCTTAAGCGCCTCTTCTCCAGTGTAAACAGACCCAACTTGGCCAGTCTTTCTTCATAACTGAGACTTTCCATACCCTTTACCAGCTTAGTTGCCCTTCTCTGGACCCTCTCTAACTCAATAATGTCCCGTTTGAGCACTGGAGACCAAAACTGAACAGCATATTCTAGATGGGGCCTTACCAGCGCTCTGTAAAGGGGAAGAATAACCCCCTCTTCCCGTGAATCTATACCCCTTTTAATACAGCTCAAAACCTTGTTTGCCCTTGCAGCTGCTGCCTGGCATTGCTTGCTACAGCCAAGTTTATTATCTACAAGGTCCTTCTCCATTATGGATTTGCCTAGTGCAGTCCCATTAAGGGTTAATGTGCTGATTTTGCAGGAGCTGAAATGACAGAAATGATAGATCATATGGGGGTATGTTCACATTGGGGCCCCTACATGCCACATACTTCTATACATATTGGGTATCAAACTGTTCAGTGGACCCCAGGTGTTCAAACTTAGCATGTTTTATCTTGGAACCTAATGGTATGTCGGAGATAAGATGCTGCAAAATGGATTTTTCATTTTTCTTTAGGATATTTTTCAAAATAGTCAAATTTAGGAAAGCTTTGCGGCTTGGTACTTTAGAGTAGAAAGACATGTGTACCTATTTTGCATTCGGGGATATACGGTATACTTTTTGAAAATATATGGACCCCTAGCCTTCATATTAAGGATGTTTTATCTGGTTATCTTATGACCTGTAGGAGATAAGATACTATAGACTGGAAGCTAACCGCTAACTTAAGAAAAGCATTGCAACTTGGCAATTTGGGGTAGACAGACAGTTTTACCTTTTCTGAATTTGTCAGAATCTGTTTCTAAAAATGGATAGTTTTTTAGAGTAAACTTACTGTTGGCCTTTACATCTAAAATATGCAGATTTGGACATATACATGTGAGAAATCTCCATAAAACCGACATGGACTTTTCAAATCAGTTGTATTTCGTGCATAAAATACTGTTTCTGGTATATGTGTTTGTACTATGGAAAATATAAATATTTTCATTTTCTTAAATATTTACAAAAAGTTGATGTATCATGTTCCTGGGTAAACTAAAAGTAACTCCAAGGAAAGGCCCCTAAAGCCAAAGAGAGCAAAATATTCAAAAACTGTCTGGCAATAAAAGTTCCAAATCGGCTGGCAGTGAAAGTGTTAAAGAAGGCACTCCCTGCTATATAGGACACGTTTAATGATCACACAAACATAATTGTCTTTTATACACACATTTTGAATATAGGTTACAAAATTACTACAGACACAGAGAAGTGATATCCTAATTGTAGTGCAGTTGGTCCGTTTTAAAAAAGAAGCACATTTCTAGGAACACTAGGGACTGTCCCTGAAAATAAAGGATGATGTGACACATTCAGAAGGAAATATGTAATTTGGTGGGTACAGCTAACATACTAGAAAACAAAAGCTCTAAAATGAACAAGCAGTGTATTTTTGAAGACAAAGTCATCATAAGCCATTTAGACCCCTTTACTTACAAAAAGCCTGGGGCACTTTGATCTGGCCTTCAGTGCCATGTTTTGGCAAGCTTTATAAATAAGATCAACAAATGCAGTTATTTTAATAACAATATATACAGTACTTGCCTTACAAAACAGCACCACTGCTGCTGCCTTTACATTTTGTGCCTGACCCCCAAAACATCAGCAATGTTGTCTAAGAAGCAGAGGACCATGAGTATAAAAATGGACAGGGGGACACTGACACAGAGACTGCTCTACATATATAAAAGAAATGGGGTAAATAATGTACAATATTAATCCTCACTTCCCCCACCGTGTGGAGAAACCAATTTTACTTCGGAAGTAACAAAGATGTCTCTGCACGCTGAAAGCAAAGTGCATGGTGTTCTGAAACCACCACTTCTGGTGTAGAAATAAAATTGTACATTCACTCTATATAATTTATGTGCTTTAGTCTGTTAAACTAGAAACTGACCGTGTAGCGGGAAAGAGCTGCAGTTCCTCATAACTCCCATTTTATACAAACCAGTGCCAACATAGAAGTAGAAAAAGATGTATGCCTAGCTCTGTAAAAATAGCTTGGGTGAGCCTGCAATGTTTTTCTTCCTCAGCTTGTTAAGCAAATAATCCATGTGGAACGTTCCATCACATCCAATGAAACAAAGTCCTTTTGTTATTGGTTTTTGTTCCCTGAAATGTCTTTGCAGAAAGATAAAGTAGGCCCCACTGTTGTCCCTGATACTGCCCAACGCTATAGTTCATCGTGTTTCAAGCCTGCAAACAAAACGAGAAATTACTAATTATCACAGAGATACATATTAAAATAATGTTCTTAGAATAGTAATGACAAGTCAAATAACCAGTAATTGAAAATGGATATTAGTGCTGTCATTATAAAGTAAGGGGTACATCGGTTATCTTTCCATGATTCTGTTTTTCACATTCGCTGGGCATTGCTATTATGTGGACTCTCATTTTCTTTATGCCCATGAGTTGGTGAAAAGGATAATTAATGAAAAAGTGCGTGGAACTCTAGTCTAGAACCCTAGAGATCTTCTTACATCCTTATTTGTACCCTCGTCTTTCAAACAGAATCAATGACTTTGCAATTTCTCTTGTAAGAAACTTGTCCACCAAATACACCACCGATGTGATCTTTTTTTTTTTTTTTTAAAGAAATGGAGAGAATCACACTTACCATTTCCAGAGGATGCAGTTATATTTTTACTCTGCTCTTCGATGTCTTTTAGCAGCTGCCTTATTTCTGTGTCATACTCTGTCCATTCAGGGACAATCCGAGCTGCAGCTTTTAATTTGGGTTCTTTAGTTTTGGGGTTGTTGCACTACAATGAAATATGTTGAGATAAAATATAATTACATACATAGCCCACATGTTACAATAGCATACACGTTCCAAATATTATCATTAAGCGTTATCATTTGTTAGATAATTACAAAGGCACATAACAGCAGATGCAATAAAAGCCTCTGCCCAATTTGACTTGCTGCCATCTTATCTTATCATTTGCTCATCATCCCTATATGGGAGTTAGCAAGCTCATGCTCTCTCTGAATGACACTCAATCACACTCCATAACTGAGGGTTCTCTTGCTGCCCACAGTACAGCTGGTACACATGAGTACAGCTCAGGGATTTTTTTGCCTCCAATAGTAATGGGTTAGCTGGAAGAATGCAGGCTGGACATCATTGATGACCCTTATGTCTGAAAATAGCTAACAACTGTTACATAACATATATTATACCGTTTGCAAGGTATCCTTATAAAATAGCACAAAATATCCTTATTTATATGCCAGCAGCCTTTACAGTTAAGCATTCCATGTTGCACTACTGTATGCAGTAAAGGTCACAACTCGAGAGGGCCTCTGTGCACTTGGTGATCCTTGGTATAAAAAAATCTTTTGCCGACACACCTAAATAGGTAGATGGTATCATCGTGCTTGCATTAGCATAGCTAAAGCTGAAGGGGATTCATTCCAGTAAATAATGCTCTAAGCTCAAAATGCCATCATCTGATTAAAGGTAAAGTCATGAGATGGCTTGTTCATGCCATTGGACTTCCCTACCCCCTCATAATATACCATTCCTCTGCTATGTTAATATATTGTCCTCTGTTATGAGGGACATCTGAATAGACATATGGGAAAAACTTTTTTCAAAATATGGAGAGAGATTTACTAAAACTCTAATATTTCTCATTTAAAAAAAAAAATTCTGAATAAACAAATTTCCATGAATGTCTGACATTTATCAAAAAACCTGAACTGAAAAAGCTTGCGTGGGAAAAAGTTGCAAACCTTTTTTTCGATTTGTTCCACGATAACTGCAACTTTTTCATAGTGTCGCACAAAAGCCGGGGTCAAAAATCTGACAACCTCTAAAGTTTTTGCAGTTTTGCCGCATAGTAAACCTCAAAAAAGTCTAAAGTTTTTTCCGCAGACTTCTAGTGCTAAAAAGAAATCCAAAATCGGGGAAAAAACAAATCCGACCGTTAGCGAATGGCACCCTTAAATGTAATCTAAGATCCAACAGCTACTTAATTACCCAGCTCCAATACCACTTGTGTAGGCTGGCAAAAATTCTGGTCCAGCAGATTCAGACATGGAACTTAACAGCTGCTGAAGGAGACTAGCAACTCCAGTTAAACTATACCAACAGGCATATATTGCACTTTCAAACAAACTGTATAGATATCTTAGTCTACAATTACATTTTTAACAGAATTGTTGTAGGACTGGCTTGACACTTCACCAGGACCCATTATAATAAGCCTGTGTTAATACTGTTTGCGACCTCCAGGCTGCCTTAATGATATATGCGGGCGCTAACATTCTAAATACTTCTTATTTTAATATAACGGAGATCCAGCTGGATGAATACACTGCATGGCAAATAAAAAACCTGGATACCAGACAAGCTCAAAGACCTTTTCATCATGCAGGTTCAGATTTCAGAATTTAGTATCAGTCTGGAGGAAAAGATCAAAATGTCCTTCCAATGAACAAGTATATAAAGAAGGGAACATTATAGCCATGGTATGATAGACAGAAAATGCATTTGCCAGAAGATTAGCATGGACACTATATTAGGCCATCATAGTAGAACACAACAAACCACCATTATAAGAAACGTCTGATCTGTGTCTTTATCAAGAAATAATGCCGCAGATTGTTAAACTCTTCAAGGTGTTGATTAAACAGCGACCCTTTTGCCCTTGCCATAATATGTAGTAATATAACTCTGCCTTCTAGTTCTTGACAGATTACAAAATAGTTTATTGACTTTAACAAATTGAGCATTTACAGAAGAAGACATGCCCCAAGGCAATGTGCTCTATGTTTCCTCTCTATTCTTTCTATCCTAAGACAGATATTTGCCATACACTGATAATTATAAGCCTCCAGATAAGGATTTTTGCTTGGCTTATTTGCGTTCATACCCACAGGCACAGGTGGAACAAGGAGCTTCCTCCTTTAATTATAAACAGAAGACAAAGAAGAACATTAGTAAGAAATATGGGCTTGTAACCACATTCAACTGATTGGAAGATTACATTTACTTAGCATCAAAATGACTGGAAATGAAACATAGCCATTCAAAAATATATAGATTGTAAGCTCTTGTGAGCAGAATTATTTTAAGGCCCCTCTTCATTATAAATTAAATAAAGCGCTGAGTAATTTGCTGGCCTTATAAAAGTAAATTTATAATTTAGATCTGTGGTGCCTGAAGCAAAAGAATATACAGTACAAGGTCACGAGATTCTTTAAACGGGTTAATGGGTCATTTTATTACAAAGTATAACTGCTACAGACTGTGATCAATGGCCTCTTATATAGACAAGTATCAAAAAAAAAAATGTTCCAGCTGAGGTACTACCATGGGAACTAAGCTGCTAGGGACACTTAACTGTTGCTAGGAAGGTGCTAAAAGCTACATCTTCTTTTATCAGTCATAAGCCAGGAAACCAGATGGTCTTGTGAAATTTTTGGATATTTGCAAATCAACTGCAATATAAATCTACCGATATTTATTAATATATTGGGTCATAATATAGCATCAATGCGAGGGTTGGGGATATCCTGCATACCATCTAAAATATCTTTGTGCCATAAAATGTCCAATCTCTCCATTCTGTTAATTACATTTATCCCACAGTCTAAAGGACAACTAAAGCTTAACTAAAGAAAGGCTAGAAATGCTTTACATTATATTTTGGGCTTCTGTACCAGCAGCCCAAGGCAACCACAGCCCTTTAGCAGGGAAGATCTGTGCCCCCCAAACATGCCCCAATAGCCCCCCATCTTCTTTTCTGCCGATTCACTGCACATGCTCTGTGCTGCTGTCACTTACTGAGCTTAGGGACTGATGCACAATATTCTATACAGAATATAAATGTTACACTATAAGGCTAATTAGTAAATAATACAGATTATTAGTGAATGGCAGCTCTGAAACCAGTGCAACTAGCCATATATCAGCTTATATAGTTACATAGTTAAGTTGGGTTAAAAAAAGACCAGAGTCCATCAAGTTTAACCCTTCCAGTGAACCCAGCACACACAAACCTATACTGACTTATCTATACACTCACATACATAAACCATGTATACCAACATCAATACTAACTGTACATTTTAGTATACAATAGCCTTGGATCCTATGCTTGTTCAAGAACTCTTCCAGGCCCCTCTTAAAGACATTAACAGAATCTGCCATTACCACATCTCTAGGAAGGGCATTCCACAACCTCACTGCCCTCACCGTGAAAAACCACCTACGCTGCTTCAAGTGGAAGCTCCGTTCCTCTAATCTAAAGGGGTGACCTCTGGTGCGCTGGTCGTTTTAATGGGAAAAAAGAACATCCCCCAACTGCCTATAATCCCCTCTAATGTACTTGTACAGAGTAATCATGTCCCCTCACAAGCTCCTTTTTTCCCTAGAGAAAACGAGTGATGCACCGAACCCAGTTTTTTGGATTCGGCCGAATACCGAACCAGACTCTGAAATAGCATACGCTATTTTGGATTTGGAAGGTGCGCGCGGTGAAAATTTTTCCACTTTCGTGTTCACGCGCCGACATTTAACCCATCCAAATCCTAATTAGCATTTGCTAGTTAGGATTCGGACTCGGTTCGGCCAGGACCGTGGATTCGGCCAAATCCAAACCCTGCTGAAAGAGGCCCTTTTTATGCAATGGTACGTTATTTGCTTTAGCAGTGACGTTACTGTATTAAATGCTTTAGCAAAGTCCAAGTTGATGACATCCACTGCCATCCCAGAGTTGAGGTTCCTGCTCACCTCCTCATAAAAGGCAATTAAATTAGTCTAAGAGAGCAGCCTCATTTTCTGCTTGAGATTTTGCAACACTGAGCAAATGTGTATCACTGACATAATAACGGACTCCCTCTGCACAACTTGATCTTTACTGCTACTGAGTTAGTGAACCTTTAAACCAGTACATTATGCAAGTTTCAAGCCATATTCATATTTAGGGTTTAGACCTCAACAAGGAAATCCCTGCCACACAGATGTAAGTTGAAGTAGGTGAGTAACTTACAAATAAGGGGGGAGGGGGGGAGTGCTGCAATTTACAGTGGTAAAGACATTGCCTAGTAAGAGCCAAGACTATGTCAGAGGTTATGCCAGGGCTTCAAGAGGTCTTTAATTGTTTTGTGTTTACTGAGTTTTGATTTTACTGAAGAAAAATAAAAAGTACAACCAAAGGGAAGAAAAGCGGTGCATAACCATAATTACAGCTTTCCAAGTATACAGAAAGATATGTACATGAATCAGCTTACATTTGTTTGGTGTAGGACAGGTCAAATGCAATCTTGATTATAGCACTGCCAACAGTGATATGCTGTGTTGTGATATCCCATAATAAACTTAGGTATTTCCAACAAGCGCTGTTCTTATTAAAAGGGTAGTTCATCTTTAAATTAACATTTAATATCATGTAGACATTGATATTTTGAGACAATTCTTTTTTGTTCAGCAGATCTCCATTGGGTATTTTAGCAGCAACCAGACAGTGGTTTAAACAAGAGATGGGAATATGAAAGGTAGAGGGCCTGCATAGGAAAATAAATAATAAAAAGTAACAATAATTGCTACAATTTTAGCCCTACAGAGCAATATTTTTTGGTTTTGGGTCAGTGACTCCTATTTAAAAGAGGCAGAACACAAAGGCACATAATTCAAAAACTTTAATAAATAAGTAATCAAAAACCAATTGCAAAGTTGCTAGGAATGGAGCATTCTAGAATATACTAAAAATGAACTTGGTGAACCACCCCTTTAACCTGCAGGGGGAAGTGGGGGGGGGGAGAAGAAGTGAAGTTGTCCTCATAAGGTAAATGAGATTTCCTAAATGTAGTTAGCCTTGTGTCTGTTGCAGGTGCTCGTCCATCCAAATAGACCACATTTTTTGTGCAACCCCTCTTATAATACATTATCTTGTATAAGGGAATAAGTTGATTCCAGCCATTAATGTTCTAGCAGCAGAGTTTAAGTCAGACTGCAGTGGGGAGAGGTGGGAGTTAGGGCGGCCAAATAATTACATGGCAACACGTAATTGCTATCCTCCAATCATTTCCATTATAAAGGAGGCAGCTGTTGGTTAGCATAGAAATTATATACAAATCCACTTATAAATACAAGCAGAAAAGTTCTAAATGTTTAACCAAGCACATTTATGGCTCTTCCTAAAAAGCCATTAGGAGAGTTGTCGTACTTATTGCGCGAATATAAATGTACATTTTTTTCACATTTATTCTAGAAATATAGCTAGCAAACATTAAGGCAGGAAAGCAGCAAGGAGCAGAGCCTCATACACCACCAGACAGCACAGCGATGCACCATAAATCTGTTTGGAACCGCTGCTGCATTTACAGATTAAATACATCTATACTATTTTCATTACAAAAGGTACTTACCCGCGTGCACAAGCAAACATAGCATGATGTGTTTAAAACATTAGCAGCCCCAAGGAAATGTTGTAATCCCTTTTCTTAGCAATGATTCATTTCTTGCCTACAGTGCCTGCCTAGTGTTATTAGCAACTTTGACAGCACTGCCAGCAGCTTAAAGGGCAATGTACAGCCACTTCTCTTAAACCTCCTAGCAACTGCAATGCCATGTGACCGTTATTATCCTGTCAGGAGCAATCCTTTGTGTACATCATACTACTCAACTTCTGAGATATACAAGCCAATACGATAAATCTAGAAAATGCCAATTTTATACCAGTAGAGCCACAGAAACAAATGTTTATTAGTCAAAATGTATTAGTACATGTGCAGTGCAGGAAGCCAATAAAAATACATTTATATACAAGAAAGCACTCACAAGGCATTTTGTACATTAGAACTCTGCGAGACCACCTAGCTTAAAGGAAAACTATATCCCCAAACAATGTAGGTAGTGCCATTTTAAGAATTAAGGGCCGCCTCCTGGGATCATAGGATTCACAGTGCACACAAACAAGCCAAGGCACACATACATGCTAGGCCCCATCAGCCAATTAATGGACAGAGTTCTGTCTTTTGCTTCCACACTTCTTCCTGTTACAGTTAAAGCTGCATTATTTCTGGTCATGTGATCTCTGAGGCACCACACAGCCCATCACTAAATGGTGGATCAAGGGAAAGGATGTAAAAGGGCAATATTTACTGATAAATATATTCCAGTTTAGCGAGATTCTCTAATAGGTCAATTAACATAACATAAACTATCTGTTGGTTAAGTATTCATTCTGGGGGTATAGTTTTCCTTTAACAGCAGGCAAAATTATTATGCTTTGTTCAAAAAATGTAACCCTGCACTGATGAGGTATATGGATATTGTACCATTTAGCATGGACTATCCCATTATTTGGCAGTCCATGCCATGCAGTTTTGGGGGGCCAAAATTTTCTAAGGTCAATGCTGGTAAAATCGCATGAGCATTCTAGCCACACCTGGACCACTTTACATACTGCCAAGCTCGGAAAGACTAAATAATAGCAAACACTTGACCTGTGTGTCAAGCTTTAGGTGCAAGAAAGACCAAAACAGTATTCTTGCATCTCAAATGATTTGTTCCTCCATCAGTTTTGTTTTACTATGAAAACTTTCTAAAGCAGAAATAATTCTTTCATATAAACAACCCATGTTTTATTTTCAAGGCTATTAATAAGGCTGGAAAATCAAAATAGAAACAGGCAGGCACTCCGGATTTTTTTCTCTCAAAACGTGGAAAAAGGCAGCCAAAAAAGAAGTTTACATTAAAAAAGTATAAATTTTATTTGATCCATATGTAAAAACAAGAAGCCTTACGCGTTTCGTACCATGAGGGGCTTAATCATAGGCTGAATACATTATGCACAGTACACACTATTTAAAGGCAAATTGACCAATAGAAAAGGTTTTACAATTAACCAATCAGACCAAAAGGGTCATATGGCTAGGGATAGTGAATAAAAAGTCACTAATTCACATAAGGATACATTAAGCACTATATACATTAAATTTGAATAACAGTATAGATATAAAGGCTAGAACTGTTCACACATAACAAGTAACATCATAGTCAAAGTTTAGACCATATGGTTGTCGAGTTTTTAAAAAGAAAATCCATTTAGTTTCTTTTCTAATTAGAATTGAAGAAATATTGCCCCCTCTAGGGTTAGGAATGATTCTGTCTATCCCTATAACCTGTAGGAATGATGGGGATCTGTTAGAGCATTCATGAAAATGTTTTGCAACAGTTGTATGGCTATTAGTATTGGTAATATTCAGCACATGTTCTCTTATCCTATCTTTTAGTCTTCTGCCAGTTTGACCAACATATTGCTTCATGCATTTGGTACAAGTGAGGAGATATATAACATTTCTGGTGTTACAATTAATAAAATGTTTTATCTGATATTTTTTTATAGATGAGGTGAAAGAATTCGTTTTTTGTATGTAGTTACAGGTAATGCATTGTCTAGTTCCACATTTGAAACACCCTTTTGTAGATAACCATGTGTTGGTAGTTTCATTAGTGTGGATTAAACTAGGTGACAACAACCATATGACCCTTTTGGTCTGATTGGTTAATTGTAAAACCTTTTCTATTGGTCAATTTGCCTTTAAATAGTGTGTACTGTGCATAATGTATTCAGCCTATGATTAAGTACCTCATGGTACGAAACGCGTAAGGCTTCTTGTTTTTACATATGGATCAAATAAAATTTATACTTTTTTAATGTAAACTTCTTTTTTGGCTGCCTTTTTCCACGTTTTGAGAGAAAAAAATCCGGATTGCCTGCCTGTTTCTATTTCGATTTTCCTATGATGGCTCCCTATGCTGAAAGGTCTGGGGCATGAGCACCTGGACCCACCGTAACTGTGGGTAAGAAATATTTGTACATTTAACAAAGTGTGATCATCCTTCTATTGTTCTTGGATTGCATCTATTAATAAGGCTGCTCAACTGCAGGTCAGTTATGTAATTTGACATAGAACCACTCACCAAGTCAATTGTTTTGGCTTTCTCCTTGGACTTGTCATCACACCATGTTTCACACCACAGCCATTCTTGTGGAAGAGATTTAATGGATACTTGATGTATCATGTTGTTTGGCAAGTCCTTAACAAAAAAGGCAATAGACATTGCATTGGTTAGAAAACTGGTTAGACAAACCTGATTGTATCAATATAAGCATGTTAATATAGGCATGACATTGACTACATCGGTTATTCTTAATTTAGCTCAAACATGTATTTAATCAAATATTCCACTTTTGAGAAACCTTTGACAAGGTTATTACACACATATTGTGGGATATATCTCCACTACTATGTCAAAAGTTTCACCTATAAGTTCTTCATAGTGGGAGATGTAAGCACCACTGAAGGTATTGCTAAACAGGTAACTGTGCTGTCAGGTAGTGGAAGCTGGAGTGTTTTGAAAGAAGAGGCAGGTCAGAAGCTCCATTCCATTAGTCAAATTCACATATTGGTGCTCACTTTCCACAGGAAGGCTGTCCAGTGGAAAGGTATATGGTACAAAAAAACAAATTTCAGAAGAGATCTTACGCTTTATGTATTTCGTAGCCACAGGCTACTACTTTAAGTGATCTCAAAAGGTATTTAACAGTATTGAGAATGTTAGGAAAGTCTCTGAACAGGGCACGGGCAGCAAGGCTGCTAGTCTGTGTTAGGAACTCCCAGAAGGACTGGGGGTGCTGTCTGCCACTGCACTGCGTTAAAATTGGTAGTTATGAACTAAGCTGTCAGCTTTAAAATCTAAACAAACTGCTGCAAGAAAAACTGGCAGTAGTTTTTTCAGTAATATAAAACTGCTAGTATCTGAAAAAACCCTCTATTTTACATTCATTTTCGGGTCTTTAGCTTGCATCAAAAAAATTCACCTGATCATTGTTATATGATATTAACTGCAGCATTACTATAACAGATATCTTTTTCACTACATGGATATTACGTACACTATATCAATATTATATATATATATATATATATATATATATATATATATATATATATATATATATATATATATATAGCAAACCTAGAGTGAAGGAAATGAATAGTGTAGGAGCTCAGCAGTGATAAGTGCTTCTGGGTATATGTAACATAAGAAATGATTGCTGGATACTAGGTTTATTACTTTCAGCAAAGCCTCAAGAACTGCATATTTCTCATTTTAAAAATGGCCTTGTGCTTATCAGCAGTACCATGCAGAATATCTCATGGAGGAAACAGGCTCGTGGAGATGTGCTGTATGTATCTCTGCCACCTCATTCTGAGACTGACTTGCCTGAAAATTTCCCTGAAACTGTCATGATAATTTTTGCACTCCATAAATTACACCATTTTCTATTAAGTTCACAGGTGAGAGGTTTGTGAATATTCATTCTTTGTTCTTGGCTGCAGTTATAATGATCTCACTGCTTGCATGACTTCTTTTCCTTTTCCAGTGCAACAAAATCATGGGAAGATGTTAGGTCTGGAGGCTGCTCCTAGGTTTTAATAAGCTTCTGTGGGAATAGAGATCTCTGCACTGAGGCAGATGTTAACTGGTGCCTGGGAGTTTTGCGGGGACTGGCTGGTGTGCCATGACCAAGTGCGCTGTTTATGCTTATGCTTTATAATGCTAACAATTTGCAGCGGAAGCAAGACTAATCACTATGCAGAATGTCTGAAGCTTGCGGAACTTTTGGCAAGCTTGTTCTCACAGATATAATTAGAACAGTTGAAGAAAAAAGGAAAACAAACAAAAAAAAGTTACTCAGGTATTATGATTATATTGAAGGACCGTGGGGAAATTAATAGCTAGAATTATTTCTGTGGTATGATTAAAAAACCCTCTGTCGGATTTATGGTAATCAAATTTTTTCCCCCACTTTGTTTGCTTTATAATGAGCTGCTGTATGTCTGCTTTGGGTTAGCTCTGGTAGAAATTGGCACCCAAACTATGATTATAATTTCTTATTTGGAAACTGCATGTTTGCTTGCAAAACACAAGGCCACAATGGTACATAATAGGCAAGCGGGCAGATAGCAAAAGAGATACTCTGTGTGAAACCAAAGTCTATGTTGTCATTTGTAATGGAAAAAGCCGAGCAGTATCACATTAGCACCATAGGCGGATGGTGATTTTTTTGTTTTGGGAGGCTAAAAATGTTAAGTATCTATATGCAATAACAGTTACCACACTCATACAGACAAGCATTTTTTACATGCGTTTTCCTGCGCTGGATCTTGCATGTGTTTCAGCGCAGGGGAATACAAAAAGAAATGCAGGCCTGTATTTCCTATATGACTGTACTCACTGTGGCACAGGCAAGTGTGGAATGCAACTTGCTGTGTTAGGAGCTTCCCTGTGCCACACAGAGTACAGCCTAATAGGATATATAGGCCTGCTTTTCTTCCTGTGCTGAAACACATGAAAGATCCAGCATAGGGAAACACAGGGAAAACACTTGTATGTAAGAGCCATGAACAATTTTTTTACAATTCTGTCACACAGATACGTTGACAATTTTAAAATACCGTAAAAATGCAGTTTGGAGCAGTTAGGGTAACAGGAAAAAAAATCATTCATTTTTTGATGGCAATGGTCCTTTACAGGAGGTTCATATTTCTAGCACCCCAAATCCTTTATCACTCCCTATCATTTCCTAGAAAGATTATTCTAGATAGCCCCAAAAGAATCAGTTTCCACCTCAGACTTAACTCTTGGGTGTACTTTTAATTTATATGAGCTCAACATTAGATCTTTTATATAGCTATGTAAAACTTTGCCAGCACTCCTACAGTTCCGATATAGTACAAGACTATAAAAATAAATTATATTTAAATGAATATATGTGTGCTTATCTTACTAATAAGGTAAAGCAGCACCTTCTCCAGCTCTCTGCATTGCTTTCCCTCAGTAATTTCAGCTCCATGTAGCCTCTGCTGGCCGGGCTAATGTTACACTAGGAAGGAAGGCAGGGAAGAGTAGCAGACTATGACCAGAAACCTGAAAGGTGGCATACATTAAGGCTCGATTATTATTGCCTTATACTTGCAACCTTTCACATCACAACCCTTCTTTCCCCAAACAGTCCTGCTAGCTTTTACATAATACGCTAAACACAGTAATCTTCCCTTTGCTACACCATGCACCACTGGTACTGTTGAAATAATGTAGCAAGAGTAAG
This sequence comes from Xenopus tropicalis, assembly GCF_000004195.4. Taxonomy (NCBI): domain Eukaryota; kingdom Metazoa; phylum Chordata; class Amphibia; order Anura; family Pipidae; genus Xenopus; species Xenopus tropicalis. The sequence continues at coordinate 122,264,407 of NC_030678.2, read as the reverse complement.
CTTTCCTTCAGCCATAACTGCATTTCCCACAATGCATTGTACACGTTTTCCTAAGATTCTCCTCTAAAGGCCTCAGAACAGTGGGATCTTGGCTAAAAGAGTTGATGGTACATGAAACGCAAAGCAAAGACAGACACTGTTTTAGTAGAAGTAATAATCTGCTATTACTCTACCACAATATCCATTATAGTAAAACTGAGGGCACTGGGGGCCTGAGCTCTGAAACCAGACAAGGAGAAAACTGTCACTAGAAAAATACCAAAAGTAGAAAAATTCCCTTCATTAAATTGCTGGCTTTCCATTTGATAAGTGCACTAGCTGAATCCACATAAAATAATGACTTGTGCAGAAACTAAAAGTTTTCTGATGACATTACCTGATCCAGGTTAGACAAGCTGTTTGGATCTTGGCTAAGAGCCTGGTACTGCCCACGAAGCCTGTCTCCTGCAGCAATCTTTCGGAACTTTTTCAGGTCAACAACATATAATGCACTGCAAAGAGAAAAAGGAACTTGCAATAATGTGAAACAACGACAGAACATTAATTTCAATTTGGAAAATGCATTGCTATACCTAATGTGATATTTTCTATGCCCCAGATGTGATGCCCAATATCCAGATTTCCAAAAACGATACCCATCCATCTCTTTACGACTGTCACAAAAGGGAGTGTAGCCATAGGGTGCTCCTCCAAGGTTAAAATCCCGTAGTTCCTTCAAATCTGCTCTGACAATCTAGCACAAACAAATACAAAAATGTAGAAAACAGAATAACCAGATTTTGCTAAAAAGGGGGTAAAACTTTATAAAAAGTTTTTCCTTGTCTTTTTGGTTTGATACCAAAAAAACAACTTTTGAGCAAGTAAATACAACCAAGATTTCATTTAAAGATCAATTAAACATTGCAATAATTATTAAATGCATTTTTGCTACCTTTTAATGCATAGGTGCCCCACTGGAGAATGCAAAAATAAATATTAAGATTCTAATTCATTCTTTATTATCAGTCTATGCTAGGACTAAACTAGGCAGTGAGCAACTCATAATGTAGGGAAATGCACAAAATGCAAACTGACTGTAGTCTACTTATGTCATTCTTCATGCCACATGTTAAACGTATGCCTCCACTTGGACAAAGTTTACAAAAGGGGATGCTAATTTGGGTTAGCAGTAGTGAATCACTAGCAAAATGCAGCCATGTTTTTTGTGGGTGAACAATATAACTCAAATTCAGGTTAAACACAAACACGCTGCATTGTGGGTAAAACCCTGTGACATAACAAGTTGTATAAGTTGGATGGAAAACATGAAATATTCTGGTTATGCTTAAATGTACCCTCTGCCCCCTCCCGCCTGTTGTAACAAATGCTATGTGTAGGCTAATCTTTGATCAAAAATTAGCCTACACATAGCATTTGTTACAACAGGCAGGAGGGGTACATTTAAGCATAACCAGAATATTTCATGTTTTCCATCCAACTTATACAACTTGTTATGTCACAAACACATGTTCAAAAGCACCTATTTTTGGTCTTAGCAAGCAATTATAAATTAGCTTTGACATACAATACAAAGTACCAAGAAAATGTATTACAGCAATACTGTCATCATTTATTACTCCTTATGTGCCAGATCCCTAGGGAAAAATGTTATTACGTTATGCCTCAGTAACTATAGGATAGCAGAGCAATAAATAAGACCATTTTCATTTACAAGAGGGTCAGGGCTGTGTCTGGTCATTCAGCAATCCAAACTCCAAGCCCTCCACTTCTACAGCCCCTCCTTATCAGTTCACTTCATGAATACGTCCTTTAGCCTCCCTGATGCCCTTCTTTGCTGGATAAATTATATTAACCCTTCCTCTCCCACAGCTGCCAATTTCTACAAAGCTGGCCCTACATGAGGCAATAAAAGAGTAGGGCCATCATAATACATATTAAAATGTTTACACACAAATTCATACAATGATAAGAAAGTTAATACATACACATACCTATTTTTTATACTGCTGATATAAGGAACATTTCTTGCAGTGCTGCAGTTCACTTTATAATGGGTAAAGCAAGTGATCTGGCTACAGGACCTTGACAAAGTGCTTACTGTGTGGTTCCTAGACTGGGGTTCTTCTAGGCACCTAAACAATATCTGTAATGATACAGCCCCATTTCTGCCCCAAGTTAGTAAATCAATTAAAATGTTTCTTCCCTATCCCCACTATAGATACCCATGTATGGCAAACTCCATTGTTCAGAACTATAGTATGATAAATTCAGCAGTCACAGTTCTCTTGCAATGTCTATTTTTACATTAAAAATAATTCTGAAATGTTAACACTGCAGGCAGTTGGTTTTAATACAATTTACGTTGGAAAGAGATGACTGGTAAAGACATACATGGGAGGGAGGGGGTTAAGAGAACATGTCTTAATAACACAATTTAATGATGCTCTAGGATTCAGACTGTCAATATTCGGATTAAATGTGTCTCAACTCCAGGGCTTGGCTTGGATTTGTAAGGATCTATGAAGCATTGGATCTTACGCTTTTCTCATTAAACGCAAGCACACATTCCTTTCCTTAGGAGCTATAGGCAAGACACAGATCATTTAAACACCGAACATCCTGAACTTATAAGAACAAAGCAAAGGAATAAAAATACAGAAGCAAAAGCTCTTTGCAGGGATATTCTGCAAAGGCAGAGAAAAAAGTTAATGAGCTTCACAAATCCCTCTGGTTTCGAAAGAATGTTCACATAATTACCCAAGATGGATTCGCGATCAAGGATGGTTGCCACTAGGCTTGATATTTGGGTTTGGACAAAACAGATTTCACATTCTTGAATATATGCAAGCTGGTACCTGATTCTACAATGCTATCTAATTAGATAAATTTACTATACCTGGTCAGCGTCAACAAAGATAATTTTATCCACTGCAAGTGGGAAAAGAACATCCAGGAAAAGAATTTTATAACCCCATATTATTCGTTGTTTTTCAGTCTGCTGATGAAGCCACCGAGGCCATTTGTATTGCACCAGTTCATACTGGAATCCATACTTCTCTGCCATAAAGGGAATGATTTCCTTGAGAGAAAAAATAGGATGAATATAAATTTAAAGCAGTTCTGTATGGACCTATTCGTTCTGTATGGACCTATTAATTTTTCCCTTATCATTTAGATAAAGATAAACATTTTATATATTTGTGCTAACAACAAGTTTTTCACAATTGCATGAAAGCAACTCTCAATTCTGTTACTGCGCAATCAGGAACTTGAATCTTTTGCCTGGGAGACACAGCATGGATCATTTGGTTGCACCAACCAAACAAATACAAAGAAAAGGTAATGCTTTTATGGAAAGAATGGTTTTACCTTAAACTTAGGCGACAGATAGTTTTTTAAAAACCAGAACTTCACAGGTGTTTTTGTATTCCGTAGAACTGAAAGCATCATAATTCTGCAACAAAATCAAAGAACACATCATAGAAAAATTGTGATGGAACAGAAATGAGCTGTACAGTGTGACCTACTCCGAAAAACATATACTTAACTAAAACACTATGAAGAAAACTAACAGAGAAGGAATGTGAACCTGTTCATGCTGTTGATATAATAGCAAAATGGACAGCTAGTAAAAAGGCTCATTAAGAGAAAATTACAGAAAATATTATTATACTAAGCCATTCCTAGATTGAAGCATTTCAAGTTTTAAAGAAATAAAAGTATCTTAAGGCACCATCTGTTAAGAAAACTAGATATTGTTTCAAATTAATATTTGAGCTAAATTAACTTCCCCATACATCCACCAAACTGCATCCAACCTCTATTTGCACAAGCCTGTATTGCACCTGTTCAGATAATGCCCCCATAACCAAAAATTATAATCTACTACTACATAGTCTGAACAAGTTTTCCTTTATTAGAAGGTTCCTCCCCTGCAGCAATCATCAGACCTTACAGCAGTGTAAGCATTTTCAGGAAATCCTTATAGGTATATCAGTAAGCCGATACAAAATACTAATAAATCTACCAATAATGCTGTGAGATCTTCATTATGTGCATGATATATAGCTCAGTATTTAGAAAGGGGCCTTACAACATATACTGTAGTGTATCACTCCCATAATTAATTACTGGTTCTGCCACAAATACACTTTTGTTAAGACCAGCCCTATATTGAAAACAAGTTGTTTATATTTCACAAACAAGGGACAATGGGGTTGGGGTAATGCACCCTGAAAATGGATGCTACCCCATGTATGTTTTATTAACCATACCTAATCCTTTTCAGACTGTATACATTCTTAAAAAGAAAAGCCATTTTTAAAATGTATACAATTAAAAAATATTGTAGCCAAAAAAACCCAACTAATAATTAAAGTACCTTTAAATTTCCCTGAAGCAAAAGTTAACAACTGATCCAGAATAGTAAAACAAGCATTCCCTTTGTAGTTAAAAAGGAAATTAAAACTGACATGTCTGTCTACCCAATGTCATATATTTGAGGTGCAACCAGCAAATACTTTCATGTTCATGTACCCCAGAGTAACAAAAAAACACATCCTTCAGGTGTAATACCTATTTTAATTTAATCAAGGATCAGAGACAAGCACTGTTTGTAATTTAGTACATTCCTGACATTGAGAAAGACTTGACTGTGAAATAAGGTTTTCTTTTTTGCATAGAAATTATCTAACAGTTCTTCACATTGGGGAAAAAAATTGTTGTTTATATATTAATGCCACATTCATTTGGCTTTCCCCTCTTCCAAACAATAACTGACTTTTATTTTAATTAACTTTAGCCTGTGTGGGTATTTGTTTAATAAAGGTATGATAACCCATTGTCGTATCTATAACAGCCTATATACTACATAATGTCTTTGACAGCCCTTACCTTAGAAAGCGCTCATACAAGTGACCAGAAGCAACAGAAAAAATATTTAAAACATCATGTTTCTTTTCTTTGTCTTCTATATTTCCTGCCCCTGTGAAACTTGATATCAGAACAATAGTGTTATTTGTTTGATCAATAATTCTAGACATACATGCAAATATTGCTGTCCCTTTGGATGTCTTACATCAAACTAATTCAACATTTGGAAAAATTGTGACTGGAATTGTGGCATGCACATTGTACATTTCATCAAGTACTGTTATGATAAATATAAGGGGCACATTCATAAAAACGCGAGTTTGAATCCCGAATGGGACAAATTCGGATTGGATAAGATAATATCTGAAGATCGCAAATATCTCGAATATGCTTACGAAAAAATCGTATTAGTCACGATAATATCGTATTGGCGATCCGAAAGTCCAGAAATTTTCGTACCAAACGACTGTAACCAACGGAAAAACCTTTACGATTTTTTCGCTCAAAAGTACGAAAAAGTCGCGCAAGCGATGAAGTTGCAAAAATACGCTCGGAGCGTTCGTGGATTAGTAAATCTGCCCCTAAGTGTAGGACAAAAACATGCTATCATGCTAATTTGCTGTAACTGAGAAAACCATGTAGTCAATTAACTGAAATAAGTACCTTCATAATTTTGGGTATCTGACTTCCTCTGACTTCAGAAAAATCCTTCATTCCCGGGGCCATAGTCTGCCCAGCTCTTTCCTCTCTCCTTTCTCCCTCTCCCTTCATAAAACTCACTCCCACCTCCCATCAGAATGTGTGATCTGAGCTACCAGTGGCTAGAGCTGCAGCAGGAAGCTATGAAAACCAAGCTAAAATGGCAGCTGCTGTCTTAAAAAATGAGGGGAACTTCTAGGGCTCTTTACTGGTAATGCTTTCTGCAAAATAAATATAGCGTTCTAGGTGGCACTAATGTGGCAAATCGAATGGCAGTAAAATGCCAAAATGACTTTACCTCTCCTTTAAGAAGTATAGTCATTAATATCTTGAATTAGGTGCTAATTTGAACCAGAACAGTTACCTATCCAATAATATTTTGTTTTTATTTTTTATAAATACATTCTGATTTTTTGATAGTTAAAGGACAATGAAAGGTTAATATAAATTAAAAGTAAGTCTAAAGGCATTCTTTTTAAGTACTTACTGCATATCTAAATTCCCAGATCCCTGCTTGCTTCTCTGAGATATGGTGCTGGCAGCCTAAGCAGTGTGAAGACTACAGTGACATCACTGAAATCTCTCTCCCCTTCCTATAGGTGCCAGCGGCAGCCTTCCTATTCTCTGAGCATGTGTGTAACTTGATCCTGTCTCCTGTTCTGAGCTACACATGCCCACCAGCCAATCAGAAGCGGATCTGGCAGAGGGGAGGGGGGGAGGGAATGAAACACATGTGCAGTATGAAGCAAGGAGGGAAAGGAAGGGAGAATACCTTTTTAGAGATGGCTGCCTGTTCTAGAAAATGTGAAGTAAGTGTGACTGAGTAAATATTTGATTAGGTGAGCCAAAAGTGTGGCGTTTTTATTAAACAATAGGAGGACTATTGGGCAGTATGCTTTTTAAATTTTGACTTGCATTCTCCTTTAAAGGATAGAAGTTATAGCCCTTAAATAAAAAGTTAAATTAGTTTGCGAATATGTAATACGTTTGCCTACCTCATAAGTGAATTCCACAAACCGGATTTCTCCTCTGGCTCACTGCTAAGAAGATCTGCATGTATTTGATCTGGTTTCTTCTGCACCTGTAAAAGGACAGAGGCAATCTATCCAGTCCATGCAGCAATACAGTTTGCAAATTAATTTGGGTGGGGCCCCCTGCAAAGTAATTAGGCACTTACATGAACTACTGAAAAATAAAATATTAGAATTCCCATCAAGCAGTATATGTCCAGGGAACAGAACAATATTGAGTGAACAGTCCCTTTCCTTTTTCTGTGCTGCAATGAATGACAAAGTTTTCCAAAAACATTGAGAATCTGCACTGGGGACACCTCTGCCATAAAGCAAAGTAAATGCTGCAACAGTCTGAGCACAGGTGGAGGAGAAAGGTAGCAACTTCAGGTGCCACTGCTTTTGTTTTATTTTAAACAGACCATGGTCTGTGCTTTCAGTGTTTTTTCATAATGCTAAATCTCAATTCTAATACAATATCAATTTAATATATAGAATATCCTGAAGCTGAAGCTATTCTTTCAAAATGTTCCTCTTTTTAATACACTTGCTTTTAATTCTAGAATTTCACTAAGCCAAGTAAAGGCTAACTGCAGATGTGTTTCTACTATGGGATACTTATTGGTTGGCCAAATTGGGTCCAAGATCTCCTCCCGTAACCTCATCAAATGTGCTCTTCTTGCCACATTTGGCTAGCCTTAAACTGCCCTTTTCCATACTTTCTAGATTTCTGGTCTAGAAACAATTACAAGAATTTACAAACAAAGAAGCAGAACATCCAGGTAGTTTTTTTAGATATTTTTCTCTAAACCATTTATTTAATCTAATAAACACACTATGGCCTAACAATCCCGCAGTGCCACTCCCAGGACCCCAGTATTCTATGGATGACATTTTCCCCTAATTTCTAGCATTTTTTTCAAACATTGTTAGGGACCCCTGAACTTCTAGGCCACAATCACTTTGCACCAGTAGTTGGGTTGCCACCCACTCTTCCATGTAGCAGCTTGCAGCAACCAGATAGCCTAGAGTGACCTAGAATGGCACCCTGAGCACTTGGGTAAGTCATTTTGGGCTGCTGAGGCCCTGAAAATACTGAAATTAAAAAACAAAAAACGTCATCACTGAAATATCAGGTCTTCGGGATGGCACTGCACTCACCATGTCATTTATCTGCAATGCAATACTTTTTTTTAACAGAATACCGGTGTAAATGTGCCTACCATAAAATTCTGTGATGCTACAACATGGACACAAAACTTACACACTTTGCATTTGCGTTATTAAGAGAATCCTGCGAGTGTGTTTGGGAATATACTTACATGCCATTCAGCTGTGCACAACTGTGAAAAGGGAAAGTGGTACTAAGCCCCTATTTAAATACAGGTCTCATTTGTGCCTTTATTCACAGTAATAGGTACACCTGGCACACTGGCATCATGCCTAAGTAAGACATGTGCAAGCATTTTCTGGAACACCAAGGTAAGGAAATTTGAACATGTTTTGGTTTGTACTGTGTAGTACCGTGTCCACTAATAGTAAATAATAGTTCATATATTGTATTATAATTTTTCCTGAATTATCGAAATTACTTATGTGACCTAAACTGCCTGCATGCTTTTTACTCTACTCTAAAACAACAAAAGCAGCTGTTAGATTGCCATGCTTTTCCCTGAAAAGACTGGGCTTATCAACACTCTGAGTGTGCCAATGTACTAATGCTTTTTTAGGTGCTTCAGGCTCAGAGATAATGGAACTTGATCAAGGTCATTTGAAGCTGACATGAGAATTACAAATTTCCTTAGCATCCCAGCCAAGTAAATGCCACAGTCATGTAACAGCTTATGTGCCACGTTGTGCTCTTTTCATACAGCATTTTATTTACTAATATTTTTAATACCATTTTCAGACAGGATGCTTACTTCAAACAGTAGGGTAGCAGGGTATTATGTATGTGGTACCCTGCACATACCACGTATTTTAAACCTAAGCAACAAATTCAATTCTTCACTCCTTGTCAGTTGCTACAGGCTGTAGCTCAGTACATAACAAAAAAATAAAGAGAGACCACAATAAAGCTAAATTAAAGTAACACTCTTACCATACCAGTATTTAACTCACTAGGCTAGTGGTTGTTCACTTTTATATTAACTATACTTTAGTATGATGCAGTGATAATCTGAGGCAATTTGCAAATGGCCTTCTTTTTCTATATGTGATTTTTTTAATTATTTGTTTTTTTTTGTAAGAAGCTCTCTTGCTTGGAATTTCAGCAACTATCTTGTTGCTAGGGTCTATTTATCTCTAGAAAAAGGGCAATGGGTTCAATGAGAAACTGTAATATGAACAGCAGTGGACCTGAATAATGGTGGACCAATTGCAACCACTGCCTTACATTCAATTGTGTATGGGCACTTAGGGGTGTATTGTGCTTCCCTTACTGATCTCACACTTTCACAACAGGGCAATAGAAAATGAGCCCACATATATGTGTTTTTATAAGGATGTAATGCATCAGGTGACATGACCTGCCTGTGAGCTAATGCCTGTAAGCTAATAGTATATTTAAGGTGGTAGCAATCCAATGACTAGTGAAGTTTGGAAGACTGATGTGTAGAAAACCTCTCTCTATGTATGCATTCAATATTTTCCAGTTTACATATTTGTGGGCTGACATATACATTACCAATATTTACAGCCTACAGCTGCTCCTTATGGAGCCAACAGAAGAAGCAATACATTATTATGAGAAAATAGGTGTTTGGTATTAAAATCAAAAATAGCTCTTTATTTTACAATACATTTTGTTGATAAAATAGTCATTACTTACATGTACTTTGATTATTTTGCTGTTGAAATTATTCAGTACGACAATAATCTCTTCTTGATCTGATGGGGAATCAGTGCCCATGTGTCTAAAAAAAAACATTCAAAGACATATAGTCATACATAGTTATAATGCACTGAACAAAACCAGATGATTTATTAGTGGTGTCCCGCACCGTTTGTCGTAGACCCATGAATGAGGTGTCAAACCGTGCGGCTTATTCGGGAATGGGGTGCTATGACTTTTCTGAGGGGTGGGCGGTTAATTGCCCCCGCAGGGGGCCCCAAAAAGTCCCATAGACTTAACATTGAGACCAAATTTGACGGATTGTAGCAGAGAGAGCGAATTTTGTAGAAAGGTCAAATATATGAAAATATGCTGATTGTTGGATACCCAAAAGTGGGCGGAGCTGTAAACAGCCAATCAGATTTTACCTATTGATTTGGCGGAAATTCAACCTGCTGCCATTCTCACAGTAATAACACCATTGTCCCCAAACTTTTTACACTTGGTCACTAGGGGACTGCAGTTTTAGATTTGAAAAGTGGGCGGAGCCACCAACAGCCAATCAAATTTCACCTATTGATTTTTATTGGTTTGATGCCAGAGTTCCCAAACTTTGCACAGTCAGTCACTGGGTGACTACACAATCATGTTTTTTTCAAAAAATGCAAAGTGGGAGGGGCCAACAACAGCCAATAAAATTTTACCCATTGACTTTTATGGGAAAATTGACACTGCTGCCAATCTTACAGCTTTGAGGCTACACTCCCCAAACTTGAATCACATAGTCATGGGGTCAGCCTGAATGAAAATATGATGATTGTTGAATGCCCAAAAGTGGACGGAGCTGTGAACAGCCAATCAGATTTTACCTATGGACTTTTGAAAATCCAACCTGCTGCCATTCTCACAGTAATAACCCCAGGGTCCCCAAACTTTGCAGGGTTAGGCACCAGGTAACTGTGGTTCAAGGTAAGAAAAAGTGGGTGGAGCCACCAACAACCAATCAGAGTTTACCTATTGACTTTCAATGGGGAAATTCAACCTGCTGCCATTCTCACAGGATTAACACCAGGGTCCCCAAACTTTTCACAGTTGGTCACTAGGGGACTGCAGTTTTAGTTTTGGAAAAGTGGGCGGGGCCACCAACAGCCAATCAGATTTCACCTATTGAATTTTATTGGTTTGATGCCAGGATTCGCAAACTTTGCACAGTCAGTCACTGCGTGACTTCGTACTCAAGGTTAGAAAAAGTGGGAGGGCTGCCTAAAGCCAATCACATTTCTTTCATTGTTTTCAGTGGGGAAATTTTAACTGCTGCCATTCTCACATATTTAATGTCAGGGTCCCCAAACTTTGCACAGTTTGTCACTGGGTGACTATGTTCCAAGTTTAGAAAAGTGGGCGGGGTGAACAACAACCAATCAGATTTCACCTATAGACGTCATATGTTTAAATTTAAACTGCTGCCATTCTTTAAATATTAATACTAAGGTCTCCAAACTTTGCAGAGCTAGTCACCTGGTAACTGTGGTTCAGAGTTATAAAAAGTGGGTGGAGCCACCAACAGCCAATCAGATTTTAACTATTGATTTTTTTTTTTTTATAATGGGGATTTTGGCGAATAACTAGTTTGTCGTAGACCCATGAATGAGGTGTCAAACCGTGCGCCTTATTCAGGAATGGGGTGCTATAACTTATCTGAGGGGTGGGCGGTTAATTTTAATGTTTCAGCAACACTGAAGTGTGAAACATTGTAATATTGGGGCACAAGTTTTGCCACGGCAAGCACCACTCACATTTTCTTCAGGAAATGTACCTCTCTAGTTAATTTTGCAATATATTATGCACTGGTGGTTATACCCTGCAAATACCTACAGGGTGTGTCTGAGGTGTCTAAAGCCCCATCCCATTCTTTTCAATTCATAGGATTTTCCATGCAGAGAAGACTTCTGCTTTAAAGGGGTGGTTTGCCTTTAGGATAATTTTTAGTATGTTATAGCAACTTTGCAATTGCTATTTCCTAGGGTATGGAAAGTCTCAGTTATGAAGAAAGACTGGCCAAATTAGGTTTGTTTACACTGGAGAAGAGGCGCTTAAGAGGTGACATGATAACTATGTATAAATATATAAGGGGATCATATAATAACTTCTCTAATGCTTTATTTACCAAATCATTCCAACTGACACAAGGGCACCCATTCCGATTGGAAGAAAGAAGGTTCCGCTAAATATCTGGAAAGGATTTATTACGAAGAGAGCTATAAAGTTGTGGAATTCTCTCCCTGAATCAGTCGTACTGGCTGATACATTAGATAGCTTTAAGAAAGGGTTGGATGGCTTTTGAGGAGAGGGAATACAGGGTTATGGGAGATAGCTCTTAGTACAAGTGAGGGAATACAGGGTTATGGGAGATAGCTCTCAGTACAAGTGAGGGAATACAGGGTTATGGGAGATAGCTCTCAGTACAAGTGAGGGAATACAGGGTTATGGGAGATAGCTCTTAGTACAAGTGAGGGAATACAGGGTTATGGGAGATAGCTCTTAGTACAAGTGAGGGAATACAGGGGTAGGGGAGATAGCTCTCAGTACAAGTGAGGGAATACAGGGTTATGGGAGATAGCTCTCAGTACAAGTGAGGGAATACAGGGGTAGGGGAGATAGCTCTCAGTACAAGTGAGGGAATACAGGGTTATGGGAGATAGCTCTCAGTACAAGTGAGGGAATACAGGGTTATGGGAGATAGCTCTTAGTACAAGTTGATCCAGGGACTGGTCCGATTGCCATCTTGGAGTCAGGAAGGAATTTTTTTCCCTCTGCTTCAAACTAGAGAGGCTTCAGATGGGGTTTTTTGCCTTCCTCTGGATCAACTATATAGGCATTAAGGTTGAACTTGATGGATGTGTGTCTTTCCTGTGTTATTATGTTCTGCCTCTTTCCAGCTTTCACATTTGGGATCACTGGCCTCAGCAGCCAAAAAATGTTTGCTCTTTGAGGCTACAATTTTATTGTTATTGTTACTTTTATATTACTTGTGATTCTATTAAGACTCCCGCCTATTTAATTCCCAGTTCATTCAAACCACTGCCTGGTTGGTAGGATAAATAAGACCCTAGCAAACCAGATGGCTACTGAAATATGAAACTGAAAACTTCTGAACAAAAACCTAAATAACTGAAAAACCATAAAAATAATGAAAACCAACTGCAAATTGCCTCAGAATAACAATGTCTATATCATATTAAAAGTTAATTTAAAGGCGAACTACCCCTTTAATCTCTATGTACCTCAAATTAAAAGTTAACTTAGGACAGATGCTCTCAATCCTTCTCTGTGTCTGTAGGTCTGTAATGTATTTGTCACTTTTGGCCATGCATGAGCACTGCCAGGTACCTTCTGTGCATATGAAAGCCATAGACTTGGAACGAGAGGTGGGTGCTGTGGGGCACAACAATGTACAGGCCTGCTATAGATAAAACAGTTCCAGTAGGCCTGGGCTCTGAATGGAGCATAGCTGCAAATTCAGTTAATGGCTTTAGAATTTCATAGAAATAGTGTCTAAGGAGCACCACTGGCTTCTGCCGCTGGGTATAGGTATCTATGCTGAACAACAGAACAGAAATGTGACATATAAAAATTGTACATATAAATATTATGGGTTGCTTTTGTTTTTGTTTTTACTCAGAAAACCCAGTTACACATTATATAGGATACTTCAAATTCCGAGCTAGGGTTGACAAATCCGGTTTAATGTAGAAGCTTTACTTTGCGTGGCACTTGTGAATAATATTGATTTCTCCAGCACTTCAAATACAATTATCAAAAGAAACTTATTTTACTGAAGCAGTGTAAGAGAGGCTCCTAACGTGTTCCAGGTCAGACAATCTTCAGGAAAGCTTTAAGAGAGAAGTAGCTGGTACTATATTATTTTCTCTCTCCTGCCTGTCACTCACAATCTCTGCAATGGGCCAAGGCTTTTAGTTTTTATTTCAGAAATGGAACGAATATATTGAATGCCAATCTGCAGTGTTAACTTTTTTAGCTGGCACCTATAAATGGTTTTCTTTATGTTAAGTGATCTGTGGCTTCTAACAAATAAAAAAGATCAACTATATCTGAAAAGCTCTTAGAGTTGCCTGCGAGATAAAAAGCAGCAGAAACAGCAGCAGCAGTTCTTTTAATTCTTGGAGTGCAATGTTTAACATGACGAATGTCCTACAATTCTAAATATTTCATTCAAACTGTATATGAATAGGCGAGAGAGAATAGGCCTGGGTGCAGAGATATCTTAAAATTTAATGGAGTACAGCTCACAGCATTAAAAATATATAAGTACAACCTATTCCCTATAATTGGATTATCGACTGAAGCAACTGTTCATTGGGAGTTACACATACAGTACTCGTATGACTGGAAGTTTTTTTTTTCTATGCAGTGTTTATAAGGTGTAGGAACACTGTCATGGGAAAACATGTTTTTCTCAAAACCCATCAGTTAATAGAACTTCTCCAGCAGAATCCTGCATTGAAATTGTTTAAAAAAAACAAAAAAACAAAAAAAAAACCTCTTTATTCTTTATTCCCAGGGTGCCACAGCCATGTGACCTGTGCTCTGATAAACTTCAAATACACTTTATGGTGTGCCGCAAGTTGGAGTGATATCACCCTCCTTTCTTTCCCCCCAAGCAGCCTATTAGCAAAACAATGGGAAGGCAGCAAGATAGCAGCTCCCAATAGATAGTAGATCCCAGTAGATATCAGAGTGAATTATTTGCTAAGTAAACAGTGTAATTTGGAAATAAGTATACCATAAAAATCATGACAGTATCCCTTTAAAGAAGTATTGTATTCCAACCTATAATTTGTTTTTCTACAAGTCTCCCCAACCTGACCTTTCACTCTAACCCTTCCTATAAAAATCACTGTTATTTATTATTAATATTAACAGTCACATCCCATATAGGGAGGGCACATGCCAAAAGTTCCTGAATAGTGCTCTAATCTGGACTGACTGCGGGAGTAACTATTGTAGTCTTATACTGACAGCAAATAGCGATTACGCAGGGCAATGGTTTATGCAATGGTACGTCTGCAATGGTTTATGCAACATTAACAACTATGACACATAGGCAAATACAAACCCAAAGCATGACTGTAGCATTAAAACCAGCTATTAATACAGGTATGGGTTTAGTTATCCACAAAGCTCCAAACCATCTCCCATAGACTCCACTGTAATCCAATAATTCAATAATAAATAATGCAATAATAAAGCAGTAGCTTGTACTTGATCCCAACTAAGATATAATTAATCCTTATTGGAGGCAAAACTATCCTGTTGTTTTTTTTTATGTTTAAATGAGCTTTTAGTAGTAGTAGGGAATTTACTATTGCTTGATTTTTTAGTTCAGGTTTTTTATCGCCAAAGCCCAGACAGTCATAATTACATAGTTACATAGTCTTCACGTTTTTTCCACTACTTTTTTTCGTTTGTGCGGATTTTGTAGTAAATGACTGCTATTTGTGGAAATGAATTTAGTTGTGGTCTAAAAAAAATATAAAACCAGGAAATTCAAAATGTTAATTAATCCCCCCCCCCAAGGGGCAAAGACATGCAGAGCTACTTAGTAGCAGCTACCTGTCAAGGTTGCTAAACGCCAGAAACTACCCTGCCATAGACAATAATGAAAATTGACCCTGCTAAAACACACAGAGACAATTATCAGTAAATTATCAGCATTGTCTGTTTTAGTAGCAGTGACAAGTAGCTGCTAAAGTAGCTCTGTGTGTCTTCGCCCTAATGTATGGAGATCCATATTACAGAAAGAATGCTTATCTGGAAAACTCCAAGTTCCAAACATTCTGGATAACAGGTCCCATACCTGTACAATATTCACAATGTATTCCTACATTGGGTTTCACACACAGACAAAGAAACTATTTTTCTATAGGATTCCTGTTCCGCCATGTCTTTATACCATAACTTGGATCACTTTGACTAGTAATCATCTACTTTCGCAAACAAACTTCTACTAAACAGTAACAAGTTAAGAGCCAGACGTACAAGTTAGAGAGTGACAGAGGATGCAGGCCACAAAAGTTGCTATAGTTGTTTTACTTAAAGCAAGATATGTCTTTATCATAGTATACTCTGTAGTGCTACTAGAATAAAACCTCTTCTTGCCTTTCCTCCCAACCATCCCAGATTCCTGGATTTAGGATGTCAGTACAATATAGGCCTGCTTATTAGAACAAACTACATAGCAAGAACTAGGGAGGCATCATATATACTGTTTTACAGTAAAGATGTGTAGGATTAACTCCTATACCGTGTTAATGTATTAAAATATGATGTATTATAGGTTTATATTGAAGAGGGTACATGGTTTTGGCTCTGAAATTCTTTTTTAATGTTTCAAGAAATGACAAAGTCCAATTTTCTGCTAGGAAACTTAGTGCTCACAGCAGATACAGTCACATTTATTTAAAACAGTCTTACTAGTCACAAAGTACAACTTCACTTCCTGCATAATGATCTTTCCTATCAGAAGCTTATGTGCAAATTCAAACCCACTGTCATTCAAATCATAGTAAGGCAAGGAATTATATTTCAAAAATGTCATCTTAAACAAGCCTGGTCTTGATTAGAACGAAAAGGACCGAGCGACTTCTTGTTTGTACCTTCCCAAGGCAGGGCTAGCAAGTATTCTCTGTAATTAGGCAGTGAACTTCTCTGGCAATAATAATCCATTCAAAAATTGTACGTGAATAGTGAACTGTCTTGGAATTATGTTTTTCATTGCTTTTCTAACCATAATAAGTGACTTTTCTATTAGACTAACAATAACAAGGCCTTTTCCTGTCCTGTATTCGTTCCTGAATCTTATGAACATATACCATTTAATTGGTTTTTTTTATAGTAATGATATTTGCCATTAAAAATGTATTTTTTTATTACTGAGTAAACAATATAGAATGTATATAGATTTCACACAGTTTTATTTTATTTTCCTATACTGATTATTTATTTATTTATTTTTTCAAATTAAGTATAGTATGTGATTACTTATCTGGAAGCCTATCATCCAGAAAGCTACTAATTATGGGAAGGCCATCTACCATAGACTCGATTTCCTACCTCCTAATATTTGAAAAATGAAGGACAAAAACAAATGAAAAGAATGAAAAATTTTTGACCACGTCCATTTTTTACGACCACACTCCCTAAATACCACTCCCATTTTACAAAATTTGGCAGGTTATTCTTAATGTTTTAAAATTTGGCAGGTTATTATTGAAGTTTGAACACATTTCTGGGTGTTTTGTTTTATGTGTTATTACAGCTTTGCTGAAGTTGCCCTTTAAGCTGCAAGTCTCAGTTCCCCCAAGAGACCTGTTTAGCTTATTAGTTACAATTATATCTAAGTGCAGGTGAAGCTTGTTAACGTTTCTCGGCTCTCTGCCAAAAGCTACTTTTTTAATTAAGTTTGAGAAACATTGTATCTTTTTAAGCAGTGCCGGAGATCAAAGAGAAATGAGGGACTTTTCAGTAAGATTCCGGGACTGTGGGCTGAGCTGTTAAAATCTTGACTGTCTCACGAAAATCAGGACAGTTGGAAGGTATGAGATTTTAAGCCAATAATTCTAATTTTTAAAAATGGTTTCCTTTTTCTGTGTAATAGTAAAACAGTGCCTTGTACTTGATGGCAACTAAGCTGCATGAATCCATAGTGGTACCAAAAATCCTATTGGGTTTGTTTAAAGTTTAGATGATTTTTAGTAAACTTAAGGTATGGTGATCCAAATAACAGAAACATCCCCTTTCCAGAAATCCCCAGCTCCCAAGAATTCCAGATAATATATTCTATATCTGTATTAGATATGGATTTACAATTCTTATAGCGGCTCCAGTAGAGGATAAAACTTTCAAGAAAGGGTTTGCATTTTTTTTTTTTTATACTGTCACAATGTAATTTTTTTTAAATTAAATTCTTTATTTAGAAATTGTACAAGTATTAACAATAGGGATCAATATTTGTTTTACTTATGTGTTACGCGTGGTACTGAGTGTCAACCCACTCTTTTTGCTCACCTCTTTTCTTACAAAAGGTAAAATGCAAGGTTTATGAGAATTTGTACTAAGAAAATGATAAGATGAATCAAAACCAAGACATTCCCAAACACAGAAGCTAATGTAAAATTTACATTAACATTTAATACCGTCACTTCAGTACATCTACATTTTAAAAATGTCACTCTAATGTGTGCTTTCACAGAAATTCCTTCACCATGGCATATTATGACAAAAGGCCATTAGCAGCAGAAGGAAGAAAGATCAAATGTCAATTAAAAGACCATAGATCATAGGTGTAAATTGTCCAATTCCTGGCTTATCTTGAAGACATGTACAGACTTGTGCAGAGTCTTGTGGAAAAAAAATCGAATTGTTTTTTTTTTTTATACAGGCATCCAATACTGGTTGTCTTTCATACGTAATGTAGAACTAGCAAGCTGCATCAGTGAAATAGCTTCATATTTTTGAAAAACCAACAAGAATAATGCTTTTTTTTTTCATACACAATTCTATAAAATTATACATTTTACAACCTAATTAGCCAATGATATCAGCAATCATTTGTTTCTATTAGGCTTTGGTTTTCATTGTTTTCTGCTGCGCAGGCAGGTGGAACATGATTGGTGGCTGATTCCACAAGCATTTTGATTGATTGCTCACTGAACAACTAAAGCCCTGGTTTCACAGTTTGGTTTGTAAGCCACACTAAACTATATGGATCTTCCTGGCAAAACCTGAACATTGCCAAATGGCACTATTTTCTCACAGAGAATGACATAAGTCACATCTTGGAAAAACACCCCTTGCTTTAAATGCAGCAGAAGAGAGTCACCCAGTATTATATTAGCATTAATGAATACTGTTAGGTTTGTAGCCAGTAACAATACAGATACTTGAAGTTGAAATGTGGTGTTTGTTGTTTAGGTAATGCTTAAAGTATTTTATGTGCAAATAGTAGCCAATCAGGCTTTCTTAGTAAACTATCATTTGCAGTTACCAGCTAGTTAAAATGTAGCTAGGCATTGAATCCTTATGGTAAACCATCCCTGAACAGAGGAGGGGGCCTGCGACACCTCTTGTCATCAACATACAATGCTGCTTTGACATCCTTACCCTGGCGGTTTCACAACAGTTCACACTTCCAGTCATGTACTTTGAAGGATTAACACCTGCATCAATGAGAATCATGGTACCGTTGTGACTGGATCATACCTTCTTACAACGGTTTCAGCCAACACCTAACTGAATAAGTTCAATGGAACCATTGTGAATGGATGTCTGTGACTGTACTACCCTCAAGGGTTTAAATGTCGGGGAATTCCCTACCAGTCATTTGAAGTGAAGAAGCCACTCGGATGAGTGGTGAAACGTTTTCAAGAAAAACTCAGAAAAGTCCGGTTGTTTTAGACTTAATTCTACTACTAGATACTGTATTTCATGACCTGGATAAATGAGAATCTTCATAGACAATGAATCCTTATCTTTTAAAACAGAAATTAATTTACTATATGATAATACTTTATTAATTTGTATAAGCATACAAAGCAAAATGCCCCACAATATGTTTACTTATGATTAAAACCATAAAATCTGGAACTGATAACTTCACCAGCAAAATGCTCACATTTACTAAAAAAAATTGCTTTGCTAGTAACAGGCATTCAATGTACAATCATTATAAGACAGTATTTGTGCATTATACACAAGGTATGTCAGAGTATGCTTATTACTAGCAGAACATTTTTCATTACAGTACTCTGGCAGCCCTTCAGTTCAGGTATGACGAGCTGCTAAACACAGATAGAGGCAATCTCCCAGTGACAGCTTAGACATATTGTAAAACTCTTCATTATGACAGTATCAACCTTATCATGTACGTTATATTATACAGCTGAAAGGTTTTCAGTCAAACCATGTACAGTTTAACTTTTAGGGATCTAGAAAAAAGATTAGGGGGATACAATGTACTCAAATTATTTCATAGGTAAACTATGCATGTTGTAATCTGGGCATAGTCAACACACTTCATAAGGTATGAATAAACAAGGCAGTAAAAATAGGAAGAGCAATTGAATATCTGCCCGGCAATAGCTTGCACTGCAAAATGTGCTTGGGCCAAAGGGTAATCCTGTCCCCCTGGATCATGTCATTATACCTTCCTATAAAGTTTTTAGGTTCAGAAATTAACCCTCCATCAGGATGAACATCATTATAAAAGATAATTTAGAGGTAAAGAATAGCAAATAATTCACATCTAATTAAGTTCAGGCATTTCTTGTCACTCAGCAAGTCTGTTTTTCACACCTCAGGGTTTATTTTTATCGTTATTGTTTATTTTTTTCAAACCTTGCCATTCAAAATTGGAGATCTCTTTTAGAAAAATTGAGAATTAGTAAATCTACCTGATAAGTATACTTGTTCTGAGCTTTAAATATACATTCATATATGTTATTTGGAAATTACATTAAAGGAACAGTAACATCAAAAAATTAATATGTTTAAAAGTAATTAAAATATTGTGCTGTTGCTCTGCAAAAAACTGGTGTTTTTGCTACAGAACAGCTACTATATAAATAAGCTGCTGTGTAGCCATGGGGGCAGCCATTCAAGCTGGAAAAAAGGAGAAAAGGCACAGGTTACATAGCAGATAACTAGTAGATAAGCCCCATATAATGGGGGTTTGTCTGTTATCTGCTAAGTAACCTGTGCCTTTTCTCCTTTGAATGGCTGCCCCCATGGCTACACAGCAGCTTACTTATATAAACTATAGTAGTGTTTCTGAGGCAAACACACCAGTTGTAGCAATGCAGGGCAAGAGTACATTATATTGTAATTACTTTTATACACTTTAATTTTTTGGTGTTACTGTTCCTTAAAATGACTATACAAGGGTTGACGCATGGCCTCTTTATCTAATTAGCCGAGTGCAAATAAATGGATATTCTTAGGGTTGCCACCTCTGCCGGCTTTCTTCACTGGCAGGGGGCTGCCAGTGACATCACGAGGGCAGGGACGTGGTGGGGCGGTGATGTAACAGGGGTGCAGAAGAGGCGGACAGCGATATCACTGCCAGTCAGTGAGTCCTGCCTGGTTTTCTTAATTTGGCAAACCGGGCAGAAGGTTTTGACCTGGACAGCCCTCCTGAAAACCGGGCTGTCCGGGTCAAAACTGGACAAGAGGCAACCTTAGCTATTCTCAGTAGCCTTTATGGTTCAGGAATGACATGTATTATGAATTAAAGAATCCCCCAAAATCTCAAAGCTCCTCAAAAATTACTTTTGAGGGAAAGCACTTCAATAGTCTTTCTCTGCAACAATACCCCCAGACCTATGCATTTGTTCCCCTCCCCATTTTGTGTCTGTCTATTCTTCTTCTAATAGACCAGGGGTGGGGACCTCATCCCAACTGTGTATTGAAACTGAAGGTAAACCTAATATTTCAGATTATGATGCCTGTAGGTGAATGGCTCTGCTCTAGAAGTTAGATGTGTTTGGTTATAGACTGTATATTTTGTTGTAAAATTTACAGCCTCTTTCATATCAGTGAATGCATATATCCCAATAAAACCAGTAATCATCTAGTCCAAACCAAGTTGTAAAATTTGAACAATCTAATTTTATGAGGCAAAGAATGCATAAACTTTATGCTGTCATTATTTATTCAAGAAAAATATAGCAACATGGAGAAGCCATGCCTTATGTTACGGCTTCCATACAGTACAAGGAAAAAAGTCTCATGTTCTGAATGAAAAAGAACACTATACTCTGGAATTATAGTGGATATAGTGGATTTTTGTTGTTAGAGGGCAACCATCTTTATAATAAAAACAATCCTTTTTAAATATAGCAAATATTTCATAAATAAAATGTTTCTTTCAATTGTTTGTATTTTTAAAGAAAAAAAAAAAAAGATGTTAAAAAATGTGAGCAAGACTATGATTCAGCCATGACTATAATTTCTTGTTTTCAGACATTGTTTTATACTAATGTGATTTTCAAAAGGTAATAAATATGCACCTACATACAATATCAGTTTATTACTGGATAATCCCACTCAACACTCACTGGTATTATGCATAGGGCAACAGAAAAGAACTCTATAGGGAGAATTTGTATTTAGCCAATTAAACCACAAATATAGGAAAGGTACAGTCAATAGGTCAGGATATCTAGTTAATGGTACTACCAGAAGAATTACTTACGAAAATATATGGTAAATCTCTTCTGATCTTCCTTCACGCAGACGTAATGTCCAAGCACCTGGATTTGCCTTTAGCTGGAAATACCCCTAAGTAATGGATGAAAGAACAGAATAATAAAATGCAATTGCATGCATAATAAAACAACAAATATGGAGACATTTTAGACCTGTGTTTTACACAATGACATTTTCATAATTCTTAATGGAATTAACAATGGACTGGCAAAAGCAAATATTGGGGGATGGGAACATTTTGCTCAGTTTGATCAGAAAGGATTTTTTATGGACAGGTCAAAAAGAGCTGATAATTAATATTTTGTATCATAGTAACTGATTTACTAAATATTGCATGTCTGTGATGTATAATGTCTATAAAACTAATCTTAACCCCTACATTATTTTGTGTTCTTACCACTAAACTACTGTATTGTAAGTCATGTTCTGCAGCGAACTGGGTGTTTGGCTTATCTTCCCAATCTATTTCATACCATTATAATAAATTGTAAACAATGTACATTTTTAATATTATAGTCTTTTAATAATTTTACTTTCTAGTTCTCCACCTCAGAAGTATGGAATAAACTGTTATTTGGTAGTTTAAAGGGTAACTCCATCCAAACACAACTTATTAAAGGAACAGTAACACCAAAAAATGAAAGTGTTTTAAAGTAATATATAATATATATATATTATAATAAAATATAATGTACAGTTGCCCATGCGCTGGTAAAACTGGTAAGTTTGCAACAGAAACGCTACTATAGTTTATATAAATGAGCTGCTATGTCAACACGGGGGCAGCCATTGAAGCTGGGAAAAAGGAGAAAAGGCACAGGCACATAGCATATAACAGATAAGCTTTGTAGAATATAATGGGGTTTTATCTGTTATCTGCTAAGTAACCTGTGCCTTTTCTCCTGTAAATGGCTGCCCCTGTAGCTACACAGAAGCTTTATTATATAAACTATAGTAGTCTTTCTAAGGAAAACAAACCAGTTGTACCAGTACAGGGCAGCATTACATTATATAGTAATTACTTTTATACACTTTCATTTTTTGGCGTTACTATCCCTTTAAGCTTTTTGAAAAGTAAACATAATTTAAAGCAACTTTGCAATATACATCAATTAAAAAATATGCAGCCTTTTCATGATTTTTTTAATATAATAATATGGTTTGGAACAGTTACCTAAGCCTATTGCACTGTTCTTCTGCTAATCGACTATTTTAAGACTCACATGATGTCAATAAGGAAAATAACATCACAGTGCAATGCACTGTGGGTTATGTAGTTCCTGCATGCTGTCTGTAAGCTGTTGAGAAGTTGTTACACTTTGTAACATCAATGTTTTTGTCCCTCCTCCCCTGCCAGGATTTCAAATGTTGCAGAAAGAGAAGAACTAGTTTGCAGCTGGATTTCAGCATATAAAAATGGTATTTATTTATACTTTCTGAAGGAACAGATTAGAGTGATAGGTATATTAGGGTTTTCTTGGGACTCTTTAACAAAGTGTCGGAGAGAAAGGCACAACTGTGGCAAATGTGTTGGACCTGTTCAGATGCCCTAAAGACACTACTTTCTAAGGCATGACTGTATTACCATTTGCTATATCAAATTGCTTCCAATAAATAAATAAAAGCCCTGAACCATATAGCTTACATGTAATAATATGCACTACACTGACACATTTTGGCAAAAGGCTGGATAAAGCTGGATCAATTTGTACTTGAAGGAAAAACTGTTCAGAAAACATCTCAAGGTGTCACTATAACCTGACAACTGCCAAGGTGTGAAAAGGTCCGTAGAGAGAACATAAAGCGCATTATAAGAATGAAGCAACACATGTCAGAAAGACTTTCACTAAAAAACTCTGTATTAGCTTTTCCAACTGTTAATAAAATTTAACTAATGACAGTGTAATGGCATCTTACTTACCAAATTAGCCATAACAATGGTATCAACCATAACAGGATCATTTTTCATGCCTAAAGTAAACTGCAATCCCCTGGGTGGTTGTCCTGTAGTCACATCAAAGCAGTGGCCTTCCAGTAATAAATATTCTAGCTCATAATTTGCTGTAACAATCCCATCTATCTGAAAAGACCAAATTACTGTTAGTTAGTTAGTTACTACTGATAACTAGGCAGACAGATACACACAACCATAATACTTATACTTATAATACATTTTTGATCAGATGAGCCTTACAGCTCTGTGTGCTACAGCATTAGCACATTAGCAGTAGTGACAGAGGGACAGTTTTCCTATGTAATGCAGATACACCATATTAAATCTACCAGAGAATAAGGAACCGATGCACCAAGACCAGGGCTGAGAGTTCATACAAAAGCAGACACTAAGGGGCCCATTTACTTACTCACGAACCGGCCGAATGCGTCCGATTGCGTTTTTTTTTCGTAATGATCGGTATTTGGCGATTTTTTCGGAAAATTATCGCGACTTTTTCGTTGCCATTCCGAATGCTGCGCAAAATCTGGCGATTTTTTCGTAGCGTTAAAACTTGCGCGAAAAGTCGCGCCTTTTTCGTAGCCATTCCGAAAGTTGCGCAAAATATTGCGATTTTTTCGTAGCGTTCGGATTCATTCAAGCTTCAGTATGGTGACTTTTCTTGGGCCAGGTTGGAGCTGCAGGGTGCCATTGAGTCCTATGGGAGGCTTCCAAAATCATGCTAAGTCTGAAAGTTTCGCCCGCCGCTTACGAGCGCTCAATACAAAACTCGCGACAAGATACGAGCGAATCGTAATGGCTACGAAAAACTCACGTTTTTTCGCGAAAATCGTATTGGTAACGAAAAAGTCGCGTCAATTTCCGGAAAGTCGTAAAGGCGCCGAAAAAATCGCAAGAAATACGAAAAAGTCGCAAAATGTTCGTTTTCCAATCGGAATTTTTCCAATTTGGATTCGAATTTGTGTCTTAGTAAATCAGCCCCTAAGGGGTGATATATTAAAGTTTGAAATAAATTTTTGTTCTGCACAAAAACTACCAAGTTTTAACCACAAAAAAACTGGAAAACTCAAATATAAAACTTTGGCATCTAAAAGCTTGCAAATTAATGTAGAAGTCAATGGGAGCTGCCCAAGGCTAAATTTATGTGTTTTTTCAATTCAAGTTTTTCAAAAATATTTTTACACCCATTGAAAATGATAGGGTGAGAATTT
This sequence comes from Xenopus tropicalis, assembly GCF_000004195.4. Classification (NCBI taxonomy): domain Eukaryota; kingdom Metazoa; phylum Chordata; class Amphibia; order Anura; family Pipidae; genus Xenopus; species Xenopus tropicalis. The sequence continues at coordinate 122,239,543 of NC_030678.2, read as the reverse complement.
GATTTCCATGGTTTAATTCAATTAAGTTTATTATATTCAAACATCCAAGTTTGGTAATATTAGCAGTTTATTCAAACTGAAAAATAAATTCTAAAATTCACAAATTCAAAAATGATAAATAAGTCTCCCTAGGGCAGATTTATTTGTTTTAGGGTTGTGACTTTGCCTTGTGTGTATCACAATAAAATCGCAACTCGAAAATGAATGTATGCAAGTAATCATGAAAAAAAAACAGGTAATAGGTCCACTTTGTAAAAAAAATCTTTATAGTTAAAAAAAAAAAAAAAGTCTGCTGCTTTGCCCAACTTCCTGCTTTCTGCTCCCCCCCCCCAAGCGCCGGCCCCCTCCAGGACGCCGACTCCAGGATGCAGCAAGAGGACCAGGACTGCGATCGGTGCTTCAGGACAGGTATGGGTGTTTTTATTTGCCCTTACACACACACTTACAGCACATAATTTAGCAGTTTTTATTTTTTTCATTTTGCACACATATATACACGTATATACACTCATATACACACTTACACACTGTCATACAACTTTTACACATGTACACACATATATACACAAACTCTTTTTTTTTTCTCGTTTACCACTTTGTTTTTAGTTTCTTTTCCCTAAAAACTGTTTATTTTGACAGCGTGACTATTGGATCAGATATTCTGACTGCTAATTACACTGTTGTGTTATTTTGCCGTTTCGCTGATTTGCACAATTTTTGTGGTTTTATTGCATTTTTTATCCCTGTATAAGTGTTCCTGAACTGTTTTTATCACTTATGCGCTATTTTCATTTTGGGTTCAGTACATACCACAGACTTTGGTATATCTATGCATATGGGGCATCAAAATGTTAAGTAGGCCTCTGGTGTTCCTATTTGGGGTAATTTGCCTTTGTACACAAAAAACTTTGAGAGATAAATGCAAATTGTAACATTTTTAGGCGATTTTCTGAAATGTCATACAAATCTGCAAACTTAGGAAAGCTTTACAGCTTGGTACTTTGGAGCAAAAAGAAATCTTTACCCATTATAGATTCAGGGGAATGTGTACTTTCCAAAAATATATGGCTTTCTGGGGTGAGTGTACTTTTTTGTAGCATGATCCCACATAAAGGATGTAAATGTGTTGATTTTGCAGGAGCTGAAATCATAGATCATATGGGGGTATGTTCATATTGGGGCCCCTACATGCCAAATATTTAGGTAAACTTATACACATTGGGCATCAAACTGTTCAGTGGACCCCTGGCGTTCAAATTTAGGGTGTTTTATCTTGGTACCTAACACTATGTGGGACATAAGATGCTGCAAAGTGGAAGCTTTGAGGGAATTTTTGGAAATGTTATCAAATTTGCCAACTTTAGGAAAGCTTTTAAGTTTGGTACTTTGGAGTAGAAAGACACGGGTACCCATTTTAGATTTGGGGGAATGTGTACTTTCCAAAAATATATGACTTTCTGGGGTGAGCGTACTTTTTACTAGCTTTATCCCACATATAATGATGTAAATGTGTTGATTTTGCAGGAGCTGAAATGACAGAAATGATAGATCATATGGGGGTATGTTCACATTGGGGCCCCTACATGCCACATACTTAAGTAAACCTATACATATTGGGCATCAAACTGTGGAACCCTGGCATTCAAATTCAGGGTGTTTTATTTGGTTACTTTATGACCTGTAGGAAATAAGATACAATAGACTGGAAGCTTTGAAGTGATTTTTTTAAAAAATTCACAAATTTTAATAAAAACCAATAACTTTAGGAATGTATTGCGACTTCATAGTTTGGAGTAGACAGACAGTTGTGCCTATTCTGGATTCCCAGAATCTGTTCTTTCCAAAAATGTACAATTTTCTGGGATAAACCTTCTGTTAGTGGAATTTTTGGCCTTGAAATCTAAAGTATGCAGCTTTCTGAAGCAGTGCTTTGGAAATTTAGTAGTGTACTGCTCTGAGTATTTGACCTATACAAGTGAGAAATCTCCATAAAACCATATATATTTGGTATTGGCACGTTCAGGAGACATGGGACTTTCCAAATCAGTTGTATATTCGTGCATAAAATAATTTTTGTTTCTAGTATGTGTGTTTATATTATGGAAAATTTTTTTTTTCATTTTTAGACATTTAGAAGGCTATATCTTGTTACAGAATTGGAATTACACAAAAATTCTACCATATTTTGAAAGCTTAGGTTGTCCTGAAAAAAACTATATATTGTTTTCCTGGGTAAACTAAAAGTCCCCCCGAGGAAAGGCCCCTATAAAGTGAAACAGTGCAAAATGTTAAAAAACTGTCTGGCAATACAAGTTCCGCTTTGACCAAAACGGCGGGCAGTGAAAGGGTTAAATATATCTCCTTATCTTCTTATAGTAGCCAGCACAGACCTGCCCCTTCCTATTGCTGATTCACAGTGCTAGGATAAACTACACCTAAATTATTTTTTTTCCTCCCTGAAAGAAGTACAAGTTATTTAACACAATACTTACATCTTGAAGATGAATATTATCAAGATCACATGAACTCTGAACAGCTTCCACAATCCAGCTTTCAGGAGTAATCATGTTCAGTGTGAGCAGAGCAGATTCTGGCATATCCAAGAATTTTGCAGATGGTCCCATAGAAAGGCTATTGTTTCTTAGGAATGTCACTTCCGGCTCAAGGACAAGTCTGTAAAAACTACATGCATATTGAGAATGAGATTACATAAATTAATCTAGACTGTCTTTTAAAAAAAAAAGCATTAACCCTAAATTTCTCCTTTTGTTATCCCCTTAAATGTTTTTTTTCCATTTTATAATGAATACCGCAGTATGTGTATCATTTTAGAATAAAACTAAATATTTTCTTATTTTACTCCTTTTGTTGACCAAAATAAAATATAATAAATACAGTTACACACGTAGATCATTTTTGAGATAATATTATATATAAAAAGTCCAGTAATCGTAAATTTTGCAGATAACTGTGACAGACTTACCTTTTTAAAGGCATTTCTGACAATTTGGATTTACAGTTCATGAACATGGTCAATTTCATATTTATTAATCGACCAAGTACCTAAAAGTAAGAAAGAAAACAAATAGAATTTTATAAAATATGTGTATGATATATACACAGAGGTCTAACAATTTGTTAAATATATGTGCCAAAAACAGTGAAAGTAATACAATATATGGTGTTTTTTAGAAAGCTTGCCAGAAGTTCTTCCACATAATTAGCACAGTGCTTCACAAAGATAGCAGAACTGATCCTTACAATGAGCTAAACTGGCTTTTAAATAAAGATGTGCATTAACTTATACACTACAAATAATGACTAATTAAAGTGTAGAATGCTACATACTTGCAAGAAATAGTTACACAGCTTGTGTGTGAGATGTGCGTGACTTAGCATACCATGGCGTTAAAGTTTAGGTGTACTTCGACTCCTTTTTATACACTATTAGAAACGTGCTCCACAATGCATACAGCATTTATTTTGCTTACTGAAAAAATACATATCCAAAATTCAACCAGTATATATTTATGTTTTTACAATTTTTAGTTACAGTTGGGTAGGTTTATTTTACTTAAGTTGTAGAGTATTTTCTGGTAGCAGAGAAAAGCTACATGTGCTATAAACATTTATGCCACCACTAAGCATCATAAAAAGTAACTGCTTGTTGCCATTTTGGCATGTGACAGTTACGGGCAGATTTATCAAAATGTGAGTTTAGAACTTAATTCAAAACTTTAACTCATTGATAAATACAATTCTAAAAATACAATAGGAATAAATAGAACGTTGGGTAAGTTTTTATGTATTAAGCTCTTAAATCTGCTCCATAGTGATGGAAAAACTCTGCTTTTCCCTTTACCCTCAGCCTATTCTATCTTCATAAAATTACATAATTTAACACTGTTGTTTAGTTTTTATCTCAATCCATCTGCTAAGTACTTAAGCACTCCTGTAAAGTGCTAAACATTCCGCATTAATGTTAAAACTGGGTTTAGGACCTGTGATCTGTATGATCAGGTTTAGAGACATGCCATCTGGAATTTCTAGACACTTGATTATGGAATAAGAGGTAGGGGATTCTAGGAAATGTAGTCAGCTGGCTACAGGGGTGGGAGGGGAAGTCAAATACTGTAACAAAATAAGGCTGTCCTTCTCATCAGTGCAAGTAACTGGAACAAAGTCTACAGTACTTATTTATAAGACACTAAAAATGCCATTCAGATTATTAAAAATAGTAGAAATAATACAGAAGTGCAAGATTTATTTTTAAATTTAAGGTCTGCTTCTTATTATAATGCTCCTTCAATGTATGCCATCTGGTAATGGTGTCAAGAATTAGATTTAAAACAAAAACATACAATTAGAAAATGCGACATCATCTGAGCTTCTCTTGATAGAGGGTCAACTATGGCGAACACATCAAAGAATGGCCCAGCATCTTCAGGCTCAACCTTCACCAAACTAAAATGGAAATGTTGAAAGAAGATTTTAGCATAACAATAATTCTAATTTAAGGGTTTTACCAGAATAGCCACTTTAAATGGGACATATAGCCTTTATATTAAGTTGCTACCTCCACAGCTCTAAGTTCCTGAGGGCTTGCAGCAGAGATCTCTGATATTGGTTCATGTGACCTATACCTGTACCTGCACCACTGTCCCCACCTCTCACTCAGCAAGCACCCACCAACCCACTCGATTGGTAAACCCCTCCCAATGGTGAAAGAGAGCATGGATGACTTGTGCGTAAAGTACTACATGCAGAAATAATTTTTATGCCTAGTGGCAGAAATGGCAGAAAAATATCTTTCTAAAAGAAACAGCAGCTGTAATACTTAACATTTTAGTAATTCAATTTGTGTCTGTCAGATGAAGTTTGTCTGGATGCCTATGCACCACCAACAAATCATCTAGAGAGATTCCCTAGATTCAAGCAGGTCAGCAAAATGATTGGTCTGGGGCAGAAAGGTCATGCCAACCCAGTATGAAAATCATGTTTCTCTATATGCTAAATACCAGCTCCAATCTGAAATACAAGAAGACTATGAGATTGACACTTGATGCTTTCTACTAAATGATTCCTATTTTAACATTATGTTCTGTACATAATATATTCCTGTACTCCCACACAACTAACCTAATTCACTTAACAGCCAAGTGAGTCACTTTTCTATCATATTATTTTATGATTATTTAGCTCTTTTGAACAGATTCCTGCTGCTTGAAATAGTATCAAATTGTTGGTCTTCTAAGTGTGTAATCAGTGACATATCTTCTCTCTGACCCTAGAAGAAATTCTGATATTTATTCATTTTCTGCATAAGAAGACTGCTGGTTAATGCACTTTTTTAAAAGTCTGTAAAGCTTCCAGATAATGTACTTTGAGGAACTGCATTGACAAGCCTATGTCATTAATGCTCTGGGCTTTGTCCTATAGAATGAAAAAAACGCCACTCATGTCTGCATTCATAACCAAGTAGTAAAGAACACAGTTTTTTCCAGTTTCATGACAGTGACTTACAGTGTGTAACTGTAAAACCAATTCTTAAAGACAAGGAAATATATTTCAACAAAGAAAATGTTAGCAACATAGGAACTAAAGTTGGACTGAATAAAAGTTATCAACTAAACAAAATTTAAAAAGGCAGTCTTAACATTTTGATTATACACAGCTATTCCGCATACCCTCAAACTTGTTTCTGCAATCCTCTAGGGGGTCATCCAGCCACAAGACTTCCTGGGTCTTGGATATGTGCTCTGTTCCACCTGGAGCACTGGTGGTGTAAGCAAGCATATTAAGTGCCTTGCACACAGAGGCAGTGCACTGAGACTGAACTTGAGAAAGATAATGAAGGTTGATAGAGGGCTTCTGGACAGGGAAAAGTGACACAATAGCCCTACAGTTATAAATAAGGAACTTCTGATTTCTGTGTACTAATGAAATACATATATATAATATACAAGATTGAGATGTTTTAGAGTAGGACAGAGAAGGGCACTTACATAGTAACATAGTAAGTTGGGTTGAAAAAAGACATACGTCCATCAAGTTCAACCATAATGCCTATATATAACCTGCCTAACTACTAGTTGATCCAGAGGAAGGCAAAAAACCCCATCTGAAGCCTCTCTAATTTGCCGCAGAGGGGAAACTTGCTGTGGTTTCCCAGCATGAAAGAGTCCAGCTCATTTTAAACTGTAACTTCCAGCATCCCCTAACAAGTGAATGAGGTGGGAGGATGAAGGTTGTACTTCCACTTAGGTGTGCCCCTAAACTGGGCTCTAGCCTTCCTGTTCTGCCGGGGCAATTATATTGGAAAAAAAGCATGACATACTTAAAGTATGCAAAATAACAAAAGCACCAGCACCAGTGTATAAATAAAAAACACATTTTATGCTACCAACTCTTACCTATGTTTTTGTTTTATGAGGTTAACATCTTGTCTCGACTCCCCTTTGGGCACAGATGAGAGAAGTGAATCCACCTTCATCACCAAATCACTGGCAGCACTAAAAATATACAGAAAATACTTATTTACTCACTTGTGGCATATGAGTGGCACTTAGAGCCTCAACATTGGCTCAACAAGGAATTAAGTATTAGCAGGAAAACAAGAAAAAGGCCTGGAAAAATCTAGTTACATATATATTTGGCTCTATATGAAATCTTACTAAAGCAAGCAAGAACAAATACTTAATCAATAATGTGCAGATACTTGCAGGTACTACTGTTATATTATTTTGTCTGTCAGAGAAGAGCAAGAATTCATAAACAGCAAAAAGAAAATGGATCTACAAGTGCAGAGAACACAAAATGTTTTTTTGTTTTGTTTTTTTAAATATATTTCTATAGGACAAAACTGCAAAATTCCCACAGAAGGAAGCAATTTATATCTTTTACCACTACTACAATCAACTTTAGGATTTACCACGCTGAACTTTGAAAAGGGTATACAGTGTTTTGATAGACATATAAGATGTCCACACTGTGCTTTTAATTACTCGTGACAAGTATAAAAAAATACTGAAGTGAATAATATCAGCTGTTATCATGGATCAAACGTCACTCTAGGTGAACACATGTTTATTATCTGCCTAGAAAAATTTGTACCTGCTGCTGAGGTAAAGTCATAATTTCAGCAAAATAAAATAACATATGTTTGTTCTGGTAAATTGCTTGGTGCTCTAAGGATTATAAAGAATTTCTCAGATAAAAAACAAGACAAAAACCTTGCAATTTGGACACCTTTATGGTAGCTATGGCCAATATGATTAAAATTAGCTTGGCCCTTTGGCCAACAAGTGATCCCTAACAGTTGGTAAAGCGTGTGGAAACGTTTATACTGTGTAGCTCGTAACGTTTAGGCAGATATGCCAGGATTACCGATTTGGCAATGTTGTTGTCTTCTTCACAAGGTTCTTTATCTTTTCTGCAGAGGTAGAGTATGTAATCTTCTCTAGTAAATGAAAATCTTCCTCGCTAAATTCATCTGCGTCAATGGAACTCAAAAGCTAGAGGAAGAAAATAGAAATTCCTATAAAAGGGGCTCAACATAATTTCACATAATACTGAAATATACAATGCAAACATTATGTTCAAATGAGGCTATTTTCTGTGGTGATGGTTGTTTTAAAATTTATAACATGTTTAATTTTTACTCTTTCATTTCTAATAGCATATAAAACTGAAGGAATCCTGCACTGTTAAGAAAATAACATGACTAAGCAGACATGTTATTTGACTGACGAGTGGGTGATTGGATGGATACTGTATAGGGGCTGTATGGTTGCCTTTCCACTTAAACAGCCTGAACTATGGGCCAGAAAGATCCTTTTTGCTTACTGTTCTAGCGATGCACCAGAAACATACCAACATCCATAGTACACAAATATTGGTAGGACTGTTGCCAACCATACAATTTTATATGCTATTAGAAATAAAAGAGTAAAAATTAAACGTGTAATAAATTTTAAAACAACCATCACCACAAAAAATAGCCTCATTTGAACATAATGTTTGCATTGTATATTTCAGTATTTTGAACACAATAAAAAAAATATTAAGTACATTTTCAATGCCAAGTTTATGGGCAGCTTCAATCTCTGTTAGTGCAGGGAAACTGCTAGATACCATAAACCCTTCCGAGAGCAATTCATATTAGATGAAGATCCAGCTGTACTTAGGAATCCCCATGTTCTATAACAACTCTATTTTATGGATATGTACTGTAATAAGCCGTACGTAATAAACAATAGCACGTGTGCACTGTTGCTCAAAACATGGGTACATAATTAAGCAACCTCAAACTAAAATATAGAGCATTATACAATACTCATTAATTGCACAAGAATGCTCTTGTTTGGCCTATTAAGCAGACTACATTTATTCTGTGTAAGACATAAAAGGACAAGAAAGGGAGGGGGGTGATATCACTCCAACTTGCAGCTCAGCACTAAAGTGTCACTGAAGTTTACCAGAGCACATGGCTGTGGCATGCTGGGAAATGAAGGACGTGGCTAGCCCCATGTGAAATTTCAAAATTACATATTAAAAAAATCTGCAGGATTCTGCTGGAGAATCTTTATTGACTGATGCGTTTGGAAAAAAAAATGTTTTTCCATGACAGTATTCCTTTAAGGCAAAGCAGTTCAGGAATGAGTTATTGTCAATATTCAAATTTTGTCGTAATTAGGTTTGTCTTCTGTTTGGTTTTGAACTGGGCAGCACCCTGATCTGTCCAATACCTATCTCTGATCTATTAAACCCTACTCCACTACACCATCATCTTGCCCCCTGACATAACCCACCAATCATCATCACTGCTCACTGCCTGAAGTCATTAATCTACCCCCTTGCTATTATCGCCCCAATCCCTGCTGTTACCAGCTGAATGCCCCTCAATGTCAGCAACTGCTTTTATAAACCAGCAAGGATAGCAAACTTATTTGCATTCATTTCATAACAGGAAATCCTTAACACAGTCCATTGTATTCAGTGCTAATTTAGAAGGTCAATATCTTGAATTTCTGCTTCCAGAAAGATCTACAAGTTTTCAATCCAAAAACAAAGATATCCTAATGAATTGATACCATCAATGGAAACAGAATATTTATTAAAAAGTGGCTAATAAATTATAACTCACCAGAGGGGCATATACAAAAAGACATTTATAGAAAAATACATGCACTGCAAATCATTTGCAAATCCTCAAAAGTATTTAGCAACCCATGTACCAGTAGAAAGAAAGACCACAAAGTGCAATTAAAATGTGTAATGCAATAACTGTCAAATGAAGGATATTTGACTGCAAAATTCAACCTCCCCCCACCTTATGGCTTTTATTAAATTTCTCTTATAAAAATCCTAAACAAGCGAACAGAGGTATGTAGTTCTTCTCTGGTGACCTATCTGTTTACCCTTTGAGAAATACCATATGCCCCAAAGCATCTGCTGCATTTGTTTTGATATAAGTACTACTGTTCTAAAAGTACTGAAACAACCAAAATGTTAGGCACCCCAAGTGACTTAAATCGCTTACCTTGTACCCCGGGCTGGTGCCTCTGTTAGGAGAAAACCGCACCAGCCCGGGGTACCTGTCGAGAGCGCTTCCTCCTTCCTACTCGCGCTGCAGCCAATTGTCCCGGACAAACGCATGCGCAGTAGAGTGAAAAGCCGACTTCTCTGTTAAAGTTCGGCTTTTCACTCTACTGCGCATGCGCGCGATCGATCAGGAAGGAGGAAGCGATCGCTGCTACCCCGGGCTGGTTCTGTTGTCTCTGTACAGGGGCACCAGCCCGGGGTAAAAGGTAAGCGATTAAAGTCACTTGGGGGTGCCTAACATTTTGGCACCCCCAAGTGACTTTGCCTTTCCTTCTCCTTTAGTATGCTAACATTTTGCCAGAGTGGTGCTCACTGATGTCTTTGATGATATATTGAAAGTTTTACTATCCCATCTGTCTTTCAGTGGTGTTCTATTAATCAGTTCCTTTCAGCAACTCACATACATCTTAAAGGAAAGTCATTTTGGCATTTTACTGCCAATAGATTCGCCACATTAGTGCCACCAAGAATATGCTATATTATACCTGAGTAAAGTGCCCTAGAAGCTTTCTCTGTTTGATTAAGATTGCAGCTGCCATTTTAAGTAGCTTCCTGCTGCAGCTATAGCAGTTGGTAGCTCAAATCACACATTCCTAAGGGAGGGGGGAGTGAGTTTTATGAATTCTTATGGGAGGGAGGAGCAGGGGAGGGGAGAGAAAAGAGAACTGCGCAGGAAGCTACTGCCCTAGAAATAAAGGATTTTTCTGAAAGAGGAAGTCAGATAAGCACAATGTGGCACACACTCAATCGGACACCAGTGCCGCATTTAAGGTTAAACAGCTTTATTCATAAATACATCCTGACGCGTTTCGTGTGTATACACACATAGGGGCAGATTTATCAATACACGAACGCTGGGAGTGTTCATCCGAACGCTCCGAGCGCATCTTCACCGATTTTTTCGGGCCTGCCCGACTTTTCCGAACGACCCGCACGACATTTTCGGACGCCCTCACGACTTTTTCGGATGCTTTCACGAAGGATTCGGAGAGGCTCTGCCGCTGTTTGCAGTTGTTCGGTGCGAAAGTTTCGGGACTTTCGGATCGCCAATGCGATATTGTCGTGACTGGTACGATTTTTTCGTGGGCATTTTCGTGATGTTTGCGATCTTTAGAGGTTTTCGTTTCCGGTCTGAGTTTTTCCCATTCGGGATTCGAACTCGTGTATTGATAAATCTGCCCCATAGTCATAAGTTTTTATACTTGAAATATGTTATGTTTTAACCTAAGGTAGGTTGAAATGAAAGCCTCCTTTTGGTATAGTTGAGGAAGTCAGATACCCTAAGAACATGTTTAGAAAAAAGGAGAGAAGAAAACCTGTGTTTCTTTTGATAGAAGACTAAGTGCAGTTTTTCCGTGAGTGCTTATAGCTGGTATTTACATAGACCGTCCTGATAAAGCTTACTTAGTTTTTTACATTTCCTTCTCCTTTAAAGGAAAATTGGGATTACATACCTACCACTCTTTATTATAATATCAAATGCTCCCCCAGAGCCCCCCCCCCCCCTTTCTCGTATTAAAAAGCACACTGCAGTGTTGTCACCATTGGTGGCTGCAAAACATTACATTCCTAGGCTCCCTGGAGTTTATTTCCAACCAAAAGCATACATTCTGAAAGCCAGGACCAGACTAAATTCTAGTGAATGCCAGGGAGCCTGGGCACTTGAGGTGACATGGGTAAAGCTGCTCTGCCTTCAAAGTCAGGTAGAGGGAAAAGAAGTAGCCTCTAGTTGAGTTTTTAAGTAGTCCCAAACAATGTAAACCTTTAAAGAAAAATTCATTACATAGTTGAAACTAATGAATGTGGGTCTTTGATTATCTTGTCTCTTAAATAAATTGAGCCCATCTGTATTCAAGAACCAGGCTGCTTGGTACTCTATTTTTATTGCTAAATCAGCACAATAATAAAGATATTATGTTAAATACAGCCTACTTCTAAATCAAAACAGGGAAGCACACTGGTGTAGTGGTTAGCATTACTACCTGGCACACTGGGGTATAGAGTGTATAAATGGAGTAGGGATTGTAAGCTCCATTGTGTCAGGGACACATATGAACTATGTATAATCTCTCGTATAATCTCTCGTATAATCTCAATATGTTGGTGTAACATAATGGATAATATTAATAGTGAAAGGGATCTAGGCTAGGTATGGAGTTACATGCAGAATTGTTTTCGAATGTACAAATTAATCAGTTAGTACCCATTATTTTCATGCATAAGAAATAAAATGAACTGTAGTCTGCAGTTACAGATTGTCAACAATATACATCTATGTGAAATTCTTTAACCAAATATATGTTGCTACTGAACAGCTGAATTGTGGTGTTATTGCTAGTTTGCAGATACGTAGCCTCTAGTGTGCAGTTTTATAAAAAGAAAATGTAGAAATAATTGTGGCCTACAGCTAACCCATCGATTTATATTTAACGGCTTCTTACCATTAAATTGCCCGAGTCATTCTGGACAGAAATAATTTTCTATATAGTATAATAAATAACATGAAAATGCCTTCATGTTCGTTGCAGGAATACTGGGCAAAGACAGTTAAAATAAAACAAGAATTTCAATATCGAAGTCATCACGTGAAAGTAAGGACATAAAATTTACTTGACCCATTAAACTATCTATTAAAGCCTTACATAATTATCTTCAAGGAACAGTGTGATAATTACCTGTAAGTCTTTATTTATGGGTAAATGGCATGCACATTGGTGCTAGATAGCTCATAAACTACAGCTCTCCTTAACTGTACACTTATGGATAAGTCATATTTCTTCTTATAGCACAAAAAGTGTTCAGTTCTATTTTGTTAATCAATTCAGTCTTGCGCGAAAAAAGTATTCACATTAAAATAATCACAATACAGCCAATACTTACCTAAAAAGTAATGGTTAGTTTGGCTTTATTAAAAATGAATATTGAAATGACAATTCAATTTTGAAAAAAATAGAAACAATTGTATACTTCTAATATGAGCAAAATTACTATATGTTGTAGATAATACTGACAATCATTTAGTGTAGCAGTCACATTACATTTATAGCACTATGTTACAACTGTGACATCAATCAACTGTGTTTTCCTAATCTTTTGCCTGTAATACGGCGTGGATCATTAACATAAATTGTGCGACATTAACATGAAACTTGTTTGCGTTTAGAAAGCAAGACTGAGTTTGCCTGTGTACTGAACATGAATTATTTAAACCTATCAGTTAGATATGATGTTGTCATTGCCCTTAATAACTTATGGCCACTGTAAAGGTCAAATCTGATTTTGCTTTAACAGATGAGTCTTGATCCTAGCAACCTTTGTCCTATTGACTATAAAAATGTTAAGGCAAAAACAAGCCTTGAAGCCCAGATATGTTCCATGAATAAAGATGAGCAGCCATAAACATGATCCATTGGGAGACCGAGATTGGATTGCATTGCTTCATTTACCCCTTGGAGAAATGCAAAGTTTGAACGGGCAGAAAAAAGTCAATATGTTCTCAGTTCCATTTACTGTAAAGGATTGTATGGATATACAAGATAATTACAGTGTATGGTTTTATCAAACATAATTCAATTCACACCCAAAACTCAGCTGCAGGTTGTGTCTCCCACAATGTATACAAGTAGCCCTTTGTGCCATCTTATTTTTGTTGGTATACATTATAGCTATTTATTTGACGCCATTAATGATATACATATAAAATGTAATTTAACCATAAGTAAAAATTAACCATAAATAAAATATTAACTAAAATATAATTGTATCAAATACAATACAGAATTCTATCAATTCTACAGGAAATAAACATGAAATATCAATACTTTGTTCGAAACTCATACTTAAAATACTAAAAAAATTAAAAATGTTTTATACTATAACAATTAAAATAAAGCCTAGCATTGGAGGGACTATATAAAGGTCAGTGGCATAAATATCACTGCCCTCAGACCCTACCCCCTGGGGACTGCAGGAGATACCACGGTGCAATGTTTTAGGATATGGGTGAGAGGCCTGCATAACTACAGTACAATTATGCCTATGTATAGTATAATGCTACCTGGCCCAGACTGAAGGTCTAGAATTGGAAGGACTATGTTTTCATGTACAGTGTTTGAAGCTTTAAACATACTATTACACACAGAACAGTTTGTGACCACCTTACCCGTCCATTACTGACTGTAGCCATCTGCCCAGGAAGCAGTTTAAGAACCTCTCGACAATAAAGTTCCTGAGTACGAAGCACATCTAATCCCATTGTATTATATTTTTTCTCAAATGCATCATCATCTATTTCCTTTAGGGAAGAAAAAAACAGTTAACCAAATAACATTTTAGATATAATACAATGTATTAACATTTGCAAAAAATGGACTGTTTGTAAGCAAATATAAATAATAATGTCTACCTTGCTCCCTTCTTCAGTCTTTTTATAGAATAATTTGGTGGTTTACTAACCTATATCAACCAATCAGCAGGGAGCATTCACGGGACACCTGTATAATAGCATTTATTGGCTGCTATGTGTTGCTGCAATTGGCAATCATAGCGAACTTACTACATGTGGAGAGGTTTATCTGCTATTCCATTTTGTCTTTTTTTTATGTAGTTTTCTTTTAATAGTTGCCTCTCTTTTCCAGTCTTTCTCTACCCTTGTTGCTCCATTTTCAACTCTATTGTACTTCTCTAACAATTTTTGTTTCAGTTTTGCTTCTCTTTTTGAAAATAGAAAGGAGAGAAAGACCTTATCCCAACAATCTTGATCTTCCTACTTTCCGTCTCTGCCCCTTTCATGTCTTTCAGTTATTTGACTCCTCTCTGTTTTGTTTTGTTTTCTTGTTTTGTTTTTCTGTTCCTCAGGCACCTCCTTTTAAATACTATTACTTTTTGTCTGCAAAGATCCAGTGCTCGCTTATGTTATATTGTGCTGCTCCTAGACAAAAAAAAGTCAAGACCTTATCTGCTGGGAGCATGCTGCATATTTTGGGAACCACTGTCCTAGATATTAGTTTTTAGCAACAGTATCTAATTGAAAAAAAAAAAACTTAAAATCAGCCCAGGTCAGAAAAATAAATGACTACCAGTGTCATTTTACCCCTGGAAATTTTGCCTTATGTGAGAAAAGGCTATTTAATATGGAAAAACATATATAATACAGTCTCCCAAAATATAGTTTACGTGGAGAAAATGTATATAATCGTCAATATTATAGCCAATATCTGCTTGCAATGTTGCTGATCCATGGATAAATAATGTCTTAAAAATACACATCCCGTAACAATGCAGTGACAAAATATTTTTATTGAATGCAATTCCAAAATAATATTTCATTTTTAATCTAAATGTAAATGATAGAAATGACTTTATATCACAATTTTGAGTAGCATGAATAAATCCTTCTTCACCTATATTAGCATATGCACTGGAAAGAGGTTAGAGAGCAGGAGAGATATAGAATATACAATGTTTGCCCACTTATTCATGAAGTTATCTAGTTACTCATCTCTGAAATCAGTTCCATAGCTACAGCATAAAGCTCTGTGTAATATCAAACAATTATCATTTAGAATTGTTGGTGTTTTCAATTTACAAAAACTGGCCAGTATAATCTGCATAAAACAACATGTAGATGGGCATTGAATCACTGAGTTTTGTTATAGAAATTCTGATATTAGTGGTTCAAAAGTAACTGTAAATAATTTTGAAATACCATAGTTTTGGGGAGTGGAATAAGACCAAGAATTCCTACGAAATATAACTGGTGTTGCTTTATGACCATGTTCATTCCTGGGAAAAAAATGCTTAGAACAGGTGCATAGACAAATCACAACTTGCATTAAAATAAAAGGAAAATATATAAGACTTCTATTGCATCTAATAACTTCTCCTGCATCTCTAGTTTGAGCAGATTACTAGTAGGATAAGTAATTCTTGCATTCGAATTCTGGTTGGGTGCATTGGGTAATTTTCTCAAAAAACATCTAATAAAGGTGGCCATACATGTTCATATTTTAGTCCTTTTCCTATGAATGTTCGGATATCCATCATATGTTTAAATGTAATCTAAAACTTATATTTAGACCGAAATTGTAAGATAAGGACCTAAAAATAACAAATAACTGTGGATGTTCTGAACATGAATTAATCGTACAAAAGTGACTTCCATTGTAGATACCCAATGATACACAATAAATGCACAAACTTTATTGTTATCTGACCAAAATTTCCTAACCTGTCCGATGGACTAAACGACTGATGCCATGGTATGAAAATTGTACAATTTTATCGATGCGTGTATTTACATAGACCTTTATCAGAAAGGTCTATGTAAATACAGCCATAAGCACTTAGGTGCACTTAGCACCTCCTTTAGGAATGTGGGATCTCAGCTATAACGGCTCAAGCTGCAGGTAGGAAGCCACTTAAAATGGCAGCTGCTATCTTGAGCAAACAGAGAAAGCTTCTAAAGTTGTTAACTCTGGTATAAAAATGCTTTCTACAGAATAAATATACTGTTAGAGGTGGCACTAATGTGGCAAATCTATTGGCAGTAAAATGCCAAAATGACTTTCCTTTTCCTTTAAGACATGTTTTCATGGTTCACATGGCAATATATACAGGAGTAGAATCTATTCTGTATATTCATATGTTTTTAGTAGCCTTAAGGTACAATGGTAAACATTACAGAGATCTCTTAACTAGAAAAAAATTCACATCATATATTTTATCTCTTTGCTATTTAATAAAAGATTGTATATAGAACCAACAATCAAAACTAACCCAGATATTTGCAATTAAGAAAAAAAAGAGAAAAATAAGAGTATCTAACTTACTGATACTATGAAATCCTTTATTTTCCTTCCATTAAGAAGTGCTTCTGCTGTTTCCTCCTTTGCAAGTCTTTTAAAAAACTTGAGCATATTTTGACTTTTCTGGGTAAGAAGAGATGCCCACAAAGCTCTGGATATAAGTGTGTTCTCCTCAGTCATTTTAACAGTGGGATTGTTTAAAATTCCAAGTCTTGTTATGCTTGTCTTTTGCTATTGGATAAAAACACACACATTTATTTTTTGTATTGATACAGATAAACCAAGCAAGACAGATATGTTCCTTACTATTACATACTTAAACTCATACCTACAATTGGCTAAGTAGTCAAATAGTAAAGTCTTTATATCAACAAAACAAATGCTTAAGTTTCTCAGATACTAGGAATCCACTATGTTCTATATAGTCTCTTGAAGCTTTCTAGAATTATACTTATTGGTTTTAAAACTTATTACATTTATGATCATGTTGGTTAGGGAAACTCTTTGCTGCAGAGAATCTAAGTAATAGTGTCTCACTTGTAATGTAGGGCTACATATTGTATAACTTATGATGAAGACGCATCATTAAAATAAATGCAGTTTATGCAAATTAACATGGTCTGGTGCACAAAAAATAACTTTACTAGACCAATGTACTACAACCAATGTATTTGTTATGTTTTAGTAACACTATTGATGATCCTTATCAGCACTGATATTGTATACTGCTTTTTTATAAAGGAAGCAAGAAAGAAGCCAACTGTACATTTTATATTTTAAATCCACATTTAAACCAAAACATTAAGCTATATTTAATATATCACACTATTTTTTTAACAAGTTAAGCAGACAGGAGAAAATCAGTTGACAAATGGAAATAAGATAAATACGCATATTGTGACATTTCCCTCTTTATAAGGATTATGATTGCCAGAAGTCTCATTGTAGGAATAAGCCCGTGTGGTTGTGCCCACCCTAAAAAATAACCCTGTTTCACTCCTGCAGTTACAAGTAGCAGCTCTAAGATGTCCATTTTATATAAAACACTTTTATAATTTGATGAAATTATACTTCGGCACTTAAATTGCTATTGCCTATTGCAGCCTTCACATAAGAAAAGATCCGGAGAAAAGATCTGCATTGATGAACATTTTCCTCAAGCATGATATCGATCAGCCAGCTCAGTAGCTGTAAGAACATAATTCTCCAGTGGAAGATATGAAATAAAGAGGAGATTTGTTTTCTCTCTGATTTGTATTTTTTTGTTCTAGTTATCTAAATGTCAACAATAAACTTGTAATGTAGCAATGCTCACCAGAAAAAAAAACTGCCTTCCCACATATGAAAAGGCCATTTATAAAGAGCTCCAATATTTATGGTTAAAATAGTATGCCTGCTCCTTCATCTTAGTCAGATCAGATTCAAATAAGAATCCAATTGCATATTGCTGCAGTGCTTATAGTCTAAACAACAACTTGATGGGGAAGAAAAAAAGTATTTTAATCAATTCATTTTTTTAATTTGATTGATAATGTTATATCCCCATATTGTAAATCAAACTTTGATTGCAAAATGAAAATATTCAAGCAACTAACAGTTACAAAACAGCTTATGAAAAAGTGGGAATGGGTGGACAAGTAGATAAGAATTTTTACTTACAATGAAACCTCTGAGTCTTTGCAGCATCTTATGGTTACGGTTAGTGTAAAGCAAAAGGGATGTCTGCCCAAAAACTGTTTTTGCACAGTGAAAGAAAATGTAATTCTAAAAAGACAACTATAGATGAATTTACAACATTTAAAGGTTTTATGGTAAATGTAATTGTTGTAACACTCAAACGAATAAGTGCTGGACTGATAAAAAAAAAACTTTCAAGTAGGGTAAAAAAAATATGTAAATGGGGATCCATCTACTGAGTGGCTTACAAAAATTAGAATTAAACAAGCAAGAAGTCATAGAATGCATAGCACACTGAGAAAGAGAAACGCTCCCTTCAGCAGTTAATCAACACTGACAATTTCTACAACAGCTGATGCTTGTAGGTTTCTGGCCTGTAGTTTGTTCTAAATTGAGAACACTGAATATAAGACACACGGTCTCTAACACATATAACTAGGAATGACAAGAGCATTGCTAGAGAGGTCACACCAGAGAATATTCATTATAGAGAACTAAAAAACTAAGCTGAATTTACAGCAAAACTGACAAAACAATGTAAAGTAAATTCCTTTATTGCTCAGATGGTCTTTGCATGCACGTCATTATATATATATATATATATAAAATCAATCTTGATTATGCAAAAAAATATTGAGAGGGGTCCAGAATGCACCCTCCCCAGCCACAGCTGGCTTCCTGCCCACCACTTCCGTACTTGCAGCAGGCAGCAAACTTTAGGGGACTAACATGGGGGGCTACAATACAACAGACCCCACAGTCTTGGTCCCCTTGTACCCCAATAGCCAACTTTTATCTGTTACGTCTGATAAAATAAACTCATATATAAGGCATGACTATTAGACTAAGGCAGTCTTGTATTAAACATTGCTAAAGGGCTAATCTGCCCTTCGTATAGATTCAATCATTGTGCAATGTTCATATTACCAACAAATTACACGGAATACTGCAATATTCTGCACTACTTTCAAAGTTAACTCTCTCCTGATAGCTCCATATTTAAGTTCCTAGGACATATGTAGAAATGGTACGGACGACATGCATGTGACGTGGTGCATTATTTCCTAGTGCAGCGTTTTTCAACCACTGTTCCGCGGCACACTAGTGTGCCGCGAGATGTTGCCTGGTGTGCCGTAGGCAGGGCACCAATGTACTAGGGGGGCACTGCTCTTGGCACCAATGTACTAGGGGGGCACTGCTGCTGGGCACCAATGTACTAGGGGGGCACTGCTCTTGGCACCAATGTACTAGGGGGGCACTGCTGCTGGGCACCAATGTACTAGGGGGGCACTGCTCTTGGCACCAATGTACTAGGGGGGCACTGCTGCTGGGCACCAATGTACTAGGGGGGCACTGCTCTTGGCACCAATGTACTAGGGGGGCACTGCTGCTGGGCACCAATGTACTAGGGGGGCACTGCTGCTGGGCACAGAGTTAAATTTTTTAACATTTTCTAATGGTGGTGTGCCTCGTGATTTTTTTCATGAAACAAGTGTGCCTTTGCCCAAAAAAGGTTGAAAAACACTGTCCTAGTGTACTCAAAACAACGTGGTTGTGTGAATATCAGAGGAGAACCACCAAAGGGGGACCTTCCTGCTTTGTACATTGTCATACAAACTTGAGTAAAAAATCTCTTCCTTTCTGCACTACCTCATATTCTCTCATAGTGGTTACAAGAGCAGAACTTTTTTCCTGACCCTGTCAGCAATTCGGCTTCTGAACAGTGTAATAAGATATGGGTTATGAGTGTGGAGGAAAATCATATAATTCATTTGGCAGCTGTAACATGATGGAAAAAAATAATCAGGTTGGTGTCAGAAATGAGATCTACAACTGTAGCAAAGAAGGTTTCCTCAGCATGGCAGAAAACAATGCTGTTAAATGCACTAATACTTTTCTTAGCTGGAACTGCAAATATATTCAATAAGGGAAGCAGAGAATGTGTGGCACATGCAAACCTTTTATCAAACACAATATAGAATTCCTCTTGGTTTGTGAGCCCCATTAGCACTGCTCTGACAACTGCTGTTTCTGTTACTAGTAATCAGTTCAAGCACACATGTAAGATGCTGGCAATCACTAGCATCACTTCAGCATTCACTTATTAGTTATAACCTTCAGGTGCTTTGATAAAAATCTGCCAACATTTACAGTTTTAATGGTGATATGCATCTAAAACATGAGAAAAACAAAATAAAAAAATAGCCACATGTACCCCCCCATAAGTAATAAAATGTATTAACTTTGCTCAGATGTAGTAACCCCTAGCAACTAATCCATGTTTGCTTTTAAATAGGTGGTCTCTAAATGCTACCTGGTGAATGGTTGCTATGGGTAATAGCACCTGGGCAAACTTAGTGTTCTTTTTTACAAAACTGTATCAAAGGTACAGTGGGTTTTTTTCCCACACCTATAATCACTGGCACCCCCTCATCCAAAACCACCAGATGTGCTGACAACCCAAAAAGATACAAATTAAAAAATAGAAACTTCAATTGTTTTATATACCCCTCCCCACAGGAAACAACATGCTTGCAGTTAACTTGTTTCTGTATACAGCTAAATCATAGTCATCATATCATAGTTATCATAATCATATCATAGTGGTACAAATGGCAATTTATGTCTGTCTGGGACATGAGAATTGCTTTGCACTTTCTCTTTCCCAATAAATTAGAAAAAAGCAGGTATGTTATGAAAAGCTGATGGATTGTATATATTGATCATATGTATTATGCCGATACAAGTTACATTTACTTATTTGTGTAAACATACCAAATGCTTCCTTGATTACTTGATGGTGTGCATTAGTTTAAATTATAAATTTAAATATATATATAATTTAAATATAAGTGCTACATCATTTAACACAATATAATGATGATAAAATTCAAGGTAGGGGGAGAACATATGTGATCAGGACACTGTAAATTTCATTCTCCAAATAAAGGTGGATCTTACTTGCATTCCCTATAATATGGATTGATAGGTAAACATTGGAACTGTTACAAATATTGGAAAGACAACAAAGTGATGAGATATTCAGATGCCTTAGGACTTTATACAGACATACGCAAAGGGGCCCTGTATTATTTTGAATTTATGAACCAAAATTTTGCAAAATATAAAAATATTATGCATATAAAACTTCCTTTACCTTACCATGTGTTTTAAAGCTTTAGCAAGCAGTTGTCTACCAGATGGCTTGTCAAAATCAGCAATAATCCAGATGGTGACTCCATGAATTACATCCTCATCTGAAAATATTAAGTAGGAGTGACTAAGCATTTTGGTGTTAACTACAATATAAAAACGTCATTTTTATGTAGCATAATCTTAAAAGAAATTATTGAAATGATCCATTAATAGTATTTTCTCCTAGAATGTCATTCCTTATAACACTGTGGGCAAAGTCAATTGTTTTTCTTTCAGGTAGAGTTATAAAACACTATACAGTTCAGTAGTCCTTATTAGTAAATTACAACTCTAGCTTTCAGCTGTTTGGGAATGCAGAGGGGTACATAGGTGGAACATGTAAAGCAGCAAGTCCCCATTAAATGTACTGAGGATTTTTGCTACCCCAACACCTTCCCTGAAAACCCCAGTTGCTGAAACTGCATTTTTTTTCCTTTTCTTGTTTAGTAGGTTAATACTATTTTTGTATCATGCAAAAGTCAACAAAACATAGGGTTAGAAAGAAAAAAAAACCAAAAACATACCCTCTTTGGTTAAATATTTCATGTGTTCTGCAATTACAGCACTCTTGTCTTGTGAGTCCAGGAAGGAAAAAGTATCAAACTCATGTAAAGTATATTTCGCTGCAACTAACAAATAAATAAGAAAAAAAAAGTTTTGTTTTTTTTTCAGTCTATCAGGTATAAGCAGCAGTGGTATTAATGCACAGTATATTCATATAACATCTTAAAATAGTTATTTTTTGTATTATAGATTGGATAAACTCTATTTACTCCCAGTGCATTTCATTTCTCTTTAAACAATCAGTGCATAGTTCTGCTTAACAAAAGGACATTTGTTTTCTTTTTTCAACACAATAAAAAGCAAAAATGTTATAGGATATAGGATATATAAAAGCAACCATACAGAGGAATATTATTTCAGTCACTAAACTAGCTGCTGTTTGCACTCCAATGGAATATTACTATCAATTTATGGGAAACAAATCCAATCTTAGTTCAAGAATTGGCATACTGTATCTTATTTTTTATCTGCCATATTTTTAACATACTATACCCTATTCCTCTTTACAGTACATGGAATGATAATAAAATATATTTGAATTATGTTGATTATTACAATAACATGGTGCCAATATGATACAATTACAAGCATTCAGAGAGGGCATTCTATTGTATTGTATGTATGGATTCTGCAGCATCTCCTGATTGTCACCTAGTTGCTAAATCCACAGTTGTTATATATTCCCTTCTCAGTCCCAATGCATTTGTTGCTACTGGTGACTTCCTCAAGGGACTTCAAAAGATTTTTATAAAATTTTGAAAATTGATTCCAGTAGTTTGAGGAGTAATTGAGCACTTTCTAGATGTCACTGCACTCCTCTCATTCCCCTCTCTCCTCACCACCCTATAACTGTGTAGCCTGGGCCTGGGCATTACCATCAGATCCCCCACTCTGGTGCACACACAAGATATTAGGATAATGATGCATACACAAGATTTTGGGATTATGATGCAAAGCTTGTCTTACAGAATGGAGCCTGTCTGTTTGCGGTTATTGAGAATTCCAAGACTGAAGAATACAAAATTGATATAATTTATATATTGCAGGTAAAGTTTATTTTGTTGACTAACGTGATAGAAAAAGATTTAAAACTATTTCTTAGGGTGAAAGGTTCCCTATAAATATAAATATAACCCAGATTTATTTATGATTCCCCATCCCAGATGGTTTAACAAGTTAACAAGCTAACCAAAAAACTTCCTCACCACTATGGCATTAAGCAGTTCATCTCCAAAAACAATTTCCAGGAATGCAAATACAGCTGTAAAGACAGGTTGAAGTGGGGAACCAGTACACTGGTATTTATAGTTGAACTGTGTCCCTAATCTGTATGCTTGATAAAGGGGGGTGCTTGCAAAACTTTGCAGGGTTTCCCTGCAATTTTATCATGTGTGCCAGATTCCTTTTGCCTGTATATTTAGCAGGAGGGGTTTCAATACCCCTCATTCCAAGAACCAGGTGAATAGTTAGAAGGCCAAGGGTGTGCTGGGGATTTCTTTGTAGAACTGGACTCCTTACATGCAACATCCTGTGGAACTATTTGGCGTCTAGATATTTTAAGAATAATCACGTGTGTCTGCTAATCATTACTGTCAAAACTCTAATTTAATACTTGTGCATGTTTCTGAATGACAGAGTGAAGAGATATCTTTATCTATTTGAGAAAGGCTGGTGTTACAGCCGAAACGTCAGTTCCCCTGTTCAATAAATCTCCTTTATTTTGACTTAAGTCCTGTGAGCTTCTATTTGTTTTATCTACTGATATCTGGATGAGGACACAACAGTTATGTGAGTACCGGAATTTTCATCTCATATATATTATTTTTTCATCTCATTGGTGGTGGTTAACTGGTGGGTGAGTCTTTATAAACACTGTTTGTTTGCACATTTTATATCTTGATAAAGGTCCCGGGTGAGGACCGAAACGTCGATCTAAATAAACTAAGTATCTTTTTTTTGATAAAATTTTCCTGGTGTGCATCAGCATTTTTTACATATATATATATATATATATATATATATATGCATCAGGAGGGAGCCGGCACTCACGTCAATCGGGTCACAATAGCCTGGGTGCAGGTCCAAGTGAAGAATTAGATACAGCAGCGAAGAGATCCGCACTCACAGGACTTATAGAATTAATCTGGTGTTTATTGAGAAGACTCAATAAACACCAGATTAATTCTATAAGTCCTGTGAGTGCGGATCTCTTCGCTGCTGTATATATATATATATATATATATATATATATTTATTTTTTTTTTTATTTTTTTTTTTTAAATTATTATATAATTGTTGTAATTGTGGAATGACAGGCAACATTTTTAAAATTGCACCACATATCGTTTAATAAGTGGGATCCTAATAATTTAGTTATGCTAAGCCACTATATAATGATTGGTAATTTTCTTGTACTAAATAGTGTGCTGAAATGAATACTTATGGCAGTTATAGGAAAATATGTGACAAGGAATGTAGATTGTAAGCTCCACAGGTGTGGGGTTACATGTGAATGATGAACATTGTGTAAATCCCTGTATAAATGTATCGCCACTATATAAATATAGGATGGTAATAGTACTATATATAGCATTAATATGGGCAAGAGTATATATTGCACTGGTTTTATAAAGTAACACAGTTAAGTGATTACAAAATGTTCTAGTGGCCCTAAAGCTACAATCATCATAGCATTTAGAGCCAGGTGACAGACATACAGCTGTCAGAAAAAAGATGAACAGTTGATATTAGTGCGGCTTTACGAGAGTCATAAAGAACCCCCTGAAGAATTGGTGTAACTGTAATAAATCCATGAGCAACAGAAAGGCAATTTCTAACTGTAAGCTAAAATGATAAGGTTTAAATCAAACAAGTGTGATCTACTTCATACAGCTCTAACCACAGTCTAGAAGATCAATATAAATTATAGGTATACAACCCACAGCTGCTATGGCTTTCATGCTCTGACTGACTGGCCACAGTGGGCCAATTGATTTTTACCTGAGCTCTGACAAAAGTATAGCTAAATCTGGCATTCCAGTGTGAGATTAACCATTCACTGTACCAAAATGGCATAAGAATGTTTTATGTGGTTCTTACAAGAAAAGTATTATTCCTTGCATTGAAGTAGTAATATTCTGTCTAACCTAAAAACTGCAAATAAAATCCCTTCTAGAGTATAACATCAACTAAAAGTTTGAACACAAATGTGGCATGAAAATTTGATATAAACATGAGTATATGCACAAACAAAATCTTTTATCAGAAATCCCTTTCTAAATGATCTTTTAAGAATCCATGTGACTTTTTGAAGATTGCAGATAACGTGTCATTTAAAATGGGCAGATAATTTCCAGTTTACAGTGCAAAAGGACTAGATGACTAGAGTCAATAATCCATACCCTATAAATCTTGTTTACCTGGTGTTGAAATAAAATTAATATAATTCTTTTCACTGGTAAGAATAGAAGGATTGATTCTTGAAACCACACTAGGCTGATCCATAAGAAAATCCACAGCATCCAACTGGTCAGAGAGAAGACCCTTTTTACAAAATGCAAAAATCATACAGTTACAAAGCAGGCCTTCACTTCTAGCCCTAGGAAAAAATCTATTAATAATACAACTACTACTAATAATATTAATTACAATAATAACAACAATAAATTTCAGCGGCACATAGAGGTAAACTCAATATAAAAGTTAAACACTAGAATATATATGACTTTTATGTATTTTAAGCTTACCATGAACACTGCCCTCTGAAAAAACCCTGTGGCGTCCAAGATTTTCTGAAGAATAACAGTCTCCATCTCTTCTATATCCATCTCTTCACTGTTAAAGGGCACACCATTAAATAGAACTTGAGGCAATGGACCCAGCCCACTCTTCTTATAAAAGGTTGCTCCTGCCTGTTTAGATTAGAACCAAAGCAGATATACACTAAATATGGCACAAGTATAATTAGAGTCACTATAAGGGAGATAAGCACAGTAAACGCATAAGCACTGAACTCTCATTTTCTCATTTCTGCAACAAAAGTGCCAACATTGTATAAACTGCTAATCCTATATTTAATTCATGACTTTCTGTACATCAATAGGGCAGTAAAAGCATATGGGTTAGTTCCAGTTAAACTACATGTAGCTGAGATTAGAACACACGATTACCAGTTGGCATCAATGTCAATTTCTGTTAGTTGCCTTGAGCACATGGAAGAATGTAAGTGTGTGCATTCATCCTACTTGCTACCTATATAAATATTTATATGTATAAATAATTGAAATCTGTATGTGGTTTATCCTGGGATACACTTTTTATTCCAGATCTCATTCACCCATCACACTATTTCAGACACCTGATCACCACCACGTAAGACTGGTAGACAAACTGCAGCACATCCTAACATGTGGGTCTGAATAATATAAAGGATGGGAAGGGGGTAAGAGAAAGGATGTCTATGTGCCTTCCCCTAATAAATACAGTGCAAATAAAGTGCTATATGTATAGGTACTTGTGCTCTAGTCACAGAGGCAACAGAGTGCAGTGAAAAAAAACATGGAGGCTTGCACTTTTTTTTCACATTTTTTTAAATGCAGGAAAATAATACGCAACACTGAAATCTATATGAATGCCTTTGATATTTGGTACTACAACTCCTAAGTATAAATCTCTACAATGTCTAGTGGCTCCATTATACCCAGAGTACTTCCAACAATTACAGCTGCATGCATCTTCAAAGATATCAATGATGATCAAGGGGAGAGAAATTATTAACTCATTATTGCTATTCATTTTTGCTAGCAGCTCTCAAATGAACTGTCTTGCATCCTGATGAGGCAATTAACAGCTGGGAAACAGTAATGAAAATCCAACATAAATCTATAAATGTGTATTAATATGCTTAACTAATGCTTCCCTTACCAACTGCCTACTGTAGTACAAAATCATAAATTAGAAACATCCGATTCCATCAAACGGCATTTGAATTGCTAAAGAAAATAGATTTGTTTTAACGGTATGCCATTTATCTTCTGTATTCTGAAAACATAGATCTCAACTATCAATCTCAACAACTGGCCTTACAAAATTCTGAGAGAAAACATATTTGCTTTCTGATTCAGAACAAAAAGACAAGTCTTCTATAAAAACAGCTCACTTTACTATCAGCATTGTTATTGCTCAGACAAATTGACTACAGTCTCAAGAGAAGAGGTTTTTACTTGTCCAGTGACTTAAATGAAAACGTGTGTATTTTTAGTGTTTTTCATTTAACAGCCTGAGGTGTTCATTTCAGAATAATGTAACATTCTTAAAGGAGAAGAAAAGGCTAAGTCACTTGGGGGTGCCAAAATAAGTGACTTTAATCGCTTACCTTTTACCCCGGGCTGGTGCCCCTGTTAGGAGAAAACCACACCAGCCGTGGTAGCGAGTGCTTCCTATTTCCATATTTCCTCTGCCTGCAAAATCCCTGGGCCGGCGCATGCGCAGTAGAGTGAAAAGCAAACTTCTTTGAAAGCAGGAAGAGGAAGCGCTCGCTGCAGCTACCCCAGTCTGGTGCGGCTCTCTCCGAACAGGGGCACCAGCCTGGTGTAAAAGATTAAAGTCACTTCGGGGTGCATAGACTTAGCCTTTCCTTCTCCAAATATTTGGTATTTAAACAAATTTCTTAAAGGAGAACTAAACACTGAAAATGAATATGGCTAAAAATGCCATATTTTATATTATAAACTGACTGCACTTGTTTAAAGTTTCAGCATCTCTATAGTAGCAATGATATAGGTCTTTACAGTTGTCACAGGAGCTCTTCATCTTGGATTCTGTTAGAACTGTCCAGGACAGTGCACATGCTCAGTATGCTCTGAGAAGCTGTTGGGAAGCTGAGCTTAGGGGGTCATCGAAAATTATCAAGCAGAAAATGAGGTTTGTCTGTCATATAAGTTGATGCTATAGGGATAATTATTCAGTTTTAAAGGGGACATATAGGATAAATGGGAAAAAACCCTAATTTTGTAGGCAATTATAAATAATATAAGGTGCTGGTTTCACTTTGTGCTAAAAATTAATCATATCTGTAAAAATGGCCCCTTTATTGGAGCTCCCTATAGATCCTATCACTTCTCTGTCAGAGTTTGAAATGGAGAGTGGGCGTGACCTAACGGTCCCTGCCAGAAGCACAGCAGGAGGGGGAGAGCCAATCACAGCCCTGCACTCACACAAGCAAAGACAGGTTTCAGTTCCCTATCAAGGTCAGCCTAGCTGCTGATTGGTTCCTATCCTACAGTGCAGTGTACTGAGGGCGGCCGGCTCCCCTGCACATCCAGAGAATTCAGCCAGCAGGAAGTGGAACAGATGGGCGGGACTAGTGGGCTTTTGGTGGAATTTCTCAATAAATCAGTCTGAAATACAACTTTAAGAGTTAGAGGAGTACAATTCTCTGGTACATTCTTAATTTTTATAGGATATGTCTCCTTTAAAGCAAATGCCCTGGTTTTAGATCTGTCATGCAATGTGAATCTGAATGAATTACTAATCAGTCTTTTACTGTTACAATTATATTCTATTTATGCAGTATATTTTGAGCCGACCCCTAAGATAAGTAACTGAAAGCAGCACAGAGCATATGCGGTGAATCAGCAGAAAAGAAGATGGGGATCTACTGGGGCATCTTCAGAGACACAGATCTTCCCTGCTAAAGGGCTGTGGTTGCCTTGGGCTGGTACAGAAGCCCGAAACATAATTTACAACATTTCTACCCTACGTCTTTAGTTAGGCTTTAGTTCTCCTTTAACACATTAGATCTTCAAGATTTTTTTCATTATTGATCTAAAAAGATCATGTATAAAATATAGGACACAAGCATCTAGCCTAATTTAGATTTCATGTTGCCAATCATGTTCAATTTACACGTGGCCATTTCTGAGTTGCGGGTTTCTGATGTTCTCAAGGACACAAAACATTAAAGGCTACATTAAAGTTACTTAAAAATATATCATATTTTTAACAAATGTTCACCTAAAATTGACACACTAAAAAGGAAAATTATAAGAATTTACAGATCTTAT
Organism: Xenopus tropicalis; assembly: GCF_000004195.4. NCBI lineage: Eukaryota > Metazoa > Chordata > Amphibia > Anura > Pipidae > Xenopus > Xenopus tropicalis. Next base: position 122,210,634 of record NC_030678.2, on the reverse strand, counting down.
TTAATTTTTGTGGATTTTTAATTATGTATCTTTAGGGTTGGCCTGGAAGTACAGGTATGGGACCCGTTATCAAAATGCTCGGGACCTGGAGTTTTTCAGATAAGGGATCTTACCGTAATTCGTATCTCCTACTTTAAGTCTGCTAATAAAATTATTCAAACAGTAATTAACCCAACAGGATTGTCTAGGCTCCAGTAAGGATTAATTATATCTTAGTTGGGATTAAGTAGAAGCTAATGTTTTAATATTAGAGAGAAAAATGAAATCATTTTTAAAAATGTGAATTATTTGATTACAATGGAGTCTATGGGAGATGGCCTTTCCATAATCTGGATACCTGTACAGAACTGGCAACAGGCCAGCAATAGTTTTGCTGCGCTGACAATTAACTCTAACGGGCAGATTTATCAAAATGTGAGGTTAGATCTTAAAGGACATGTAAAGCCTACATTTGCCTACAATGTGTATCAGTTGGGCATGTCTCCCCCACCCAAATGGCATCATTTGTACTGCATATATCCCCTTTCGCTTGCTAGCACCATCACATTTTTTCCAACCAAATAGCAGCTTTTATCCAGTGGCCATTTTTCCTCTGATGCATTTAAATCTGCAAACAGCATACACACACAGACCCTTATTCAGCATACATTTCATCAAGAATACAGGCTCACACAGGCTTTGTTTGAGCACTGTAATGGTAAAGCTGAGCTCATGAGAAAAAAATTGAAGCAGACAGCTAGAGCCGAGTTTCCATGGGAAACTGAGCATGCCCACAAGTCAACAGCCAAAGCAAATTCCTGAGGGTGGGGGCTGAGTGGGTTACAGGAGGAGAAGCAAATCTAAGTGATTAAGGGCATGTTGCAGCCTTAGGCTGATGCCACACGTGGCGTTTTTCCGCTGCGTTTTTTCTCAGCCTAAAAATGCTGCACAAGCCACACAGCCCCTGACTATGGCGTTTTTCAGCCTAGTACTGGTGACGTAAGCAAATCCCGTTTCCATGGTGCTAATAGTGCGAAATAGCAAAAAACGCAGCGTATTTCCGCTAGGTCTGGCAGCTGCCTTTGCGTATACATAGGAATAGCTTGCTTTGCAAATACTGGCGTATTTCAGCCAACGCTAGAAAAATCCACGCTAAGGCGTTTTCTATCGTATTTCCGCATTGTGTGGTTTGCTTCGCGTCTTTTCAGGTTATTTCTATGGATGATGACATCAGGTGTTTTTCAGCCGCCAGGAGAATTAGAAAATACGCAGCGGAAAAATGCCACGTGTGGCATCAGCCTTACTGTTAACCTCTGGTCAACCATTGGCAGGTATTAAAAGATTTCAAAGAGGCTGTTCAATGATTAAATTTTTGTGTGTGGGGTTTACATGTCCTTTAATACATAAAAACTGATCCACATTCCGTTCATTCCTATGGGATTTTTTTGAAGTGTATTTATCAATGGGTGAAAATTAGAACTCACCATATGATAAATACGCTGCTAAAAATCCCATAGGAATGAATAGGACGTGGGTGAGTTTCTATGTATTAAGCTCTAAACTCACATATTGATAAATCTCCCCTTAATAATTCCCATAAGCTTACACAAAGAGGGTACATATGCTTTATAGGTCAAGTTGCCAGAATGATCACACTAAACAGCTCTCAGAGGTTTTAAATGTTGCTGTTTAATGATCAGCACCTACAGTAAGAACATAAAACAAAGATGGGATGCAATGAATCCGGGATTTGATCAAATACTAATTGTTCAACCAAATCAAATAAAATCATAAAGTCATGTGACTTTAAGCTCTGAACAACTCAACCCGCTAATTAAAAAAAAAATAAAAAAAATCTCAGATTTAAATATGCAAATTGTGGATGGGGATTTGGTTTGGCATTTGGACAAATCTTTTGTGGATGATTTAGCATTCAGGAAAATCCAAAAATTATAGATTCAGTGCATCTCTGGAATAAAGGCTTTTAAATTAAGACACAAGGAGTGCTTTAAATGGTGTTTAGTAGAATGCACTACTGACCTCTCTGGGGTAAAATGCATTTTATCATACTGTTGGGTTCACTGGAAAATATGCATGAAACTCCCTGAACTGTATTTCCTTTATCAAATAATATGCTTAACATCCACTACCACATCTCTAGGGTAATATGCAAAATGCAATTTACAGCTTTAAAATATAAGAATAATAACATATAGTTATGATTTTTCCTACAAATTAAATTTATAAGAATTTACAAGTCTTACTCAATTTGCATGGATTTTTAATTATATATCTTTAGAGTTGGTCTGAAACTACCAACAGGCAAATAATAGTTTTGCTGTCAGCCCCTTAACATACACAGTATATCCTAGAGAAGCCAGGTTCCTGGACATTTAATTTAGGAGATCCAAAAAAATGCTGAATGGGGGTGAATTGATGGGCAACGCAATGCTGAAGTGCATTTGGATGTAGTCCATCTCACAAAGCTTAAATAATAGCCCATATAGTGGTAGCAGCATGTCTTGCAGAGGTGAGCACTGGTGTAAATGGTATTAAGTCCAATATGATATGAATGTAGGCCAATCCACAGTATTACAGGTCTAACTGGGACAAGTAACAATGCAACAGCTATTTGTCTTTATTACAACCCATTAAGCTACTTTATTTTCACTATGGACCTGCCCTGTGAGGAGGGTGTATTTGCACATCTCATTATTATGCAATATTTGATAACTATCTGGAATAGTGCACTGTGCAGATTAGCATTAAACATTTCAGTCACAGGATGCACGTCCCACAGCAGCCACTCACTACTAGGCTATCTTAAAAAAAAAAAAAACCCTTTGAAAATTTGAAATGTGCTTGAAAATTGCTCATACAGACCTGACATGTTGCTGTTTAACGGTCAGTGCCTAAGAACGTGAACAAAGATGGGATGCACTGAATCCAGGATTTGACCAAATACTAACTGTTCAGGCAAATTAAGTAAAATCATTAAGTTTTGTGACTTTAAGCTCTGAACAACTCAACCTGATGCATATTTTAAAAAGATAAAATGTCAGATTTAAATATGCAAATTGTGGATGGGAATTTGGTTTGGCATTTGGGCAAATCTTTTGTGGAGGATTTAGTTTTCAGGCAAAAGATGGATTCAATGCATATCTGGAATAAAGGCTTTAAATTAAGACACAATGAGTGCTGTCTGTGACTTAAATGGTGTTATATAATATGGTGTATGTAATAGAATGCACTACTGACCTCTCTGAGGTAAAATGCATTTTATTACACTGTCGGTCCCATTGAAAAAATATGCAGAAAACTCCCTGCACTGTATTTCCCATTATCAAATAATATGCTTAACATCCACTATCACCTCTCCAGGGTAATATGCAAAACACAATTTACAGCTTTAAAATATGAGAATAAAAACATGCAGCTGTGATTCTGTTCAGTCATACATTTTTGATCATTCATATATTTTCTTCTCTGCACATTTATTACTATGCACCCATTTTTCCCTTTCTGGCAGCCTTACTGCGCTGTTGCGTTCTGTGGCATAATGTCAACCTTGCTGATTTCATTTCTGAGCTCTGATGCAAAATTTGGGTACATAAACGGTATTGCTGGATTCTCTTTTGTAATATGCACATTTCACTGTATATTTGATCTAACTGATGGTAAAGAGCTCAAAGCTCTTTTTGTGATATTTGCCTGTACAGGGCAGTATGCAACACAGTATATTTCATAACAATCTGCTTTCAGGGACAATATCCACAATAAAAGTGCTATGTTGATGGTCTGGTCAAGGGTCATGCACATACGGTAAAACTGTAGAGCATTGGTGATTTGTCAGGGGATATAAAAGACGAAGTCTATCACTTGCACTGTATTGCAAGCATTTTTGTGAGGTATTATAATGTTTATAACCTTCACCAATTTATCAGTTGTGTGCCAACAGGTAAAATATTATTTCACTGGAATCCACTGGCATTTTTCACTGATGGAGATCATTCTGTATTATGTGATGTGATTGGACAATGGGGTGTTTTTACAGGAATACCAGGTTTAGACTTTTACCAGTTTATGCACACAGCTTCCCCTATGCTACTGGTAAAGATCTTTATACATGTCAGATAGCATCTGTAACTGAAAATGTAAAAGGTTTCAAAGTGTTCTTACAGTATTCAAACATTACAAGCACAACAAATTCATTATTTACAGAAACTGTAAAGAGTCCAGAACAGTTAGCTAATATAACTAGGCTTCCATTGGCCTGTGGTGCTCTAAGCATAATTTCACATGTACATATTTAGGGGTGGGGTTAGTGCGCTGGTGAATGGATGGAGACATTATTTATTATACTAAAATAGAGGCTTCATGATATAGCCAAGCATGATATATGCCTGATCTGGTAGAGGGCATCTGAGTCCTAGGGAAATGAAAAAAAAAATCAAACAAAAAGTGAGCTGACTGAAGTAACATTTTATTTATTGTTTACATGTGTATTCAGGGAGGCCCTTGAGGTAAGGTTCTTTTTTTCTGCAATTCTGCAGTGTGCTAGGATCCCTAATAAATAGGCAGTGGTTTGAATAATAGAAAATCATGAATAGAATAACAGAAATTAAGATTTTACAGAAAATTCAGAAACTTGATTAGCTGCAGGTGGTGCACCATTTGAAATTATAGACATACCTTTAGTTTGTTGCTGTATTCAGAGTGTAAACCCATAACTTGCTCAATATCCATCTTCGGAAGATCATACTTCAAGACAGACTTTATCATGTCTACAGTAAGTGTTTCACCATCATCTACTTTATTATACATCTGGAAAAATTTACAAAAATAAAATATTAAAACTATTTAACACAAGCATTAAAAAAAATAACTGAAAAAAAAATTATTTGTATAAATGGTTGAACAACCTCCCAAAACTGGTATAAAGTAGTGGTACAAATGATGTAAACAGCTGAAAGCTGCACCTTCTTGAAAGATGCATAATTAGTATTTGGCCTTTACATATGGTGACCTATTATCTATAGGTGTAGTACAGGAATGGGGCCTGTTATCTAGGATGCTCGGGACCTGGGATTCCCCATATATGGGGTCTTTTCATACTTTGGATCTCTCTACATGAACTCTACTAAAAAAATAATTTAAACAATAAATCCAAAAGGGGGCTTTTGCCACCAATATAGACTCCTTGCCGCTTATTTGGGATCTAGTAAAATATATTGTTTTACTTTTACAGGGCAGAGTCTGGTTGAAAATGACCTTCTCATATTTCAGACCTTTCTGGATAACGAATTTCCGAACAATGAATCCCATGTTAAGTCTCTTTTTAAGAAGGTCCCCTTCGTAACAGTGCAAGAAATACATAAAACCTTGTATAAATATGCACCAAGTTTCTCATGCTATCTAATACTATATTAGGCTGTTGTTCCTGTGCTATGGGGATGGTATGTCAATAATCAGGGTACCTCTGTCTTATAAAACTTGAGTTGTCACTCTTGTCCCCAGAGTGGTTTACAATAGTATTAATTCCTCACACTAGGTGGTAGCTTTTGTGCTTTTGTACTTTTAAGACGCAGTCTCTCACATACAGTCAGATTTAAAAGACTACAGTAATATTGCATTTTAAAAAAACTAACTATAGCAGAATACTTAATTTCTAACATTAATGATGGAAGAAAATGCTTGAGCGCTGTCAGATTCTTCTACTATGTAGTTAAATGCTTTCAAGAAGGCTGCACCTGCATCCTCCCCTGTGTTGCTTTCTTCATCAGAGTTCACAACAAAAACAAATCCAATCCTAGGGAAAAAAAAAAAATCAAACAAACAAAGGTACATTGCAAGACTGTGAGGTGAAATGAGAGGATGCTTATGTGCATGTGAAAAACTATAGGAATACTCATCTAAAGATCTTTACTGTAGGAAAATTGTACTTGCAGCCATTAACACACAGAACATTCATGTATTCAAAGAATGAGTTCCTTAATGTACACCGTTTTAAATATTAACCAGTAAAAGTGGATACACTTTTTTTTCTTTCAACAGAATAATTTTATCACACTACTGATACATTCATTATTCTCTTGCTGTGCTCTCCTAATTCCTGAAAAAGCAGTTGTCTTTGAACTGTCCAATATGCAGTACAGATCCCCTTCTTGTAATATCAAAGGTAGCACATTCCAGATAACCAGAGGTAGGTACATGAACTAATACAAGGTTACCATATATTTCTAAACTGCATAAGCTAATGCATTTTCATTACAGAACAACTTCCACACTCTCACTTATGAATACCTATACATTACCTTAAAGGAACATTGTGTCGGTAAAATAATTCTGCGAGCTTCACATAATCAGCTGCATACTCTTGAACAGGGTCCACAAACAAAACCTAAGAAAATACATCAAATAGTTAATCTCTCAGTTTAACAAACAAAGAAGCAGTATTTGCCTAACTACATATTTAATTATGGGGAACAGAAATCTCCATAACTAAATAAAATGTAAATGAAAGAAATGATGATATAATTTGTGACTTATTTGTCACATGAGGAGGCTTATTTATAAAAATTTGAATCTCGCAAAAATTTGAGTTTATTCAAAACTCTAAAATTCACTCAGATTCAGATGTTTGCTTATTTATTGAAGAATTATCTAGACAATTATCTAAAAAAAAAAAAGTGAATAAAACCGTGCAAAAAAACACAGTGAATTAGTTTTGTATTATAATTAACATTTTCAATGGGTCTATAAACTCTCGAAAAAAAATGTGAAGAATTAAAAAATTTGAATTGAAAAAAATTGCTTCCATTTTGCTTAGGATAACTCCCATTGACTTCTACATGAATGGGCAAGCATTTAGATGGCAATGTTTTGCATTTGAGTTTTTCAAATTTTTAGTGCTTAATAAATATCGAACATTCACATTTTAGAAGTTCTAATTCAAATTCATGAGGTTTAGTGCATACATACCAAACCAACAGAATAATTTACACCTATTAGGAACCCATATCTGAAAAAGATTTCTAATTCCCTTAACTTGTCTTTTAAATATTGAAAATATAAAAAAAAACATTCCAGTGTTCAGTAGAGTGTCAGGTAACTCATAAAAATGCACAGAGAAATACAGGAAACCCTAAAAAGGATGGGGGTATGCCCATATCAATATTACTGATAACCTGTTCAATCATAACTGGGATATCTTTGTGGATTCTTACACAAGTAAAACTGATTTAAAAAAATATTTACATAGGTATTAGATCTGTGCCAACCAATTGTGCTGTTTGGTTTTGGCATTGACCAACTTATTATAAAGGAGCTATGACAATGTAACTTTAGCCAGAAAAATCTTTGAATGTAAAAAAGTGGTGTTTTTTGGGAGTTGAAGGTAAACACTTTTTAATCTAATGCTCATCAGCTTTTTGCGTTTCAACCCTCCTGAGAGCATGCTTTATTGGTTCTACTGGATTATATATCAGTATGGGTAAGATGACTTCAAGCACTGAAATGCATCACAACCTCTCCAGTTATAGGATACATCATTTATTTCGGCAATGGCTTTTTAACTTTTCTGCCAAGACCTTCTTAAATGGCTAAGCACTGTTCACTACTTCAAGCTACAGTAATTTACTGATCCATGTTCCCCCCCTTATCCAACTAAAGCTTAGCAACTTTCTCATCATGAGCACACTACCCAGAGGGCTTCTCTAACAGTGCAGTCCCTAAGAAGGATTAGAATAAAGGTTCACTATTTGACTTTTCTAAAGTAGTCTAGAAACCTGGCAAGCCAAATAAGAACTTCAGCATATCTAATACAAAATAGTACAGGACTTATATTATATTAAAAAACATAAAAAAGGGTTTCTTTTTTGTTTCCTTTAGCAGAACAAAGCAATATTCTGCACATCTGACAAAAAAATATCATTATTTTCTGTTAGCAATAAGTAATATTATAAAAAAAAAAGTGTCATATAATACATTACAAATCTAGTGAAGATTGTTACATTGTGAACTAGATGATACATATACTTTTCCTGAGTAGAAACAAATTCAACATATTAGCCTCCACATTATATTATATATATATATATATATATATATATATATATATATATATATATATGAACAGAGAGCCGCACACACAAGGACTTAACGATAAAGTGAAAAAATTTTATTAAAAAAAATCCAACGTTTCGAGTACTAACTGTACACTTCCTCAGGGTCAAACCATATTTTGCTTCATTTTAGCCAGCACCCAGGGCATTTGAACTTTTATAGGGTGTGCTCCACTCTTCCTTGTATGTATATATATATATATATATATATATATATATATATATATATATATAATTTTCTGCATTTTCCTATTATGTGTATGTGTATCAGGTTCCAATTTGCAATTTTAAGCAAAATATTCCATTATATTAAATAACACCAGCATAGCATACACTCTACTGTAAGCCTTAAGATCTATTGTGCACAGCCATTTTTATAGTACCTCTTGTAGTGGTTACTGGTAGCATTTTTATATGTTCAATTTATATGTATATGCATGTTCATGGTATACACACTTCTATTGTACAGCATTGTGGAATATGATAATGCCTTATAAAAAAAAAAAAACTAACAAAAATAACAACAATAATAATAAAACTAACTAAAAATATTTATTAAGCAGTATCATATTTCACAATGGTGTACAATACAAAGGTGTGTGCCATAAACATACATACCTTTATATATACTGAACATACCAAAATACAAAATAAAAGGGGTTAGCATATTAATTGGGGACTACACTAAAATCACACCACAAACAGAAAGATGATCAAAAAAACGCCTGAAATGTCTTCTCTAAAATCTGCATTGCTTTGTTCACATTTGCTGTTTAACCAACAGATATCTGTTATTAGCACTGTCTGAAGCAGCTGCTTCTAACTCTATGAGCATATCTAATACAAAATAGTACAGGACTTGTATTAAAAAAAAAACTTAAAAAAGGGTTTCTTTTTTGTTTCCTTTAGAGAACAAAGCCATATTCTGCACATCTGACAACAAAATATCATTATTTTCTGTTAGCAAGTAATGCCATTTTAAGTACGAAAGTCTGCCCTTGTGGATTATATGATTCACACTGCAGACAAACAAACCAAAGACACACATACATGTTAGGTAATATCAGTTCTGGCTTTTACTCCTGCAATATTTCCTGTTACAGTTCAAACTGCATCGTGATCTCTGAGGAAGCACACAGACCATCACAAAATGGTGGCTCAAGGGAAAAGATGTAAAAGGGCAATATCTACTGAAATATATATTTCAGTTTGGTATGAAACAAACTATCTGTTGGTTAAGTATTTATTCTAAAGGGTAAAGTTTTTTTAAATGTGCTACTTGCTTAGAAAACCATAGCAACAAATGAAAAGGTAGCATATACTAGACATAAAAATCAAATTGGTTTCTGTGGGTTACTAGATGTACATTATCCCATTTATATCTAAAGGGGAACAACTGCACCGAAAGGTTGATATTACGTTTCCTATACTTTACTGAGACTAAAGAAACCAAGCTAACCTGGACCAATACTTTTGAAATAAATAATAAAGGAGAGTGGTTAAATCCTGCAGCAGTAATGCATGAACTGTAGTCACCTTGAGAAGGTCAACTGGACATTTTCACATAAATCTAAACAAATGGAAATGTTTTTTGTACATGCTGCAAAACCTCCAGTATAATTTAAGCAGATGGTGATTTCTTTTCTGCAAGCTTGTTGTACAGCATTAATCATTGTCATATTTTCTCCATAACAGCAACCACTAATTGTATTTATTTCCTGTTTATCTCATTAGTGATTCGGTACCTTTAGTCTCACAGATGCCTTCATTTTGAATTCGATATTACACATCGTTAAAAAAGGAGTGAAAAAAAACATATTGACAAAAATGAAAGTGGACATATATGATGGTATATGAATAGCAATGGTGTTGTGGAATGCCTCCCAGTCTTTGTTGCAAAGTGCAGCACAATCTCTGCCTTATGTTTACTGTGACAAGAAAATGCTTTTGTACATATGGTCTAAGAATTTGTTTATTGAAAATCAGCACAAGCAATATAAAAAAATGACTACTATATTTATTGTGTTGCATTTAAAACCCCTCTTTGATATATATAGATAGATAGATGATAGATAGATAGATAGATAATAGATAGATAGATCCCTCTGTGGTAGCATACATAACTAAAGGTTTTCCCTGAAAATAATTTTGAAATGGAAAGATTCAGATTCCAGATTAACTAGAAATCGAACAAGGCAATCCTAGAGGATTCCTATCAGTTCATATTTTAGCACAGGTGATAAACTTTGCTGACAGCCAGGAAAGTGTTCATGAATTGGCACATTTATCAAAGCATGTGTGTCAGTTCATATGAATCCATTTTACTGTTTGAGAAGTCCAACACTGTTCAGTTCAATAGGAAGCCCTATGAATTGTTCATTACAGATGCAAGGAGGTATAAAAAAATTTAGACAAATATTCTCCATTCTAGAATGAATCTGATACCACTGTAATGGTAGGAATTGTTACACTGACATATTTTTTCAGAACACAGTTTTGTACCATAAACTTGCTGAAATTTTATTCAAAATGTTTCTGATATTCTCAGATTCGCTCTCATCAGGTATGGTACCTAGGGATTGGAAGAAGGCGAATGTCACTCCCATATTTAAAAAGGGAGTAAGATCTCAGCCTGGCAATTATAGGCCTGTAAGTTTGACATCCGTGGTGGGCAAGTTATTTGAAGGCTTGTTAAGGGATCACATTCAAAATTATGTAGTGGAGAATGGCATTATGAGCAGTAATCAGCATGGCTTTATGAAGGACAGGTCATGTCAGACCAATTTAATTGCTTTTTATGATGAGGTAAGTAAGAAGCTGGACAGTGGGGATTCAGTAGATATAATCTATTTGGATTTTGCCAAAGCATTTGATACCGTTCCCCACAAACGACTGCTTTCTAAGCTAAGGTCTATTGGTCTTAGTGAAGTCGTTTGCACATGGATAGAAAACTGGCTACAGGATCGGGTACAGAGGGTGGTTGTTAATGGCACATTCTCTACTTGGAGTAAGGTTCTCATTGGGGTCCCTCAGGGTTCTGTACTGGGTCCACTTTTGTTTAATTTGTTCATAAATGACTTAGGGGAGGGTATTATGAGTAATGTATCAGTGTTTGCAGATGACACAAAACTCTGCAGACCAGTCAATTCTATCCAGGATGTGACATCCCTGCAGCAGGATCTTGACCAACTGGCAATCTGGGCAGCTAAGTGGCAGATGAGATTTAATGTGGATAAATGTAAGGTCATGCACCTGGGATGTAAAAATATGCAAGCCCCGTATACCCTTAATGGGACTGCACTAGGCAAATCCATAATGGAGAAGGACCTTGGAGTCCTTGTAGATAATAAACTTGGCTGTAGCAAGCAATGCCAGGCAGCAGCTGCAAGGGCAAACAAGGTTTTGAGCTGTATTAAAAGGGGTATAGATTCACGGGAGGAGGGGGTTATTCTTCCCCTTTACAGAGCACTGGTAAGGCCCCATCTAGAATATGCTGTTCAGTTTTGGTCTCCAGTGCTCAAACGGGACATTATTGAGTTAGAGAGGGTCCAGAGAAGGGCAACTAAGCTGGTAAAGGGTATGGAAAGTTTCAGTTATGAAGAAAGACTGGCCAAGTTGGGTCTGTTTACACTGGAGAAGAGGCGCTTAAGAGGTGACATGATAACTATGTATAAATATATAAGGGGATCATATAATAACCTTTCTAATGTTTTATTTACCAGTAGGTCCTTCCAACGGACACGAGGGCACCCACTCCGTTTAGAAGAAGGGAGGTTCCATTTAAATATTCGGAAAGGATTTTTTACAGTGAGAGCTGTGAAGTTGTGGAATTCCCTCCCCGAATCAGTCGTACTGGCTGATACATTATATAGCTTTAAGAAGGGGCTGGATGGATTCTTAGCAAGTGAGAGAATACACGGTTATGGGAGATAGCTCTTAGTACAAGTTGATCCAGGGACTGGTCCGATTGCCATCTTGGAGTCAGGAAGGAATTTTTTCCCCTCTGAGGCAAATTAGAGAGGTTTCAGATGGGGTTTTTTGCCTTCCTCTGGATCAACTTGTAGTTAGGCAGGTTAGGTATAGGCATTATGGTTGAACTTGATGGACGTATGTCTTTTTTCAACCCAACTTACTATGTTACTATGTTACTATGTATTTCTAGAATTTCCTACAGTGACTTTCAAAACATTAATGCCAGAGCCCACAATCTGGCAGTAAGCACTGAATCCCAGAAACATTTCACAAAGCATCTTATAAACACCATCCTTTCTTGACAATGTTGAATGACTACACAGATGCTGAGCTATGGTATATGCAGAAAGCTTTTTAAGCTAAGGCTAAATATTGTGGGGGGAGTTGTCTCCCACCTTAAAAACACACACATCAGGGTCAGGCATTTTGGTATTATAACATGTATAATGTTAACTGTGAATGGACAAATTAGTTTGACTTTCTCTATATTTACAGAGAAGTTCTCAGTTGTTTTACAATGATTCAACAGGTCCATGCCATTTCCCACCATACTTCTGATGTCAGCAATTGCCTTTCTACAGCTGTACCTAGTGCACCAGTCACAGAGTACTAAGAGATGGATATCTCTTCTAGAAATTCCTCAGTTTAACAAACATATTATAAAACAATGGCTTTATATATTGCAACTGTATATAAACAATCCTTCATTTATACAGGCAGAGGATTCATTTTCCAGAAAGTAGGGGATGGCCATCTATCAAAGACTTCTTTTTAAAAAATGATTCTAATTTGTAAAAGCGATTGCCTCCATAATAATAATAAAACAGTACCTTGTACTTGCTGGTAACTATGCTGTGTGAATCCATACTGGTTTAAAACAATCCTATTAGGTTTATTTAATGTTTCAATGATTTTTGCAGACTTACTAATGTATGGAGATCAAAATGGAGAAAAAATCCCTTGTCTGGAAAACCCCAGGCCCCAATAATTCACAATAAAACATCCCATACCTGCATTTTTATTACAATTATCATGGCTGTAAACAGGCGAAGGAAAAAGGAAAAGATTCAAATATTAAGGCAAAAGTGGAGCAGTATGTGTCCCTCCATATTTAAAGAGTTTTTATGTTTTTTTATTAAAAACTTCACAAAAAAAGAGACACCTGCCCCTTACATTGCCAGAGTCTCCACCTTTAAACATTATTCATTTTTACAGGTATTTGTTCTATGTACATTATTCATTGAATGGGTTACTTTCAGCCTACATTTCCAACTAAAAGATAGCCATTACAATTACTAGGGATGCACCGAATCCAGGATTCAGCCTTTATCGGCAGGGTTCAGATTCGGCCGAATCCTCAGTCCTGGCCGAACTGAATCCTAATTAGCATATGCTACTTTGAATTTGGAAGGGTTAAATGTCCACGCGAACACGGAATGAAAATTTTTTCGCCACGTGCAGCAATGTTTATCCCTTCCGGATCCTAATTAGCATATGCTAATTAGGACTCGGTTTGGTATTCATCCAAATCCCTTGGGATGGAATCAGGGGTTCAGCCGAACCCAAAAAACTGGGTTTGGTACATCCCTAACAATTATGTCATATGTTATTTCAACTATACATGGACCATGTAAAACAGAATCATTGACAACCAGTAAAAATAAAAACAAGTGCATATTGCAGCAGAACAAACCAGATTGAAGAAGTTCCGCCTGATTGGGCGAATTACTCCAGGGAATGCTGGCCTCAGTAGTTCTTGGACACTCGATGGCCATGGGGAGTACATGTGATCTGTCTCAATATCATTGATCCACTGTAATGAAATTCAAAAAGGAGACAATGTAGAACTATTACTGACAATAAGGTCAAATCAATAGCAATAGTGAATACTTGACATACTTTTCACACAAAAAAATTAATAGTATATTCAGTGTTTACTATCTTTTTTAATAATAATATAAGCAACAGTTAAACTAATAATAAAAAAACTAAAATAATAAAACTTTTCTAGTGAAGGCATTGTTCCTAGGAATTTGATTTTATTATAGTAACAGCATCTTTTTAATCAGAATAGGAAAGAGCCCCTAGCCTGCTTTAAAAATGTTACACAACACAGGAGAATGACACTGTGATAATAAAGTTATTACTGCAATGAAAACTGGTTCTCATTCAGCCATTTTTAAAAAGCAATGTATATCTGCACTCTTGTACTATAAAGAAATAATAATATTTAAAGAAGTATTTATGCATGCTGCAGAGTAATCTTTCTCACAAAAAGTTATAAATTTCCTTTTAAGGACATGTCAAGCCAAAAAATATTTTTTGCCTAATGAAAGAAAACATGATTGTAAGTAACTTTTCAATTTTAATTTAATACACATTTTTAGTTTAGAATGTAATTGCTATTGAAAGAAGCATTTGCTGAACTCCTGGTTGTTACTTTTTAAACAATGTTGCAAAGGTCAGTCTCCTACAGCAAGACAGGTCTGTCAGTCTGCAGCCTTGTGTTACATTTTTTTTTTAAATGTTAGAGCCATCAGTGCAGAGAATGGACAGACAACACTGTTTGCATTAGCAAGTATATATACAAATAACTAAAAAAAAAAAAAAATTTACAAATTTGTAATGAAGGTATATTGCAAAGTTGCTTGGAATTATGTTCTCTTTTATTAGGCAACATTTTATTTTTGGGGTTGGCATGCTACAATTCCATACAAAGCATTATGGTACATAAAGGGTAACCATATATACTCGAGTATAAGCAGAGTTTTTCAGCACTAGTAAGTAACCCTCGGCTTATACTTGAGTATATGTGTCCGTGCATACCTGCCGTTGCGCACACTCTGGCTCGTTGAACACGCTCATTGTGCGCACCCCCCCCCGCCCCCCGTGGACAGACGTGTGTCAGTGCGCACCAGCGCGAGCGCATGCACGCACTTACTCACATCCGTCCTCGGGGGGGGGGGGGCGTGCGCAAACGAGCGCAGTCAACCGGAGTGCGCGCAACGGCAGGTATGCACGGACACGTGGAGGAAGGGAGGGAGGGTGGGTGGGTGCGCGCAACGAGCACGTTACATCTGCACATCCATCTGCACAACGAGCCAGATTAAGTAATTGGTACAATAACTTATTTACAAAAATTAAATTTGTACTAAATCCAGCATCAAGAATTATTTTGCCCTTGTAACTACTATTGTACTGTGGTGGGTACACTGGGGTCCAAGTACTTGATAATTAGTATGGCAGCTTTCTTAGCCTTCCCAAACTTGCTTTTGTCTGCTGCTGTAGCATTTTTCTTTCCCTAAAGTTATTTATTTATTTATCTGTTATTTATTTGATTATTGAAACTTAGCAGTAGCGGTTGCATTTCCCACCCTAGGCATATACTCAAGAATAAGTTTTTCCAGTTTTCTTAGGTAAAATTAGGTACCTCGGCTTATATTCGGATCGGCTTATACTCGAGTATATACGGTACTCAAAATTAATGCGAACAAGGCACCAGGGTCAGATTGGATACACCCTAAGCTACTAAGAGAGCTAAGTTCAGTTTTAGCCAGGCCTCTACGCCTGATATTTTCATGCTTGCTTACATCTAGTATGGTACTCATGGATTGGAGGAAAGCTGATGTAATTCTTATATTTAAAAAGGGATTATGATCTCAGCCTGGCAGTTATAGACCAGTAAGTTTGACATCTGTAGTGGGCAAGTTATATGAAGGCTTGTTAAGGGATCACATTCAAAATTATGTTTTGGAGAATGGCATTGTGAGCATTAATCAGCATTGCTTTATGAAGGATAAGTCATGTCAGAGAAATCCGATTACTTTTTATGATGAGGTTAGTAAGAAGCTGGACAGTGGCAGGGCAGTAGATGTGATCTATTTGGATTTTGCCAAAGCGTTTGATACACTGACGACAAATGACTGCTTTCTCTTCCTTAATCAGTAGTGCTGGCTGATACATTAGATAACTTCAAAAAGCTTGGATGGCTTTTCAGCAAGTGAGGGAATACAGAGTTACTCGTACAAGTTGATCCAGGGACTGGTTTAAGTTGATCCAGAAACTGTCCAGTCAGAAAGGAATTTTTTTCCCTCCTCTGTGGCAAATAAGGGAGGCATAAGAAGTTTTTTTTTGCCTTTATCTGGATCAAATAGCAGTTAGGCAGGTTATATATAAGCATATAAGGTTGAACTTGATGGATGGATGTCTTTTTTCAACTTAACTTATCACGTTACAAAATTATATAGGCCACTTGATTTACATAATTGAACCGAAACCCCCCGTAAATAACAAAAAGAAGAATTCTTGAACAGATTTTCCTGCATTGCACAAGGTAATTTAGCATATTCGTTCTTTAATTTAATCGCTTGTCTGGATTTTTTTCTGTTGTCACATCACACAAATGTGAAATGAATCTCTGGTTTAAAGGAGTTTCTCATCAGAGCAGCCTCTCAAGCACACATTCTTACAAGCAAACACTTAAATGCTAAATCTCTGTTTTGATGTAGCTTTCTGTGTAACACATCTAATACAGTATGTCTGTATCTATGATTTAAAAAAAATACTGATGCAAAATAAATTATACCTCTCCGAACACTAATTCTGCTTTTGGCCTTTTTAATCATGGGGGGCAACAAAGACAATCTCTCAGTTCCCCCAAGACAATCTATCTGTTCTGATTGTGTGCTTCAATTGTTAATGAAGCATATTATTTTGTACTTTTTGTATAAAACATGTTACAGGGCATTCGGTAGTTTTCCTATAATTAAGGATTGGATTAGTTTGAAGTTTGAAACACACCAGGCGTTCCTTTATGCCCTACTACCCTGTGCTCGGATATGGTTCATGTGTGAATCAAATAAAGATTATGTTTTACGAATCCACATTTTGGACATTCAGGTATTTATCTGTAGAAGATTATGATATCTGTACTATCTGTGTATGAAGAAGCATTCAAACTGTGGCCTGGTTGGTTGATTTTTATAAGCAGCTGTTCCTAAAAGGATTACAAACAATATTGAATTTTTATTTTGAAGTGATGCCAGGCTTCTGGGCTACATACTGCAAGCTCTGACCCCATTCTAAGTTGCATTCATATAGCGCCAGGGAAATATTATTGCCTGTAGTCACAGATCCACTGACTAGGCAGCAGGCTGAAACCTGAACCACTATTCTATCAGTATTTTAAAGACAAAAAACAAAATGTGGCAGACATTACGACTGCCGAGATGCAAAAACAAGGGATTGTTTTAAGCATTTTTAAAATTGCAATGTTATAATATTAGTACAGACAGGAAAGGAAGCTAGTTTTAGTAAAATAACTTTAGTTGTATTAAATGTTCTTGTTGATGCAAATTATAACATTTAATGAAGTAGGCAATATTTATTTGTCAATCATGACAGAACAAAAAAAAAAATCAGTATTTTTTTTAAAGCAGATGCAATATGTTTTTTCAATCTTAACATTATAATAATATAGTGCATGCATTAGAGTTTTTTCTACTAATTATATACTACATACACAGAAAATATAGGGCCAGATATATGGAAATTAAATTAAGGAACTGAGAAGGATTCCTAGCAGTTCAATTTTTTTTTAGATTTATAATAACTTTCCTCACTGTCAAGAAAATTTTCCTTACAGTCAGAAATGTTTTTAATGATTTGACACATTTATAAAAGTATCTGAACACATTAGTGCTCAGCACAGTTGGGATAAGCACTAATACCCATCTGGATTAATGCACATTGCATGCAGGGTTTAATGAATCGGATAATTTTTTGCACTGGAATGATTAGTTAAATAGAAAACTGTTGTTATATTTTTTTTTTACACATTGGTACCAACAGAACATTGCATTTTATTTTACATTTTATAAACATTTCATTTGCAAATGAATTTAGTCCATTCTGCTAGGCATTTGAATTACTAACCTCCATTATTTCAATATCCCATATTTAATTTTTGAAGTGACGAAGAGTTGCAGATATTCTTACTACGGTGCCATTCACTACTGGAGGCTGGCCTTTTGTTCTAAAAGTTACAGTTATCCCCAAAGTCTGGTCTTGTAAAACAGATTTTGTCCTACTGTCCCTGTATAAAAAACAGTGGGACTACCTACAAATGCAGGGGTAAACTGGAAATGTACATTTCAATATATGCGTAATTAAACTCCTGATTGTGTATATGGTAAACTGACCTACGGCCACAAAGCCAAAGTAAGTGTTTCCAGTGTTGCAGTATTCTAGTAGATAAATCTAGTGAAAGTTTTCTTTTCATTCACATACAGTGGTAGATTTACTTAAGGCATAATCTTAGGCCCAAAGATAAAAGGGGCAATATCATCAGGTGAAAATGGTGGGGATATGATGGGTAGTAGATTTTGGTGATTTATTGATACCACTCTCTCTTTGGAATGCATGTTTCTTTAATCATAAGCCTGCATTGTTTGGAGAGAAGGAGTAGCATTTAAAAAAAAAATCTTGCAGACAAAACAGTAGATCATCTAAGGCCACTAGCTCTATTTCAATGAAATAAGTGGTAATTGCACCTGATTTATGTTAACACAAGTAAGCAAGCCACTTGTCATTATTTTGCCTAACCTTCAAACAGTAAATAATAGCTCTGGAATCACTAATTGTTTAACTGAAAGAAAACATTTAGCTGAAATGTGGACTGCATGAGGTACTGTCATTATAGAGAACTGGAATATTATGCAGCCTAAGAAGTACTAGCCTAACAGGAAAAATGTAAGGAACCATGAAGAGCAGTGCATCATAGTGAATACTAGCCATGCTAGTGATATTGGACATGCAGGTCAGAGAAGTTGCAGGTCAGGGAAGTCTAAAAAGCTTGCAATTAAAATGGGGATATGCAATATCTAGCAATTTAAATCCATTGTTTTTTAGACTTGGCCAAATACCAGATCTGCCACAAAAGAATTGGTCAAACTGATTTAGGGGTTTTGAATCCTATGGGCTTGTAACTGAAGTATATTTCAGGAGCAAATATTGGTAAAAATGAGTGCATTGCCATACCTTGGTATCATATTTTTACAAATACAAAAATCAGTTAGGCAGGTTTTATTTAGACTAAAAGGTTGAATGGATATGCATCTTTTTTTTTTCTTCAGTTATGTTTCTATGTTGCTGTAGATATAGGGCTTTGGGATTGGATGTTTGCCAAGTGAAAGGAGAGTGTGCTATGGTACATGGTTTTTAGAACTATTTCTGTCACGGTATGACTTTACAGTAAAAAAAATGTATATATTCAGCTATAAGGATTTATTTTTATTGAATGCTTGCAAACGCAAGGAACTTTTTCTACTGAGGTTTTTCTGGAAGTAAAATGCAGTCAAGGTACAATTAAAGTAAAATGCGAGAAGTGACATACTCTAATAAAAAGTAGGGCGAGTGTTTGCCTAAACAGTACTACAAGCCAATAGTGAGCACTGAAATTCAGTAAAAGATATCAATCTATATAGTCAGCAAAATAAAAGGCTCTCCCTATGTATAAAATGTATATGTATACATGCATAAAGACTGTCAACGTTAAACTGAATATTTACAGAAATATAAAATAATTGTGTCAAGACTGTTAAATTTCTGTTTAAGATCAAACACCTTTTAGGAACCTCTAATACCTCTAGGAACCTCTAATACAGGGGCAAGAGTTAGAGACTGTAACCAATGTACTGACACAAACAGCCTAGGGCAAGTTGAAAACACAAGAACATAAGCATTACACGCCTTTATATTTTGAATTTATCAAATATGTACATTTCTTTTAATGATAGAAAACATCAACATTCAAAACTCACATATTTCTGATACTCACTGTTATTGAGGAATGTCGGATATCCAATGCATAGTTTTCATCACCTGAGTGCACTTGTATTCTTAAAAATTTACTAAGATCTTCATTATTTATTCCCAAAGCAGAGAGGCCATTCAGGGTTTTTCCTTCATTTTTAAGGGTTTCCAAAATGCTTTAATTAAAGAGAAAAAAGAAAGGAAAAACGCAAAAATATGCTATGTATGCATTTTTAAAAACACAAAATGGGAGGAGGTTCCCCCAATAAATATAAAAGGGCTCTATAAAAATATCAACACAAACAAAAACACTTAGGGGCCCATTCATTAAAGCAAGATGACCCCGATTGCGAAAAATTCATATTTTTTCTATAGTTAAGAACTTTTCGTACGGTTAACGATAATATTGTTAAAATAGTACGACTTTTTCGTGATACATTCGTTATTACACGAAAAAGTCATACGCAACGACAACGAAAATTTTGTTATTCATTCAAACTTCGGTATCGTGACTTTCCTTGGGCCAGGTTGGAGCTGCAGAGTGCCATTGAGTCCTATGGGAAGCTTCCAAAATCACGTGTTGAAGTTTCAAAGTCAGAAAGGTTTTCGAGCCGTTTGCGATTGTTCGGATACGAACATTTCGTAACTTTCGGATCGTAACCACGATATTTTCGTACGTCCAAGAAACAAATTTTCGTGACATTTTCGAGCATCAGAAATTATCGTGGTTACCCTGAATTTTTTCCAATTGTACTTTTAACAATCTGAAATTTGTACTTTAATGAATAGGCCCCTTAGTAATGAAAAAATGTACTGAAAATGTATTTTCTCATTCAATGTCAAAAGGTATCTAATTGAATAGTAAAATGACAAACGACTATTTCAAGTGAGACTATATTTGTGCTGGGTGAATCCATTAAATAAATGGATAAAATCATTACTATAACGACACATACCTAACACTTCTTATCTATGCTAATACTTTAGTAAGCAATTTAAACTAAAAAATTACAAAGTATATTTATTTCAGTTTTTGTTCAGCAGCTCTCCAGCATGGAGTTTCAGCATTTATTTGGTTGTTAGGAGCCAAATTACCTAACCAACCAGGGTGTGGTTTGAATTAAAGACTGATATATGAATAGGAGACGACCTGAATAGAAAAATAAGTAATATAAAGTAACAATAAAACTGTAGCATCACAGAGGAATAGTTTTTTTTTTTGTTGGCTCAGTGACTCCTATTTAAAAGCTGCAAAGAAGGCGGCAAATAATTCAAAAACTATGAAAAACAAATAATGAAGACTAATTAAATTGTTGCTTAGAATTGGCCTTTCTATAACATACTAAAAGTTAACTTAAAGGTGAACAAGCCCTTTAATAAAAATATTTAGTAATATGCTTTTTGGTGACAGTGTGGTTTTTTGAGTGCCTAGCTCGCTTTCTAACACAAGGCCAATAAATGGTATTTTAAAAAAAAACATACTGTTCTGCTTACAGACTAAACTTAAAATAAATTTAGAATAACTTTAAAATCAACATTGATGTATCTTGGAAGATTGCTTCACGTCACATTTTATTTTGTCACAGAAAATTTTATTTGAGGTTTACATACTCTTTGAATATAATGTATCAAGAAACCCATTATCCAGAAAGTTCAGCATTATGGGAAGGCCATCTCCTATAGACTCAATTTTAAACAAATAATTGAAAATTTGAAAACATATTTCCTTTTTTTCTGTAACAATAAAACTGCACTGTATTTGATCCCAAAATATAAGCAATTCTTATTAAAGGCAACACAATCCCTACTGGGTTTATTTAATGTTTAAATAACTTTTTGAATTACTTGTGAACTTGTGGTGGTGTGTTTGCTTCAGAAGCTGTTACACTATTTATATAAATATCCCCTTTTGTAGATATGTAATCAGTTGTGCAGGGTATTAGTATTACATTCACCACAATGTTACTATGACCTTATGTTTAGATATGTACCTCTTTTAGCAAGGCAATGATACCAAACGGATTTGCAGCAGAATGAAACATGTTTTGCTGCAGTACATCAATACACTTTGCACCATTCATGTTATTTAGTAGACACTTGGCCATGGTTTGAATACTTTTGCGAGGCACTGTATTTGATGATTTACCAAGATATCAGTTACATTACCAGAACATTATGTCAAAGTATGTAACATTTTAGCATTATTTTTCCTTTAAGAACTTTTCAAAGCCCTCAAATAATGTAACGATATGCAATCATCAGCCCTTGAGCCAGTGAAAGGAGAAACTAGCAAGCACTAGTGACTAGAAAAGAAAGGCAATGAAGAAAGATTTCAGATGCAAAATGACTGCAATAATAAGCTAAGCATTCTTAGACTGTTTTGTTTGCTGAACTGTGCCTGAATAGCTGCAAAAGTTGTTTAAGCAATGTATGAAGCACTCGTTAATCAAGCGCCATTGACAGACTGAATGCAACCTGTGAGAAATGAGTATTACCTGAATGAATTATGAACATCCAAATCAATGTGAAGACCATTTATATAAAGACTTGCATCCCCAGGATGAATTCCAAATGTTTCTGACAAATGCTTGAAATAGAAAAAGAAAAGAAAAGCACATGAGTGGAATTATTTTAACAGGCAAATTACACTTGAGCACTGAGTGAGTTAGAGACTGATTAATACATTTTTTACTTAAGGGATCGGGTAAAACAAAGTAAAAAAAAACACCACAAGTGAGTCCTTGATCTCACTTACTGTTGTGCCCCTTAGCACCATGTCTAATTTTTCCAGTAGCTGTAACACAGGCTTTCTGTTCATGGGTTTAGGCAATAACACAATGCATGGGATGGACGCATATCACTCAAAAAAAACCATCCTAAATTTACATCATTACCAATTCATACAAATAGCAAATAGATAAGCCTGCAAAGATCTTTTTAGATAACATAAACCAATCTGCTACCCTTTAAAGGAGAAAGAAAGGTAAAAACTAAGTAAGCTTTATCACAAAGGTCTATGTAAATACAGCCATAA
This sequence comes from Xenopus tropicalis, assembly GCF_000004195.4. Classification (NCBI taxonomy): domain Eukaryota; kingdom Metazoa; phylum Chordata; class Amphibia; order Anura; family Pipidae; genus Xenopus; species Xenopus tropicalis. Next base: position 122,187,714 of record NC_030678.2, on the reverse strand, counting down.
GCACTCACAGAAACATTGCACTGACTTCTCTGCAAAAAATATTTCTGTGTCTGTAATTCATGTACCTCAGATACGCAGCTCTCTGCAGTCTCCTCTCTGCTGCTCCCCCCCTCCCTCCCTAAGAACTCACTCCCCCCCTTAGGAATGTGGATCTCAGCCAATCAGCAGGAAGCTGACTCATAGTTTACTAACTGAGCATGTTCACTTGGTCTGGGTGTCTGTGCAGGAGTGAGGCATTATGGGAACTTTCTTTACACAGCTCAGTGTTTTTTTCTTCCTTAAGGGCACTATTGAGACAGCTGAAGGTATGCCTGCAGCTTTTAACTCTTTACTAGCCTTTCCTCCTCCTCCTTTAAAATACAAATGCCGAATACAGGTGCTGATATGTACTAGAACATGGTTTCACATTTTAAATTGGCAACGTGTTCTGCAAAAAACTAAAAACACTTTTGAAAAGTGTCATTTTACATGCTACATCTACTTTCATAGCCACAGGCAACTCATTAAATATAATTTGTACATAGTCAGTCCTTTCTGCACAATCAGCTAAGCAGTAGTTTCAATGATACACTAGAAGGCATAGGGCTTGAATTACATGTAGACACCTTAAAGTGAGCATAGTGCAATTTCAAGAACAATAGCTATGTTTTTTCCCACAAGGCAGCTTTTTGTCCAAGTATTCCAGTGTCCAGCAAATGCACCCAATTCCCCAAAATTAGCACAACTCCATGGCATCATTTTCAGTGTTCTGCATGCAAGTTACGTTTAAGCCAAATTCTTCAGGCGCAAGTGTTCTGCACCTATTGCTGCTGGGAGCAAAGAGAACCTACCACCTCCCGAGCTCTGAGTGCAACTACATGGAAGTGCGCATTTTGACACAAGTATCTTTAATAAAGGTGGTTTTACACACAACTGACTGCAGGACTTTGAGCGGACTGCAGCTACACTTGTACCTGAGCCCTTTTGCCATAAACAATGAAAAAATGAGCATCAAAATTTAAATGACCAATGTGTATTTATAAAAGCAAACGTATTCTACAGCACTAGACTTACTAATACAGGATGTAAAGAAGGCCCAGCTCATTAGAGAAAAAATAATTCTGGTACAATGCATGAGGATGCATTGCTTATGATCACATCCTTGTACCAATGCACAAAAAATGTAACAGCCATTTTAAAGATTTTTGCTCCACAGAACAAACTTTCTTCTGTAATGGAACAAAACAAACAGTGAATAAGTTGGAAGCAGTGAAAGACCTCTTGATGAGCCTGCACTGATGGAGTATGATTGTGCTTTATATGGTGTACTCAGACAAAAAACTAAAGCAATTTGATCGTCTGCAGAAACCTTAACTACCCCCAACACAGCTGTGACAGTATGGGGATAAACTGATATAGATTTTCAATGAAAGTCTTCACTTGCGCTTTACAAAGTAACAACATAATAGGAAAATGAAATAACACAGAGGGAGGTTATATATTATAAATTATATATTATATCAGCCTAATTAACACGTCATGTAAAAATTTAGTAAAGCAAAAAGTCATAATGCAAAGTATCTATATATATATATATATACAGTGTATATAGGCATGGAGTGACGGCACACAGGATTTTCACACACAGCTGAAGAGTATTGCAAAATAATAGTCAGAGGTTTACTGTGACCAACGTTTCCCTGATGAAAGTTCCTGTGTGGAACTGAAACGTTGGTCACAATAAACCTCTGACTATTATTTTGCAATACTCTTCAACTGTGTGTGAAAATCCTGTGTGTGCCGTCACTCCATGCCTGTTTAATTATTTTTTGCACAGGCACCCAGGTAGTATCACCTTGTATGGTGTGCAGCTTCTAAGCATTTTTGTATTATACATACATACAGTGTATATAGGCATGGAGTGACGGCACACACGTGATTTTCACGCACAGTTGAAGAGTATTGCAAAATAATAGTCAGAGGTTTATTGTGACCAACGTTTCCCTGACGAAAGTTCCTGTGTGGAACTGAAACGTTGATCACAATAAACCTCTGACTATTATTTTGCAATACTCTTCAACTGTGTGTGAAAATCCTGTGTGTGCCGTCACTCCATGCCTGTTTAATTATTTTTTGCACAGGCACCCAGGTAGTATCACCTTGTATGGTGTGCAGTTTCTAAGCATTTTTGTATTATATATATATATATATATATATATATATATATATATATATATATATGGAATCTTAACTCAAGAACTTCTAGTGCACAACAGAACCATGTTCTTGGGCTTAGAAAAGGTGTTAAAATTCCAAACTTCTATAAGATTAACAATTAATTCTAATGAAGGTGCCTGATCCAATTCGATCATAAACGATGTAGCTCTGTTAAAAAAAAAAAAAAACATCAGCTATACCAAACACAAGTACACTTCAGAATGCAAGCATGTGTAGCATTTTTTGCAGGGAATGGCGGCACAATGGTGTAAATTCTGGGAAAATAAAGTCTGGGGGAAAAAAACTCCACTTGCCTGTATGGGGCCATGAAAAGACCATCAATTCCTGGAAAATGTAAAACCTGGGTACATAAAATTGGGGTTCTGGTGTATAGCAAAGCAATAGCATGCAAGAATATACAGCAAATCAACAGCAGGACATAATGTATCATTAGTCTACAGGACATAGTTATGATCAAGCAACTTCTTCTATAACTTACAAATATAGGAATACATTTTCATTTTACTAATGATTCTATAAATCAGGGCATCTGACATTTTAGACAGATGGAAAGTTCACTGCCCCAAATACTTAACTACACAAAAATGATTTATTTATGTTAAAACACAAAGGCCACACCGAAGGTCAAGGCAATAGTATAGAACTAAATAAAACAAAAAGGGAAAGGATTTGCTGTTTGAAGGTAGACATGGGGGCCAGATGCACATACCCCAAACCATCAGCAATGGGTAACAATTGGAACAAAGCAGGCACTCAAAGATTTCCACATAGTCTGGTGTAATACAAATAATAATTTTTACTGACACATAAGGGAGATGTACAGCCTTATGCAGTTCAAGCTTCCGTTGCATGCAAAATATGCCCAACTACATGGGATCCTAAAATTCTTTGTTCCAAGTGTACAGAAGCGCTATCAAAAGAATAAAGAAGATGCTCACATGTATTGCTCTTGTTTTAGGTCTCAGACTATATGTTAAAATTTCAAAAACTAAAAAAAGCTAAATGCGTAGCCATTAGTCAAAATAGCTCCTTACAGTCATCCAGAGTAATTGCAAGCAATATCAGCATAGCACTAATATATAGAAATGCTCTGTAAACAAAGAAATTAGACAGCAGTTTAAATTTCAAAATGAAAAGTTGCAAAATTAAAATGTATATAGACTGGAAACCCAAATAAATAAAAAAAATAAAAAAATAAATAAAATAAAAAACAAGAACATCACAATACCAAAATGTACTACTAAATATATAACTGCAGCAAAGGCTAGGTACCGCAATGATGTATATTCCCTAGAATGGTAACCCTGGGCCTCCTGAATAAATCACAAATGCTTTGATGTTTTGTGTTCAATGAGGTAATTAACCTCTACCACATTTAAATATTAGACAACTGCGTTTATGTTTGAACATTCACAGCACCCTATTTTGTCGTTCTTTTGTCTTCTTTCATTTCATCCTACTACATTATGTTTCTCTTATATCTGGTGTTTGCTTTAACTGCAGTTCTGAGGCACAGCACAATATAAAGTAAGTTAATAACAAATGTTGCTTCACAAATATTAAACATAAACATTTTTGTCTCAAATTCTCCTTTAAACTTTGCAGGGTATTTTACTCACATTACTGAACAACTTGCAAATATTAAAAACCAAACCTTCAAAATTATTTTTAATCCCAAATTATTAGGTCTACAAACTACCCAAGTGGGAACTTTCTGAAAAAGCAAAAGTACTTAATGATGCAGAACACAGCACGTTAATAGTCACTAAACCCATGAATATTGTTACAATCATTTGCCAACTGTCTAATGTGAGACAAACGTGGCAAAACAAATTTAACATATTATTTTTTTTAATAACACTTCAGCACAAATGCTTGATTCCATAGGCAGCCTAACAGCTTGAATATTATTCTGAGTAAACCCAATCATCATAATATTTTCTGCTTTTAACACCTTTTCAGTCTTTCCCCAACGCTGCATTTCTTTACTCTGCTTTCATTATCTCAAATGAAAATGATTCAGTTATGCACAGCTGGAGTTGCGGACCCCTGCTGTTAGATGGATGGACTGTAGGCACTAGATTTCAAATGCCAATTCATTGTCTAGCAATACTGATGTTTAGAAACTTATAGAGCAATTCACATGGGAAAAGGCATATAAAAACAGCAATCAAATATCACAAGCGCCTGTCCAGCTTGCATGCCTTTAATTAGTTTCACATTGCCGTTATTTTCACATTTAAGACTTCCAGCTAGCTAAATGTAAGGGTTTTTACTCAACTGCTCTACAGAGAAAAAAAAAAAGTACACATAATGTCAAGCAAACCAACTGGGGTTTTGATACTATAGAGTCCTATTGCATAAATTCAGAAATACCACTGCACTGATATTGCTATAATGTACTCTAGAAATAATCATTAAAGGAGTATCAAGCACCTCCGTATATAAAGGATGTGGAAAACAATCAGAAAGAGAAAAAAACATACCATACCATTTGCCCTCAAATATTCGTAATGAGAAAAAATTATACCACTATATGTAAAAAGTTTAATCAGCACCAATATAGGGAATTATTGGGATTACTGGCAAGCCCTCAGAAAACAGGACAATAAACTTCATAAAGGAATATACCATTGGTGCAACGGTGATATGATTTAGAGTTTTCTAAATCATAGGACTCTCTAGGACTACCAGTTTTTGTGCAGTACTGTAAAAGGAAATCAGTCAGAATTCAGTCATAAATCTTTATGCAACCCTTTCTCCTTCCTTCAGAGCAATGCTGTAAAAGCTTTTCCCTGCAGTAAGCCAGCTAATGAATACCTGACCGGTTCCTGGGCAGAATTAAAATATCATTTAGATAAGTCTCTGGTAGGCTAGAAACCATATAAATACCATAAATAAGCCACTTGTGACCTGCTGGACAGCCATGCTTTACAGCAGTGATCCCCAACCAGTGGTTTGTGAGCACATGTTGCTCCCAGTGGCCTCAAAGTAGGTGCCCATTTTTACATTTCTGGCTTGGAGTTTTGGAAGCACAGAGACACAGATTTACTCCAAGCAGAGCCTTCTGCAGGCCAGCAGTCCATATGGGGCTACCAAATAGCCAATCACAGCCCTTATTTGGAATCCCCAAAGAACTTGTTTTCATGTTTGTGGGGCTCCCCAACACTTTTTACATCAAATTTAAAGTTTGGCTCACAAGTAAAAAAAAGGTTCTAATGCAGGGGATCCCTGCTTTAGAACATTAAAATTACCCCTAAAACAATGTTGCTCAGCCTTTTCTTGTACAAGTTACATAACATTAAGTAATGGTCTTTAGAGGGTGTGTCAGAATGCCCTAAATCAGGGATCCACAAACTTTTTTTTTTTTTTTTTACCTGTGAGCCACATGGCTCAAATGGAAAATGTTTTGGAGAGCAACACAAGCATGAAAAAGTTCCTGCAGATGCCAATCAGAGCTATAATTGGCTATTTGACAGTCCCTATGTTGACTAGGCAATTACATTGGGTTTTTATGCAATCAAAGCTTGCCTCCTAACCAGAAACTTAAAAATTAGCACCTTCTTTAAGGCCACTGGAAGCAACATGTTGCTCATGAGCCACTGGTTGAGGATCAAGTAAAAAAGCCATAATTCCTCTAAGAAAAATGGGCTAATATGAATAATCCCTAATTTATAAACACCAAGTTAATTTGAATATGACTGTACATATCAAATATACATATCATCTACATATCAAATGGTTGTCATTGCAGCACAAACCTTCTGGTTTTCTTCAATCTCCTTTTTCATTTCCTGATTTAATGCAATTCTGGTAAGCGACCTATAAAAAGAATACAAATATATAGCAGAAAGTATATCATATACTTAATAAATGGCTATTTTCAACTTAGATAACTTTTATTGACAAGATATGGGCATGCTTACATATATTTAGATTCTAAGCCCTACAATATTTATGAAAGAACTGTGAGCATGGTGCAATCATAAAGTATACTGACATAGTAGGTATATTATTTGCATTCATAACCTTAATGTAGGAGGTGGAATACTGCATATTAACACATTTTACATAAAGGTATATTTTGCCACAAAGATAAAGTGCCATTTTCATCACAAAGCTGTTGTAATTAAGTAATCATATTAAACACTGGGCATAACAAGAAGGCTCAGGCATAGTGACCCCACAAAAACTTCTGAAATGATGTTGCTTCAGTAAAAACAATGATAACAAAAATAATTTTTGTGCTGTTCCTATATTTTTTCCCTATAGATAACTTAAATTAAGCAAATATCAGGTTCAACCAGTAACAAACTGAGACCCTTAACTGGAAACAAATTTCATTTGGCAAGCCATAGAGACAGAAAATGCGTTGGAAGAAAAGATCAACAGCAGATGGGTTTGAGTAATAAAATAAAATGGGCCATTTTGTTAAAGTAGTCAATTTCCCCTAATGATAAGGTGTATGCAGCAATAACTCCCAGGCAAGGTGGTACAAGGCTGAGAGGGAACAGGAAAAGATTGTTAGAGGACACATGGAAGGAAGTTACAGGCTTTAGATGAAGCAGAGACATTGCAAGTCAAATGATACTCTTTGAGATCTCTTTGCAAAAACTGTTACCATACAGCACAATTTAACAAATCAAGTCTTTTGTACTAGTGGATAGCCAGCTTGTCTAAAATTATGGGTTTGCTGGGAACCAACAGGTGTAATTCTGCAAGATAAGTGCTATTCCAGTAATAGTGTTTACAAGAAGGAATAATTGGTCCTCTCGTGTGCTGGGTGATCATCACAAGCAAAACTTCTACAGAAGGCATCTGCCTTATTTTCAGGGCCCAGACAGTATTTGATAAAGGAAAGAACCAAGAAAGAAGCCCTGAATCAATTTATGAGACAATCTCAATGGAGTAGGGTATATAGCATTGTAGATGTTTACAGGAGCAGTATACCCCATTTTTTTGTACTGGACCTTTTTTCTTTTTAAGTATATTTTTACTGTTTTTATAAGCAAAGTAATATAACATATATAACAGTTCAAATTAATTGTATGTGATGCACATATTCTCATATTCTAGCACACTTAAAGCACAATCAAAACAAACTACCAGCCTACTGAAATGTGTCTGTATAACCTAAGCCCTCCCTTCCCTCCCAGCCACTGCCTTTTTTAGGCTCTCATATTATAAAGAGGGTTTTTCAATGGGCTAATAAAAAACCATGACTTTTTAGTTTTAGATTTTGCCCTGTTAACTGCAAGAAAAATCAAACAAAAAACATACATTATTTACATTTTTATGTTACATTCCATAACCTAAACAATAGGCAAAAAAGTATAGCGCAAGAACCACTCATTGAACCAATATGGAAAAAATTCCATTAACTAAATAAAACTTTGAAAATTCATATTTAAAATGTCTTCAGTTCTTACTCTTAATAAAAAAACAGAATCCTGGGAGAAACAATTTAAATTTATATTAAAACAAAGTAAAGTTGAGGGCAATAAAGATTAAATGAAGAACTGAAATAACTAAAATGCAATCTGTATTAATCTTCCTTTGTTTAGTTAGGAATATTGTTAAGCATAAGCAATATGTGGTAGTAAAGAAAAGGTGAGATCAGTTTCACCACTGATCATTACTTGCAAAATCAGTAAGTAAACAAGTTATAAAATTCTCATTTCTAATGGAATGAAATGCCAGGGTCATTTTATTAGCTCTATAAAACATTCCCTGCAAAAAATAGATAGGTTTGTACATGATTCACAAAAACCCGGTTCTACACACAGAAACTAGCTTAAAAAATATATAAAAGTTATAGATTTGAAATTAAACATTTTTTTTTACTATATGTGAGTTACAAAGGGTGATTTCTGAGTATATGCTCTTAATTGTTTAACTGTCTTAAGTTTGCTTAAGTATAAAGTACACATACATTACAGTGCTATATACAGAGAATATGAACTTTTCTTTGTATTTATGGGGGGTTATGATGACTCCTGTTGGTGCACCAATGCACATAAACTTGCTTTCAAAATAGTCTCTGTTTGTTCCCTTATGTGCTGAGTAGTAGAAGTGCTTTAAACCTGCTACTGTACTGGATAAGCAAAGTTTAGCATTACGCATTTTTTAAGATGCTACATGTAGGGGGACCCAAGGAAAAGAAAAGCACCTCTCTGGCATACCAGAAACTCTACCTTGCAACTCTTTTATTCTCTGTGCTCCCTTAGTGGTGCAGTTTCTCCTTGGGCAGAGCGAGTAAGGCAGTTCTAATTTTTAATGAAAGAAGACATTGCTCTGTTCAAAAAGAAATTACTCATGCATGTCAGAGCAAGTACAACCCCAGAGGCATACACATAAAAACTAAAATAGCAAGAGAGCTGGTTGGACAATCTGCACTCCAAAACCAAACAATCACTCTGCCCTAATCTACCTGCACTGAAATGTTTAATGTTTGTCTATAATTTGGAGGATTTTTCGACCTGTTGACTAGTGATAGTCAGAGATTCACATCAGAATTCAACACCTTACTATATATTACCATAAATCAGTGCTAAATATTGCCATTCTGCTTACCTTGCTTTAATAGGAAAGTTCTGGCTCGTGTCTCTTAAAACTTTCAGTGCTTCATATACAGGTGTAGATACAATTTTAGATGCTGCTTGAAAGCTCAGATCTAAAGGACAGAAGATAACAAACAAATCTGCAGTTAAAAAATCATCCTTCAAAATATAAAAAAAAAACTGCAGTGTGTTTTGCATCAATTAATGGATTGCTCATAGCATTTAAATCAAAACACCTCTCAAGTTTCCTCATTCTGAGTAAATTACTTTAGAGAGGTGTTCAAATATATCCTTACAATTAAATGGAGAAACAACAACATTATAAAGTTCTATGAAGTCACATTAATACCAAATTATATAAATTGTCCACATTAGAATATTAGTTCATCTTCAAAAAAAAAAACCTTTAAAACACGACACTTTGTGAAATTAAAAAAGGTTCTGCTGTATAACTAATGACTGATGGGAAAGGTCAAGCGGAGTTTGTATAGGATCTACAGATACTATTTGAGCTCTACACTTTGAGTAATAAAAATAAGAAGCATATTGCAGGGGAAGTTTATACTAAAATGTACACGGCAGCTTTAATTGCTTGCACCAGTTGTCCAGTCACTAAAATAGAAATACAGTGATGCCCATTTTTCAACATTGGGCAAATCTGCCCATTGGTAGTAAAACATAGCAACCAGTCAGTGATAGGATTTTTTCATCCAGGTTCAGGTAGAACAGTGAATAGAAACAATTTAATTGCTTGCCACTGGCAAATATGTCCAGTGTTGATAAATGACCCTCAGTGTCTCTAAATATATGTTCACAGGATGCACCATACTCTATCTTAGCCCATACAGTTGTACATACATTCCTGTGGCCTAATATTTCACAATGAGATGTTTCAAACAAACTGTTTTTGTGCAAAACCATCTGTGGCTGCTCTTTATTAAAAGGAAATGCTTAAGAGTTTTACAATGACTTCCTCGAAGAAAACAAAACTCTGTGCCAGTTGATACATTAGTATGCTAAATAAATACACTAGGCCACTGCATGGCTGTTTTGAAACAGCAGTTTACTGAAAAATTTAAAATTACCACATGAGATAAAATGGTTTTATATTACCCACACAAAGGATCTAAGCATTTGCTTAGTTTGTGCAATGCCAGTAATAAGGGCAAAATTGTACCTGTTGATGAAAAAGACACAGGGTCCAGTTCTTATTGGCATAATCCTCTGGCTCCCAAACTGTGGGAACATCTCTGCTAGAGACTAAAGTCTTGGGGCAAAAGGTAGCTTGGTCTAAAATTATATATATGTATATTAAAATGTCCATGGTGTACAATATAAATAAGTACACTTTGGGCATTTTACTATGCACCAAATTGTAAACTATGTTGCTGAATTAACAAAGTGCAAATGATGAGTTTTACCAAGCACTCAAAATTCTGTTCAGATTAAGGCCACTTATTTTTCAGATGGTAAAAATTTTAAACGTTTACCTTGTAACTCCCAAACTTTCAGAGGTACCATTTCATGAGTACTTTCAATAAGATGCTTGCGAAAGTCTACCAGATTCTCTTTCAGATCTGGGTACATTTGCCTAAAAAGATAAGTCATTGATTTCAAACATATATAAGAGATATTTAAAAAACAGTAAAGAAAACGTTTTATGTGACTTGAATATGAAGAAGGAGAAACAAAACATATTCAAATTCAGGTTTTTACAGTTTTCCTAACTTTTTAAAATAATTAAATTTTGTATTTACTCTCTGTTTGGTAGTAGCAGTTCTGTTTGGTAGTAGCAGTTCAGTAAGCCTTGTTGTTGACTCTCTAATTTAAACTCTTAAAATTAGACATATACACCACTTAACATTTTACAATGTGATATATTATTTGCATGCATTTCAGAACTGTTTATAAGAACTCTCTGGAACTATGTATCACATTGTAAAAGTTCACAAAATAGGCAACCAAGCTGTTTGAGCTATTATTGGATAAAATCAGAGGGGAGGGGGAAACAAAACAAAGTTATTATAAAATTAAAATATACAATAAAATAAATTTAAAAAAGCTACTCAATTAAAAATCATTTGTGTTTTTTTTTTTTAAAAAGCATGCTTTGTAATGGTAAACTAAACCTTTAATTTTTATTTAATTTCTTATTAATTGTTTTTAACAGTTGAAAGCAACTGCTAAAAAAAAACACTGCATTCATTTTAATGCAATTGAAGTTTCTAGACTTAATCAAGCAGCACAAATTCCAAGGGGGAAATTTAGGCGCTACGACTTTTAAAAAGCGAGTTCCAGCGACAAGTCGCTCATAGCAATTACTATAGATTTCAACAACAGAGCAATTCTATTTCCCGCAAATCCAGGTGTCATATTCCCTGCCCACAATTAGAAATTACATTCAGTGCAATGGATAAATCTCATTGACTTCCTGCTCAGTGGGTTTTACTTCCAGTGATTCCAATAGTTTTGAATGACAATGCTTTCTTTGTAAAATCGCTTATAAAAGGGTCTCCTAGCAATACAGAGCGATACGCAATTTGTAGTAGTATCATCTGTTTAGGTACTGGCGATTTATATTCTTCTCTATATAGAGACAAAACGAGCGACTTGTGGCTAGAACTCGCTTTTTAAAAATTGCAGCAACTAATCTCTCCAGCCTTAGTGTGGTTAGTTGTTTCAGTGCTAAACAATGGGTACAAATTAAAATGGCTAGGAAATGCACAGAGGCACAAAGCTGTGAACTTGAGGAACAGTTATCTTTTTTTTTTAACCTTGAATACCAACACTAACTATAAAAATGAATCACTGCAGCATCATGGGGCTGGGAATTTTGAAGTGAAGTTGCAATGAATGCATAATTGTTGCCTTTACTGATGCAGCTACATAAACATTAATTTAGCACAAATTTTTTTTTTTGGTTACTATTTTGTTAGACAACATGAAAAAGAGGCCCCATAATTTACTACTAAACAGAGTTGACAGAGAGCTCAAAAGCAATTTTTAAAAACATATAACAAAATATTTTTTAAATAAAAGAGAATAAATGCTAAACTTTATTAAAAAAGAAAATTAAAAAAAAATCAAATAACAAATACACATGTCTGTTTTAAACACATTGAAAGCAACACAATACTCTATTACTATAGTTTATATTCTTTATTTGCATAGGAAAATTACACTCACATTAATCTATCAAAATAAAATCCTTGAACCTCTTCCGCAATTCCATCGTCAGTCTTTGGTGAGGAATTGTTTGCTGTGTAAAATGGGCAGTAAAAAGTAAAGGTTTGATTCTAACAGTAATTATTATATAATTTTCATCTAAAAACATGTATAAATGGAAATAAAAACAAAAGCATGTAGATCTGAGCATTGGTGTACTTGTTTCATGGTAAGCAAATTCTCATAAGGCAAAAAAAAAAATGCACAAAAAACAATAGTCATGAGAACCAACAAGCAATGATTTGATTTGCACCAAGCTCAAGGTTTGTACAAGGAGTTTTTGCCTTTTGCTTCACAATTATACAACCCACCCCTTAGACCTGCAGTTTAGTAAAATAGTTAAGCCAAAGCTGCTAAAAATCATGATAAATTCTACATAGTAACATAAGTTAATTTCCAGTCACCAGAGTTTAATTGCATCAAAAGTATTGGTTTTCAACATTTTAAGACATTTCAAGACTGCAAATAATGCCAGATAGACTTCTAAAATATTCAGCACAACTGCAGGCAATTTGCAGCATCACCCCTTTGTGGCCACAATGATGGTGGATTTGTGTAAAATTGCACTCTCCCAGTCTACAGCAGGCATGGATATATTATAATACAAGTTATTTATTTATAACTGTATTTGCATGAATCTGTCTCTAGGGAGCACAAGGAAATGATATATATTCTCAGTTACTTGTTCCCATTGGTACTCCAAAAAGAAGGCCTCTCTGGGAATCTGAAATATCGTTGGTAAAAGGGTTTGAGTGGGAATATCACCATGTGAAAATATATTTTAGAAGCACATGTATTATCACTTCAGGAGGTAGCCTTGAATTGGTCAAAGAAGTATTAGTATAATCTAGGCTGGCTGGAACCAGTCTGTCACACAGATAAGACAAAGATCAGGGGATAGGAGCAAAGGGTCTATACCTAACCCCCAGTGGCAGACTGGCTCACCAGGATACCAGACAAACACCTTCTGGGACCAGGTCTTTGCTAGTCTTACTTAAAACAATAAGGTACTTAGTTGTGCCCCTTACTGTACAGTCAGCGTTGTTAGTAAGTGTCAGTGCTGCTCTGACATCAGTCAATCAACATACCTTCAACCTTCGTGTCATCCATTGCCTTGTACTCTGTGCTTTTTATGGCAAGTTCTACTCCATAGCCAGATAATTGTACCTTCCTTGTACCTGGATGCTAAAATGTAAAGTTTAAAATAACATCTAAAAATGTTCTATATTGACCATACAGTTTATGTTAAGCAATACAGCATTATAATAATATATTGGACCTGTTATTCAGTATGCCATACTTTAAATCTGCTAAAAAATCATTGCCTCCAATAAGGATTAAATATATCTTATTTGGGAGCAAGCACAATCCACTGTTTTATTACTGCAGAGAAAAAGTTGTTTTTTTTAATTTGAATAGATTAAAATGGACTCTATCTAGCAATTCATAGATTTCTGGATAACAGAAATATCCGTCATAATTAACTATCAACAAAAATTAAATTACTTCCATTATTTTAATAACACAAAGAAAAGAGTGAAGGCTGGATCCTAATCACAGATTCTTAATAGTAAAGGTATGGGATCTGTTGCCTGGAAACCCATTATCCAGAAAGTTCCAAATTACAGAAAGGCTATTTCCCATAGACTCCATTATAAGCGCATAATTGTAACTTTTAAAAATGATTTCCTTTTTCTCTGTAACATTAAAACAGTATCTTGTACTTGATCCCAACTAAGATATAATTAATCCTTATTGAAAGCAAAACAATCCTATTGGGTTTAATTAATCTTTCAACGATTTTTAAGTAGACTTAGAGGACATGTAAAGCCTACATTTGTCTACAATGTATATCAGTTGGGCACAAGGCTCACACAGGCACAACTGTCTCTGATAAAAGGTCTGCTTTGTTTGTGCTGAGCTTAGGAGAGTTGTTTGGGAGAAAAAAATCGAAGCAGACAGCTAGAGCTGAGTTTCTATGGGAACCAGCAATGCCATCTCTTTACTGGCTGCTAGACTGGGGGGTGTGTTTGGTAATCTGAGCTTAGAACAACTGAGCATGCCCACAAGCCAGAAGTCAAAGCAAATTCCTGAGGGAGGGGGCCGAGTGGGTTACAGGAGGAGAAGCAAATCTAAGTGATTAAGATGATGTTGCAGCCTTACCATTAACCTCTGGACAATCAGTGTGGCAGGTATTGAAAGATTTCAAAGAGGCTGTTCACTGATTACATTTTTGTGTGTGCGGTTTACATGTCCTTTAAGGCATGGAGATCTATATTATGGAAAAATCAGAGGGGTCCTTAAACAAAAATTGCATTGCTAATATAAAAGATAATGTATCTTACAGAGTAAACAATAAGGACGTTAGAAGTCCCTAACCCCTGAGGAGTTTGTGTTCAGTATCTAAAGAGAACTAAGCCCTAAATATTAATATGGCTAAAAATGCCATGTTTTATATACTGAACTTATTGCACCAGCACCAGCTGTTGAGAAGCTGAGCTTAGGGTTTGTTGCAAATTATCAAGCAGAAAGTGAGGTTGGCCTTTAATATGAGTTGATGCTACAGGACTTTTTAATTCCAATGCTAATTGCACTGGTTTCAGAGCTGCCGTGTAGCAATTATTTGTATTAATTACTAATCAGCCTTATATTGTGACATTTTAATTCTGTACATACAGTATTTTGTGCATCGTTCTCTAAACTCAGTAAGTGACAGCAGTACAGAGCATGTGCAGTGAATCAGCAGAAAAGAAGATGGGGAGCTACTGGGGCATCTTTGGAGACACAGATCGTCCCTGCTAAAGGGCTGCGGTTGCCTTGGCTGGTACAGGAGCCCAAAACATAATGTACAGCTTTCTGCCCTATTTCTTTAGTTAAGCTTTAGTTCTCCTTTAATTTAACCTCTTTGAACCTACAATTGAATGAGTTATAACAGAGCTACAATTTAAGCTTGGAGTTCTCAGCAAATATGTTTTATCTGCTGCTAGTGTATATTTAAACTAGACACAATGACAGTGCAGGAACTTTTGAAGTAATTCATAATAGTAACCAAATACATATGCATTTTCAAAATGTGATACCATCTAACACAAAGACATGAGTAAGAAATAGAATGAAGGGAAGGCACTGCACTGCAATTTGCAGCTTTCACATTTGCAAAATGCTGCTTATGTATGGTAGTAACAGCTTAACATTGTAAATAACATATTCTTTATTTTACACTCCACATTAATGTGTACTTTCTTCAGATTATTGACTAGAGCTCTGTACAAGTGGATACATAACAAGTAACTGGCCTACATGACCTAATGTTCCAACACAGAAAAAGCTTAAAATCCAAAGGGATCTATAGAAAACCTTCAGCACACAAGAATCCACAATACAAACAAGGGAGAAGATGCAAGCAGAATGCTGTTACAGTTCGTAACAAAAGTAAGAAAATAACAAAGGTAAAAAATTACCCATCTAAAAAAAAAAGCGACAGTAAACCGGCAGCGGTGACACGATAACAACTGGCAAATTTGCTCCTGGGCAGTAATCCATGGCAGCCATATTAGAGGTTTAATTTTTTACTTTCCAACCTTTAGTTGTCACATGTATAGTTACATAGTTACATAGTTACATAGGGTTGAAAAAAGACCATTGTCCATCAAGTTCAACCCATCCGAGTAAACCCAGCACACAACCTATACTAACCAATCTATACACTCACATACATAAACTATAAATATACAACCAGTAATACTAACTGTAGATATTAGTATCACAATAGCCTTGGATATTCTGCTTGTTCAAAAACTCATCCAGGCCCCTCTTAAAGGCATTAACAGAGTCTGCCATTACCACATCACTAGGAAGGGCATTCCACAGCCTCACTGCCCTCACCGTGAAAAACCACCTACGCTGCTTCAAATGGAAGCTCTGTTCCTCTAATCTATAGGGGTGACCTCTGGTGCGTTGATTGTTTTTATGGGAAAAAACTGCCTATAATCCCCTCTAATGTACTTGTACAGAGTAATCATGTCCCCTCGCAAGCGCCTCTTTTCCAGAGAAAACAACCCCAACCTCGACAGTCTAACCTCATAGCTTAAATCTTCCATCCCCTTAACCAGTTTAGTTGCACGTCTCTGCACTCTCTCCAGCTCATTAATATCCTTCTTAAGGACTGGAGCCCAAAACTGCACTGCATACTCAAGGTGAGGCCTTACCAGGGACCTATAAAGCGGCAAAAATATGTCCTCATCCCTTGAGTCAATGCCCTTTTTTATACAAGACAGCACTTTATTTGCTGTAGTAGCCACAGAATAACACTGCCTGGAATTGGACAACTTGTGATCTACAAAAACCCCTAGATCCTTCTCCATTAAGGAAACCCCCAACACACTACCATTCAGTAGATAGTTCGCGTTTATATTATTCCTACCAAAGTGCATAACTTTGCACTTGTCAACACTGAACCTCATTTTCCAGTTTGCTGCCCAGTTTTCCAATTTTGTCAAATCGCTCTGCAAAGCGGCAGCATCCTGCATGGAACTTATAGTTTTGCACAATTTTGTGTCATCAGCAAAAATAGAAACAGAACTGTCTATGCCCACCTCCAGGTCATTAATAAACAAGTTAAAAAGCAAAGGACCAAGGACTGACCCCTGCGGTACTCCACTAACCACACTGGCCCAATTAGAAAATGTTCCATTTACCACCACTCTTTGTACTCTATCCTTCAGCCAGTTTTCTATCCAATTACAAATATTATGTTCTAGGCCAATATTCCTCAATTTGATCATTAACCTTCTGTGAGGTACTGTATCAAACGCTTTAGCAAAATCTAAGTAGATGACATCAACTGCCATTCCAGCATCAAGGTTCCTGCTCACCTCCTCATAAAAGGCAACTAAATTAGTCTGGCAAGATCTGTTACGCATAAAACCATGCTGGCACAAACTAATAGTATTGTGAACTGCAATGTATTCAACTATCCTATCCCTTATTACCCCTTCCAGAAGCTTTCCTACTACTGATGTCAGACTAACAGGCCTATAGTTTTCAGGCTGAGAACGAGATCCCTTTTTAAATAATGGCACCACATTAGCAATCCGCCAGTCTCTCGGCACCATGCCAAACCTCAACGAATCCTGAAAAATTATGTGAAGAGGCTTGGCAATCACAGCGCTCAGCTCATTTAATACCCTGGGATGAATCCCATCCGGTCCTGGACCTTTGTTTACCTTTACATGTTCAAGTCTCTTTTGAATTTCCTCCTGAGTGACCCACGCGTCAGTAGCTAAATTACTAGCACTGGGTATATTAAAAGGGAAGCCTTCATTATCTGGCTCCTCAGATGTATAGACAGATGAAAAATAAGAGTTCAAAATTTCTGCTTTTTCCCAGTTCTCATCAACCAACGTACCCCCCCGTGATAATAAATAGCTTTTTTGCATGCTTTATTTGCTTCCTTGTACCTGATGAAAGTTTCCGCTGTCCCAGCTAACTTGAATGCTTTAAAAGCACGTTTTTTATTACCAACCTCGACCTTAACTCTTTTATTCAGCCATAAAGGTTTTGCTTTGCGATGCCTCTCCTTGCTTACAAGGGGAATATACTGTTGTGTAAACTTGCAAAGCAATGTTTTAAAGATGTTCCATTTTCCTTCTGTGTCTAACCCCATGAAAAGCCTTTCCCAGTTGACACATTGCAGAGATGCCCTTAAACTGGCAAAGTCTGCACGTCTAAAATTGAGCGTTTTAGTTACTCCCTTATAGAGCTGTCTCTGTAGCATTATCTCAAAGGAGACCATGTTGTGATCACTGTTCCCCAAATGCTCACCCACACAAATGTTAGAGATAACATTTGTGTTTCAAACACATATGTTTTCAAATACTCATGTAACCTAGCTGCCTGTTAAAAGTAGGTTGACCAAAGCTTCTTGAAGATTTCACATGGGGGCCATTTTCCCTCTGACATCATCAGTAAAATTTACATCTGCAAATAGCTCATGTGCACTGCATATAAAAATGTAACAATGCGCCTTATCTACTATCTCATCCTAGATTAGTTCTTGGTATGAATATTAACATAAAATACAAAAATAGTATTATGGTCATATACTGACCACTCTCCCACACCTGTTAGCCCTCAGAACCTGCCTTTCTTCTGTACCATGGGACCTTACAGGTATTCTCAGACCGTAAGCCCAAGTCAATGCTAATTCCAGTTAACTTCTTAGTTCCTCACTTTATTAATTTTATTATTTAATTTATTATTTCCTCTCACCTTCCAGCAGATATAGGACCAATTCTTCTCTCCTTTTTTTTTTCTTCTCAATGCAGATCTACTGCTTATTGTACAACTGTTCTAATTTGATGTCCGCTATGTACAAGTTAAAGAATGCAAAAAAATAAAATCACATACCTGTATGTAGTGCCTAAGTACATAGATTATTTCACCACTCTCTGCTTTTTCAGCCAGCGTTTTATGAAATTTAGCAAACTCCTTTGTGCCCACCTCTGCATACAGAATTACTACTGGTGCAGTTTTGCTAAGAGTTGGAAATATGTGATCTGTTTTGTAAAGATAAGGTCTTGGTCTAAGATAAAATACCAGTTGTTTAGTGTAACATACTTATAGTAGGAAAAGTTACAAGTATTACATGCATACAACATCAAACAAAATCTGATCAGCTGTTATTTTATTGTGGAAAGGCTTTTTCTCCAAAATATAGTACATATTCATGTAAATCTGTTGCTGCAGAAATTTGCTGACACATTGCAATAATTTGACATGCAACAATTCTTGATAATTTGAATGCTGTTTTTAAAAAGGCAGTGTGTAAAAGCCTAAAGTTTAACTCTAACATTTTCTCTCTTTCTCTGATTCCTATAAAACTGGAATTCTTTCACTTATGGCTGGCCTCTTAAAAATGACTGACCAAAAGACGGCAAAGAACAGCAAAGGTTAATTCCGGGTAATCATCACAAAGACAACTTGTACTTCTTGTGCTTTCCAAAACTCAAATGAACAAAACAAAACAAAGTTCCAAATAAGGGTCAGAGAGTTCAAGTTCTGAGTTTGATAAAAGGGTGTTGCTTTAGTTATCCCTTCTTCCACTGAAATAACACACCAAGTTGTGCAATCAGTTAAAAAATAGGGTATATGGACAGAAGGAAAGACTAGAATAAAATTGGAGAAGGTTGACTGGAGACAGTGTTGCTAAGTTCCAGGGTGTTGCATCTACACATGTAATCGACTGTTACATGTGACTGAGTGAATTGTACACTAACAATGGTATTAATTTAGCATCAGAAGTGACATATGCTTTTTTATGCTTAGCACTTAGTACTGACATTATTACATAAACCAGGGGTCCCCCAACCTTTCTTACTCGTGAGCCACAGTCAAATCTAAAAAGACTTGGAGAGCAACACAAGAATCATAAAAGTTCATGGAGGTGCCAAATAGGGGATAAGACTGGCTATTAGGTAGCCTCTATACACACTATCAGCTTACAGGAGGCTTTATTTGGTAGTAAATCTTGCTTTTATGCAACCAAAACTTGCCACCAAGCTAAGAATTCAAAAATTAGCGCCTGCTTTGAGGCCACTGGGAGCAACATCCAAGGGGTTGGAGAGCAACATATTGCTCACAAGACATTGGTTGGAGACCACTGACATAAACCCTTACATTTTCATTAAAATGTTGTGCACATGGTACGCATGACTATTTGTACCCAAAGAAGCAAATCTTGCTCGACAACCCTAGTAAAAAAAAAACCAACAAATTCTATAAGGGATACAAATAATTAATATCTCTTACAGGAGAAGAATATGCAATAAAAGCTAGCAATATATACCTCTCGGATGCCTCTTTCAGGAGTTTCTTAATCTGACTTGGTTTACAGGTGTGCATCCCATGGACAGCAACAAATGCACTACAACCTTCCGGAGGGGACTCATCAGCAGCAATCTGAAATGTAAATTGTTGTATGAAATTATGCAAGTATACTTAAAATTATCATACATTTCTCAAATGAAAAAGATATACATTATTAACACCAAAGACATTTCAGCAACTACTGTGATACATGGAAAAAATAGTAGTGACATATTTGGCAGTAATGCCTGTCTGCATGTCATGGCAGTAATCATTTCTGCTGAATTCTGTTACTGTTTTCCATAGACTAAGGTTAGGTGGTAGTAAGTATCATAGATGTTTACTATGTGAATAATATAAATACTGATTGGCTGTAGAGCAGTATAGGTCCATGTTACTATATAACACTGTGTTGTTTACATCAGGTGGTACTAAGGTAAATTATGCAGTTGATATATGGATCAAGATATATTTCAGTGGCATATTTGTCAAGCTATTTCAAAAAGATGTTGAAATACATCAACCATCCCCACAATAACATTATTACAGGGCATGTAAAATCATAGGGAAGCATCAAATATATATGTTTTGGATCAGTCAGAATTGGACACAAAATGTTTGGCCACATTTTAAACACAAACATAGGGGCAGATGTATGCATTCCTAAGGGATTTTTAGAAGCGTATTTATCAAACTGTGAGTTCTAACTTTCACCCATTAATAAATACACTTTTAAAAATCCCATAGGAATGAATAGAAAGTGGGTACATTTTTCTGTGGTGATCTCTAATATCACATTTTGATAAATCTGCCCCCTATATACAGTGGTGTGGAAAACTATTTGCCCCCTTCCTGATTTCTTATTCTTTTGCATGTTTGTCACACTTAAATGTTTCTGCTCATCAAAAACCGTTAACTGAAGGTTTACGTTATTAAGGGAGAAAAAAAACTCCAAATCTACATGGCCCTGTGTGAAAAAGTGATTGCCCCCCTTGTTAAAAAATAACTTAACTGTGGTTTAGCACACCTGAGTTCAATTTCTGTAGTCACCCCCAGGCCTGATTACTGCCACACCTGTTTCAATCAAGAAATCACTTAAATAGGAGCTACCCGACACAGAGAAGTAGACCAAAAGCACCTCAAAAGCTAGACATCATGCCAAGATCCAAAGAAATTCAGGAACAAATGAGAACAAAAGTAATTGAGATCTATCAGTCTGGTAAAGGTTATAAAGCCATTTCTAAAGCTTTGGGACTCCAGCGAACCACAGTGAGAGCCATTATCCACAAATGGCAAAAACATGGAACAGTGGTGAACCTTCCCAGGAGTGGCCGGCCGACCAAAATTACCCCAAGAGCGCAGAGACAACTCATCCGAGAGGCCACAAAAGACCCCAGGACAACATCTAAAGAACTGCAGGCCTCACTTGCCTCAATTAAGGGCAGTGTTCACGACTCCACCATAAGAAAGAGACTGGGCAAAAACGGCGCAAACCACTTTTAAGCAAAAAGAACATTAAGGCTCGTCTCAATTTTGCTAAAAAACATCTCAATTATTGCCAAGACTTTTGGGACAATACCTTGTGGACTGACGAGACAAAAGTTGAACTTTTTGGAAGGTGCGTGTCCCGTTACATCTGGCGTAAAAGTAACACAGCATTTCAGAAAAAGAACATCATACCAACAGTAAAATATGGTGGTGGTAGTGTGATGGTCTGGGGTTGTTTTGCTGCTTCAGGACCTGAAAGGCTTGCTGTGATAGATGGAACCATGAATTCTACTGTCTACCAAAAAATCCTGAAGGAGAATGTCCGGCCATCTGTTCGTCAACTCAAGCTGAAGCGATCTTGGGTGCTGCAGCAGGACAATGACCCAAAACACACCAGCAAATCCACCTCTGAATGGCTGAAGAAAAACAAAATGAAGACTTTGGAGTGGCCTAGTCAAAGTCCTGACCTGAATCCTATTGAGATGTTGTGGCATGACCTTAAAAAGGCGGTTCATGCTAGAAAACCCTCAAATAAAGCTGAATTACAACAATTCTGCAAAGATGAGTGGGCCAAAATTCCTCCAGAGCGCTGTAAAAGACTCGTTGCAAGTTATCGCAAACGCTTGATTGCAGTTATTGCTGCTAAGGGTGGCCCAACCAGTTATTAGGTTCAGGGGGCAATTACTTTTTCACACAGGGCCATGTAGGTTTGGATTTTTTTTCTCCCTAAATAATAAAAACCCAACTCATTTAAAAACTGCATTTCGTGTTTACTTGTGTTATCTTTGACTAATAGTTAAATGTGTTTGATGATCAGAAACATTTTGTGTGACAAACATGCAAAAGAATAAGAAATCAGGAAGGGGGCAAATAGTTTTTCACACCACTGTATGTATTGCCTGCAGCAGAGATTCATTGCGGACGACTAATCTTCACATGTGCCAAGTTATGAAAGGTCTCCATTAAAAAGATATGCTGGATGAGCTAAGGTTGTTTACACTGGAGAAGAGTGGCTTAATGGGTAATATGATTACTTTGTATAAATATAGATAGGGAAAATAAATTGTCTGATGCTTTATTCACCAGTAAATCCTTGCAAGGGATGCATGCGAATCCACTTAGATTGGAACAAACAACTGGTTTCATTGTGTCTTGTCAGATATAAAAGAGATTTTTAATACAGTGAGTTGTACTGGAAGATACCTTAAATAGGTCCAAGAGAGGGCTGGATGGCATTTTAGAAACAAGAAAATAAAAGGTTACTGAAATTGACCCACAGTACAAAGCTATTATTGAAGAAGGTCTGATTACCCTTTTGGATTTCGGAAGGGAATTTTTCATCTGAAGCAAATTGGAGAAGCTTCAGACAAGGTTCCTTCCCCCCCAATCAACTAGCACTTAGGCAAGTTTAACACAGACAAACAGCTTGACTTTGATGTATGCATGTCTTTTTGCAATCTTAACTATACCTCAGTTCAAAAGCTGCTTTGTCAGGATGGAAGCAGGGAAGTCTATCAAAGGGAAGAAGTGAGTGCAACAGATTAAGTATGTGTCAGTGTTAGGTTAGCAGGCCAGGACACAAACTGGAGATATAAGCACAGTACCAGAGTTGAGACAGAGTAGGCACTAGATGCAGGCTGGATCATACACAGGAGGTCAATGCAAGTATACTAGGAATTGGCAGGAACAGAGCTAGACTATGAGTCAGGGTAATACACAGGAGATCACCAATGCGGTTTTATAGGAACAAAATTTAGAACGCAGAGTGTGCACTTTTCAAAAATATATGGTTTTCTGGAGGACTTTGTACTGTTAGTGGGTCTTACAATAAATAATACACATACAGGTGCTTATGGTGCAGCAACCACTGACAGATATAAAAATTCATATTAGCTATTTTCATTTGGGATCTCTATATGTCGCATACTTGCATTTTCCTATTCATACTTGGTATCAAATTTAGAAGATCCATGGAATTCATATTTTGGAAGTTTTATGTTGGTATGTTGGGAACGATGATGTAAAATACAAATTTCAAAATGATATTCACTGTATTGACTGTATGTCATTACAGCAGTGGAATTAGACAAACACTGGACTGAGACAAAAACTGGACTGAAAGTTCTGGTTGTTCTAAAAAAAAGATGTACAGATTATCTAGGTAAAAACTTTAGCAGCAGGAAATCCCTGCACAAACACCTGGCAATAAGTCCAAACGGAATGTGACATTCTGTTGGCACTTAAGTAAACTATTCATTTTTATCTTTTTCTCCTCAAGAACAATACCTTGCACTTGATTCCTGCTACTTGACGGGGTGCACAACCAAATTTTAATTATCCAACAAAAATTATTCCGTGAACACACACCCCTTTAAAGTAGTCATAAGTTTATTTAAAACATATTGTTTTAAAAGAATCCAATGTTTCGGTCCCCAATAATAATAATTTTTATTATTTTTTAATTATTATTATTATTATAATTTTTGTTTATATATATATATATATATATATATATATATATATATATATATATATATATATATATATCCTGTATGGTGCTCCACAATTAAGGAAAATCTACTTTTCAGAATACTGATGAGCTATTTGTTCAGATTAAAATATACATGGTACATGGTCTATTTAAGAGCAGTGCAAAAGGTATATGTTTTTTTCCCTCATGGTTTACACTCACTAGGCTAGAAAAAAATATATATTTATTACCATTTCTCTCCAATCATCATGAAATAGAGCAGCCTAGAGAAATTCTAAAGCAGTGAAAAATGGAATAAAATTTAGGAAGAGTATTAATGTAAATTTAGGCATCTATTGCCTGCAGCACCTTCCTGGCAAAGCTTGAATCAGTCAATGAAAAGAAGCTGAACTGATAAAACTGTTAATGTATGCCACAATGTCAAAGCAGCTATCTATAAAGCTGTGTTGGACTGCAGACAAGCAATTTTTTTGGCATAGCAGTCACATAAATCTGGAGATGGGAGCTTTAGTGTTCTGCATTAACAGCACTTTGTTTACCAACATTCCAGGGTAGAGTGAGTGACTTCCTTTAGCTTGCCAAATATTATAAGAAATTGCTTTAAACAGTGTGGTGGTTATTAAATATATACATGTTCAAGGGACCCATACAATTTAAAATGACACTGCTCTGATTTAAAACTATTGTTCAGACCAAATCAAAATATTTGTTTTGGTCTGATATCATATTGATTATAATCGCTTACCTTATACACCGAGCTGGTGCTCCTTTAGGAGAAAACCGTACCAGCCAGGGTAGCTGTGAGACAGTGACCCTCTTCCTTCTTCTGTCTTTGTGTTGCTTCCGCATTAGAGCGAAATGTGAAACTTTAAAAAAAAACCAGGTTTTTCACATGCGACTGCCCCGGGTTTCATAAGATAGATGGAGAAGAATCTCTTGCTTGCAGCTACCCTGGGCTGGTGCATTTTTCCCCTAACAGGAGCACCAGCCTGGAGCATAAGTGATTATAATCACTAATTTTACCTTTCCTTTTCCTTTAAAACACATTTATTATCCCAAGGATATTAAAAGTTTTGCTATTAATTCCATCTTATAAAGGTGGACATGCTCATGCATATTAAATCATGCAAAGCTATCTATGTATGTATGGAAGCCCACCAATCCTGACCAATATCCTGGATATTGATTGGTTCAGAGATTGGGCAGGACTGAATTTTACATCTCCCGATGCAACATGTCACCAGTGCATGGTGCATTAGTAGATGAGGAAGTGAAGGGGAGCTGCAGCATGTGACCCCTCAAAGGTTATCTGTCTATTAGATCCACGGAAAAACTGGTCAGAGAGCATAGGATATCGGCCACTATATGGCAGCCTTTACAAAACTATGTATGCATGCAAATCAAATGATTTTTTTTCACGTTTCCTCACTTTTAATATGAATTTTGGTAAAGCAAAAGAAAAAATTTAAATCATTATACTTTAGGCCTTTCTTAACACTTAGAAAATGCTTTGCGAACATTCTGTTTATCATATAACCATGTTGACAGCACTCACAAATCTATTAGCACATTAGAAAGAGCAGATTATGATAATGATATTACTTTCTGCTGAACTCATTTTATGGTTTATATTCCAGACAAGTCATTTGTTGCTGGCAGTACAAAAACTGTTGCTAAAAACCAGTAACCTTTTTGTACTACCTTGATATCTAATTTCAGATCTCAGCATCCATTAAAAAGCAGACATATCTAAAAGTGTTTTTACCTGTTGAAACATCTGGACTGTTGGAGAATACGCTCTTATAGAAAAAGCAAATTTTAGCAGTGCGATCTGCAGATCTGACAGGAACTGGGCTGCTTTCTTTAAAATCAGGGAGTAGTAAGAATATTCTGTATCTGGGATAAAAGAAAATTAACATAGTAAGAATATTTTGTAACTCGGGATAGCCATTAAAAGGTTTTTTTTTTCACCTGTAGTAAGAGAAAATAGTACCTTACCTATGTTTTCAGCTGCTGAAAGGATGCACCAAATCTAAAATTTTGGTGAAACCCAAACCTTTCATTAAGAAATCAGAGGAATCCCAAACTAAATCTGAACCCTAATTTGCATATACAAATATTAAAAATAACCACACGTGTAGCACACAGAAAATATTTAGTGATTTCCTTGTTCGTGTGACCAAAAGTCACGTGAATTTAAGGGTTTGGATTCAGTTCTGCCAGGCACTTGTATTCGCCAAAATTCTGCTTGGGTTTTGTGTATTCCATCTATAAAGAAATGTGTAAATCCCTACTGTATCTCATCAATGTATAAAAATGGGCACAATGAATCTGTTTTGGTTATTTAAAAATAAAAAGAAGATGATATGCCTCCAAACAGCTTTCATACACCATGGCACAAAATCATGGTCACACATATGCTTACTCTTGGTCATGTTTACATCCATATTTCCCTTATTCAAGGGAGAGATATAAAGGATGTAATGTGTAAATGTTTTTAGTTGGGTATGGGACCCGTTATCCAGAATGCTCAGGACCTGGGATTTTCTGGATAAGGGATCTTCCGTTAATTTGGGCCTCCATATTATAATTCTATTAAAAAACATTTTAACATGAAATAAACACAGTAGTTATTTTGCACCCAATAAGGATTACTTATATTTTAGCTAGGATAAAGCACAAGGTTCTGTTTTATTATTACAGAAAAAAGGTAACACAAATTCAAATTATTTGATATAATGGAGTCTATTGGAGATGGCCTTCCCATAATTCAGAGCTTTCTGTATAACAGGTTTCCGGATAACAGTTCATATACCTGTATATAAAGGCTAATAATACAGGGAATAATGTAAATTATAAAGGCATTAGAAGTCACAGATAAATTCTACAGGCCATATAAATGCAAGTTTTACAAACTCTTACAGTAATGGAAAAAACTCTGATGCTATCTCCAGAGCATTATTTTGTCTAGTCCAGCACTTAAGGACAAATGCTTATACCTTGTGCACTCTTGCCTTCCAATTTGTGCCGTATATTACCCAACCACTTAGATTGTAAGTTCTACTGGGCAGGGACCTCCTTTCTACTGTGTCTCATACTCCAGGGCACTTGGTATTTATGCTTATTTATTAGAACACTTTCCCTCCCTGTGAGTAACTGTATTTTGTAATATTGTACAGTGCTGCATATCCTTGCAGCGCTTTATAAATAAAGTTACCGGTATACATACACACACACTGCACCACCAGCATATGCTTTTAAAGATATTGTCAAGTAAGCATTTAAATACCTTTCTCCAAACACACAAATCTTACACATTTGTGTTCTTATTGTTAGTTTTTCACTTAGCTTTCTATTCAGGCCATCTACTATTAGTCTCTCCTTCAAACCACTGTATGGTTGATAGGGTAAATATGGCCCTAGCATCCAGATAGCTGTTAAAATGTAATAACATGTAATGACCACCTGGAAGTTGTCTCTGAATATCATGGCCTACATTGTACCAAAATTCATTTAAAGGACATGTAAAGCCTACATTTTCCTACAATGTATATCAGTTGGGCACGTCTCCCCCACCTAAATGGCATTATTTGTACTGCATATATCCCCTCCATTTGCTAGCACCATCCATTTTCCTAAAGCAAATAGTAGCTTTAACCGGTGGACATTTTTCCTCTGATACATTGATCAGATACATTTAAATCTGCAAACAGCCTACACACACACACAAAGACCCTTATTCAGCATACATTTCATCAAGAATACAGGCTTACACAGGCACAATTGTCTCTGATAAAAGTTCTGCTTTGTTTGAGTTGAGCTCAGGAGAGGAGGTTAGGAGAAAAAAATTGAAGCAGACAGCTAGAGCTGAGTTTCTATGGGAACCAGCAGTGCCATCTCTTTACTGGCTACTAGACTGGAGGGCGTATTTAGTAATCTGAGCTTAGAACAACTGAGCATGTCTGGCAAGCCAGAAATCAAAGCAAATTCCCGAGGGGGGGTGAGTGGGTTACAGGAGGAGAAGGAAATCTAAGTGACTAAGATGATGTTGCAGCCTTACCATTAACCTCTGGACAACCAGTGCGGCAGGTATTGAAAGATTTCAAAGAGGCTGTTCACTGATTACATTTTTGTGTGAGGGGTTTATATGTCCTTAAAAGGTGAAAAAGCCCTAATTAACAAATTAAATAAAAATTTGTTGCATTAATGAAAGAAAAATCTAATTAATCTTCTAAAATACAAAGGTATTTGCTAAAAGTGAAATAAAAGCCTTACTGCCATTCCTATGCTGTGCCCAACTTAAAAATTGTTCAAATGTCCCAGAAGACAGCTCTACTGCAGCCAAGACTCCTGTTACCACAGTGTGTACTTCTTTACAGGTCTGTTAATCACAGAACGTGCCAGATACTGGTAAAGCTGGAGTCTTAGCTAAAGGATAGCTGGGCTTCTATTACACTGAGTTAGGAGAAACAGTGCAGACAACAGAATGGCACAATTCTCAATTATAAAACTCAGCAGTTTTAAAAAAATACACCACAAATAATGACCACTGTTTTCTATATTTTACAATTTTTATAAAATCTGTAAACTGTTACAATACTATATAATAATTGATACACTGCTCAGCAGCAGGTCTGGCCCTTATTATGCATGTAGCAACAAAAGCACTGGCACTCAGAGCTGCAAACGGGACAAGCCCTTTAAAAATCTTTATTGCGGAGGTGCAACATTTCGGGACAAAGTGACCCCTTTATCAAGAATGCTTGATATGTTTGATAAAGGGGTCACTTTGCCCCAAATTTTTTGGAGAGCCAAGGGTGTGCAAGGAAGGTCCCCTGTTCGTCTACCTTATTATGCATGTACCTTAAAGTGATACTGACTGTTTCTGAACTACTCTTTAAAACAGTGGTCCCCAACCTTTTTAGCTCCAAGGACCGGTGCCAAGCGCGAAAATGTTTCCACGGACCGGGGTGGGCCTTTAAATGCTTGATGCGTTAATTTGCGCGCTCATCTGCGTATTCCTACATGAACCGTTTTCCTACGCGCCTCTACATGCGCCCCGCGTTGATTAGAGCGTCACTTTTATACGAGCATTATTCAGGTGGCGCTTCATTTACGTTGCATTTTTACCGCGGCCGGTAACAGAGGCGGCCCACTAGAAAGAAGTCCGCGGCCCGGCCCGGCACTGGTCCGCGCACCGGCGGTTGGGGGCCCCTGCTTTAAAATATTAATCTACATAAAAAGTTACCTATAGGTTATGTTCATCATAAAATACACCACAAATAATGACCACTGTTTTCTATATTTTACAATTTTTATAAAATGTGTTTGTTTTGTTTTCCCTCCTTTTCAGTTTTGTCAGTAGTAGCTCAGTGAGGCAGACTGCTAACTTTGTATACTGTATAATAATTGATACGCTGCTCAGCAGCAGGTTTGGCCCTTATAATGCATGTACCTTAAAGTTATACTGACTGTTTCTGAACTACTCTTTAAAATATTAATCTACATAAAAAGTTACCTATAGGTCATACTCATGTTCATATTTTTCGCTGATAGGACTGCTTTTCTAAGTAATGCTAATGGACTACTGCTGCACAAATATGGCAGCCACCTTATAGAGGAATATGGGGGATCATATAGGTAATGTGAAAGCACCAGGAAATACTTTTTAATGGCAAAATGATAAAGATCATGCAAAGACAATGTCATTACAAAATTAAAAAGTGTAATTGTAGGTGTCAGTATCTTCTTCTCTATCTCTAAGTTTTACTAAAGTCTATAACAGGACAACTGTTACAGTAGCTGAGAGTATTACTCTGATGCTACCAACTAATATATCACATAGTAAGACTTTAAAAAGTCCATGACCTGGTTTACAGAGTTTGTGTCAGTTAAAGTTATGTCCTTTAGTGCAACATGAAGAATTATATATGGCAATGTAGATTAGTTGCTGGCAAATGTGATAATCTGAAGGAGTGGTATGGCACTCAGTTTTTTTTTTTAATTCTCACCGAATAAATCTGCATAAATTACCACCATGGTTCTTTAACTGGGAATTCTATTTAAACATTAATTATAAAATCACTAACATTGCAATTTTAATAGAAAACCCATGACACCTTAAAGTATGCTTTAGAAAATAGGAGGCACTGAATCGTGAGAATTATGTATTTAATTCGTTTTACAGTAGATGTGTAACAAAATGAGGAGCTCGTTGTTTTAAGGTTGCTCACCTTTGTTCTTATAAATTGTAAGCTCCTGCACGGTTGCCAAAAACTGCCAGAATTTATCATTGCCTTCTTCTGCTATAAACTCGCTATATAAAAAAGAAAAAAAAAAAACATTACTTTGCTACTAAAACAAGACCATGGGAAATAAACAGATTAAAGAATAATAGTTACACTTGCACATAATAAGGCTGATAAAACAGAAAGGATAATTACTTTTTGGTCAAGGTGACAGGAAAGTGAGTTGCAGTTATATAACAGCAGACATTTCTTCTCAGTAAAGTAACAGACATCATGCATCATTTACCAAAGTGGAACATTTGCCCCAAATCAAAAAAAAATAAAGAACTGAAATTTCTATCCAGTTTGTCAATATCCATATAATGCATGAAAATGATCCTAACTATAAGTGGGCCCTGACATTTCTTATTATATATCAAGCTAAAAAGACATTTACACGTATAAAAGGTACAAACAAAAAGCCTTTCAAATAACAGCAATTTGTTTTACATTGCTCTTCAAATCAATACAGTGAGAGGTTCTTCTCTCCATAGATGTCAGAACAACTCTCTATTGCTGCCAGTAATGTTTTGTTAAACTCTAGCAGAATGGCAGCTGCAGATTACATTGGATGGGCTCTTGGGCACTATTTAGCAGAATTTACAGTCTGCCCTAGTTCCAATTTTTATGTTGGCACTGCTAAATAAAATATTTGTCAATGATTCCTTCCAAATACTCATTACGCATATACTGTACGCTACACTCCGTATTAACCAATAAATCCATAGCAGTTCACGGATCTGCCAACCCAGAGCTGCACTGGTTTACATTCAAGAAAGTGATGTGAATATCAATTGCTCTGTCAATGCCAAAGATGTCTACTGATCATCAATTCAAAACGTACAGGTAATTATATTAGAGGGATGTGGAAGATACTGCCGTTCAAGTGCATGGAACTATTTGCTTCATATTCCAAGTGATGCAAAAAGCCAGTAAATATTTTAGAAACCGTTAAATGAAACTGAATCCCAGGACCCAACAATTGCAAACCATATTTATGTTGGCATTAACTGACTATTCCAATAAAGTTGCACTCATTCTTCCATGCTATAGCTATGCAGCCTAGAAATCATCTTTTGCAACCAAGATAATGGGAGATGTAGGATGTAGTTAAGGAAAAGCTGCAGGCTGAATATGCCTTTGAGGTTGAAAGCATATATTGTGGTCCCTCATTCCTATGCTAAGAATGACAGTAGCATATGTTCTTAACACACCTGGCCTCCAGTAAGAACGGGCTCGCTGGCCACTTTGCTGCTAAGCTTGCTGTGACTCCTTTGGTTGGTACCTGAGCCAGAGCGCTGGCTAGGGTAAGGGAGAAGAAGCAAAGTATGAGCGGGGACAGCATGTCTGCTCCTGAGAAAGAAAGGAGACCGGTTTAGTATGGGCACACCGGAAGTAGGGAGGGTTTCACAGGGTGCCTGCACATACATATACAGTTCTGCCCCGGTACTTCAGCTTCTGTCCCTGAGAAAAGGATGCTAGTGAATTGCTCTCCCTCTCCAGTTAGCCGGCCTCCCATACACACGCTTCCGGGAACCCCTCCACCATGACGTAAGATAGCACCTTCCAATTGGCCGACAGCGCCGCTATACTAGCTTTTAGAGCCAATCACATCTCGGCAGCTGTCAATTCGCAGAGCCCCTTTCATAGGTTGCTAATGCCGGGGGGGATTAGGACACGTAGCGAGCTTCTCTGGGGATTCCTTCTGCAAAAGATTTGCTTTTGGCAAGACGTTCTAACTGAATGGGGAAAAGGGAGGAGCAATAGCTGCTAAAAAAAACTTTACTTCAAATTCACTTTGTTTGGGGCATAGTTCTCTAGTGGTATTGATGGGGGATGCTGGAAACTGTAGTGACGTGGAAACTGGAGAAAGAATTTCAACGAACTGTTGTTTAATATAACTATGTAAATGGAGAATGAGTAGAAATTTCTTAGGGAATTTGTCATTATTCTTTTTTTAACTTATCATTTTTGAGTTTTGTAAAGAAAAAAGGAGGGGGTAAGAAAAGGGTGTGTAGGGACCCATAGGGTTAAGCTCCCTATGGCTTTATCCCCTACCTCTTCACAATCTTTACTGTTATTGGGCAAAGCCCTTATACTTAGGTTCAGTTATGTAACTGTATCCCTTATATAGAACGAGCATCTGTAGCTCCACCATAGGCGACATTAAGGGGCTGATTTACTAACCCACGAATCCGACCCGAATTGGAAAAGTTCCGACTTGAAAACGAATATTTTGCGACTTTTTCGTATGTTTTGCGATTTTTTCGGATTCTGTACGAATTTTTCGGATCCAATACGATTTTTGCGTAAAAACGCGAGTTTTTCGTATCCATTACGAAAGTTGCGTAAAAAGTTGCGCATTTTGCGTAGCGTTAAAACTTACGCGAAAAGTTGCGCATTTTTCGTAGCGTTAAAACTTAACGCTACGAAAAATGCGCAACTTTTCGCGTAAGTTTTAACGCTACGCAAAATGCGCAACTTTTTACGCAACTTTCGTAATGGATAGGAAAACTCGCGTTTTTACGCAAAAATCGTATTGGATCCGAAAAATTCGTAAAGAATCCGAAAAAATCGCAAAACATACGAAAAAATCGCAAAATACCGATCATTACGAAAAAAACGCAATCGGACTCCATTCGACCCGTTCGTGGGTAAGTAAATCAGCCCCTAAGGGTTTAGCCTACCCAGGCTCTGTATGCCTTGCTGTAGGGACCACAGTTAAGACATAGGATTCAGGCTAGTATTAACCCCTGAACCACCGTTGGCTGTAGGGATCTGGTCCAGTAAAGGGCATCCATCTTGGGACTCCTGGCTACTACCTCTACCTATCTACACTGTGTACTGCACTGTCTCTATATGTCACCATTGCTACTAACCACTGTGACATTCTATATCAACTGCTTGTGAGTATATGATTACCCTGATCTCATCATCTGTGTCTGGGACCAATAAATCTGTATCATAGTTCACCATAAGAATCCTCTGGCGTCCATTTATATCATCTGCACCAAACAATCTCAACAAGTTGTAGTTCAACTACACCCTCAGCTCCTATTATTTCTCCCACTTAGCAGAGGCCCATGCCTAAGAATTAAGGGTCGCATGTAACACATGCTCTACACTACTAGCCTGGATTTGCCTAATCTAAGTCAAAATAGTGTTACAGGTGGTTAATACAAACATAATATACAGATTGTACAGCAGGTATAAGGCACATTCACTGCATATTTTAGTGGTGGTTGTCCTGCTTGTTGTTTTCGTTGAATTTGTCATTATTCTATGCAAGTGGATTGCTTTAGATTGTTAATCTAATCTCCAGGCCGTTTGTCCTCCACGCACCCTCCCTTCTCTAGTTGTATCAGAATAACAAACATGCATATTTTGTCTCCTATTGGTGTGACCTGTTACCAAAAAGGTGGAATATCCCATTTTGGCAATATCCATTTAGAAATATTGTTCTCAGGTATGCAGATATTGCAGCCTGACCTGCTTCCTATTCCAACTCCCCAAACTCTAATATTTCTAATGTCTTTCTTCCCCACTAATAAAATTGCCATCAAGTATCATTTTTACCAGACGAGGTAAAATAGCAGCCAGGTAGGGTCCATACAAAAGGGCCAACCGCATGTACAATGTCTGACCCTTCTACCTAGCCAAATGTTGTAAATATCCTTTTATGTGCCCCTGCTAAAACATACATGTTTGCACTCCATCCAAATCCACTGATGCACTCCAAATGAGTGCATCAGTGAGCAAAAACAAAAACATTTTACAAAAGTAGAAAGGGCTGGAGGGCCACTTATTAAGACTGTGCTTTGCACAAATCTGTATTAGTGGTGGCAAGATCAAGATGGAATTTAAAATAGGCCCTGGCATTTTAAGTACACAGAGGCCCAAACAACCCCCCACCAGCCTGCCTGCCTGTCTGCCTGCCAGCAACAATGTAATAGAAATGAGCTATATCCATAGAACACCTGCATGTTTCTGTTAGACACCCCCATGCAGCAGGCTAGAAAGCAAGTGCGAGTCATTTGGAAAGTTGATCTGGGGCATAGTCTTATTCAATGTAACAAAATGAAGCATTCAATTGACTTAAATATACAGGTAATTTCGACTCGGAGTATAGTGCAGATGGATTATCACTTGTTAGTTTCCTGGTGTCCTGGGCCTCATTACATCTTCTTGTATTATATTCTTGTCTGTCAGTTTACCCCCTCTAGTCTCAGCATTATGCAGCACATGAAAATGAAGGTGTTTAGTATGTGTTGAAAAAAGCACAACCCAGGTGATTTCTTTTCAAGTGCTGTAAATTCAGACATATGCAAAAGCTTCCTTAAGAAAAACATATTTATTGATTATTAGTTGAGCTGTAATGTTTTCAGTTCATTTTTAGAGGCTTTTAAAATAAAGCATTCCAACCGCTTTGATCCAGTGGGTTGTTTATCTGATATCACTATATGTGTGTGGGCAGTCTCTAGTAAAATAATGATGAGACCCCTGTACATTTATTATGTCACCAAGTAACATACGTATATGCTGAATTCCAGTTTTTTTTTAAAAGCAGTTTAGCAGTGCAGATGGGGCATGAGCAAATGTCAAATAAAACTGCTCGACTACTTAGCTCTCCTCCTTATTGTGCTCTATTTCAAGAAAGAAGGCAAGGTACCAGTTTTTATTATATATATACAAGCAAGTGATAATGACATGTTCCTGTAAAAAACTTGGAATGTGTTAATACAGTAGATGTGATTAAGGTATGGCAGTCGCATCATTGTGATGTGCTAAACCTGTTTTGTTGAAACTACATAGCTTGGATAAGGCCCCGTGTAAACATTATGATCTACTTCTTCTTACCAGGATTGTGTATTAATTCAGAACCACTCATGAAATAAGAAAGCAGACAAATGAATATAAATTACAACTTTACACTTTTAGCTTGACACCTTTGTAAAATTAGTAAACTGCAAATTATTATAGGAATTGTTAATAAGGACTATGTCAAAATATTACCCTTGAATATCATACTTTTACAGTTTCTATACAGCTAGTGAAAATAATTCTGAAAATATTTCATGCATTAACACTGAAAACTAACAATATTTCAATATATAGATATTACATTTACCCTTACACTAAATTGTATACTAAAGATGGTGTCTGATAACAGCAATCCACATGATGTAAATATTCTTTAGCTTCAGCTATCATTTCCTATAGTGATGATTTACAAATGCAAGTGCAGTGTGCAAAATGCAACAATGTTTTTTTTGACCCATAAGCCCAGCACATTTGCATCAACACTCAGTTGTTTTTAAAGTGCCAAAATAGACACAATTGCCAAGTGGAATGCAAGTTGCATCCAGCAGAGTGGGGATTGTGTAAAAATGGCATGTCCATCTGATTCACTGGGTACAAATCTTGTGAGCCTATTGATGCATCCTGATGTGGGAATCCTAGAGCTGTTGCCAGGTAGCTTTGGCATTTCCAAGCTTCAATAGGCACAGTTACACACCATTTATCAGAAGAGTGTGGTTGGATGCAATATTTTTTTGTTTTTTTTGACCCATAAGCCCAGCACATTTGCATCAACACTCAGTTGTTTTTAAAGTGCCAAAATAGACACAATTGCCAAATGGAATGCAAGTTGCATCCAGCAGAGTGGGGATTGTGTAAAAATGGCATGTCCATCTGATTCACTGAGTACAAATCTTGTGAGCCTATTGATGCATCCTGATGTGGGAATCCTAGAGCTGTTGCCAGGTAGCTTTGGCATTTCCAAGCTGCAATAGGCACAGTTACACACCATTTATCAGAAGAGTGTGGTTGGATGCAATTCGCTCTCACTTTTTTAGACACGTCCATCCTATTCAAAGATGGTACACAATGAATATTTAAAGATTACACAGGCAAGACAAAGAATTATCTACAGTCTGTGGTAGTACTCATTCAGGTTTCCAAGCCCAGCATACAAGACAGCTCCAAGTCTGCTCCCAGGGACTTTGTTTCTACACTGAGTTTACCCAGGTTGCCTGAAATAACTGGCATGCTTATCTTTTTGCTTAGCTCATTGAATCCTCTATATGCTACTATATACCCTGGGTGAAATACAACATAGAATGTAGCCCTCCACTAGCAATGGCTAACAAATAATATAACTTTTTTTTTTTTTTTTTACAGTAAATTGCTGATTTTTGCTGTATTTTGTTACATGCACCAGGGCATTAGTATTTATTAGAAAGGAGTGCACCAATTTGGTCCATAATATATATATATATATATATATATATATATATATATATATATATATATATATATATAATCTGCTTCCCAACATCCATGTGAAAATAAAATGGAGGACAATTTAAGAATTTCAGATAGGCTTCTTGAGATCTGTCAGAGCAGCATTTACACAGATCATCATTTTATCATTATCATTTTGTTCTGCTTGTATTTATTTAATTATTTCTTCACGCATTCTGCCAGCCTTTGAAATCGTAACCTGAGTATAAAAATAGATGATGGTTCGCTCTCGATAAAATTGCATTCAAATGATCTGCTGCTCTTAGCAGAGAGTCGAGAGACCAATGTTCCTAAAATCCTTGAAACAATCCAAGGATTTTATAACATCTGCATTAGTGGGTAAATCCATACAAATGCAAATGAATGCTGTTAAACTGAAAACACCTGCTCATCCATTATTTTCACTGTTTAGTGTGTCAGGATGACTTGCAACATATAAAATTATTATACATAAGTCAATACATAAGCCATTCAGAATATCTTAAGGCCAGTGGCACACTAAGCGTTTTATCTGCCTGCACTTTTTTATGCAGGTAGAGAAAAGGCTGATCTGCTCGCTTCTGCTCTGCGTGCTCAGTACATTAGCAGGCACAGCAATGGCCGGTCAGAACACACACTTAGCAGATTTTGGGAAATGGAAATGTATGCATGTTCATGCTGGAACTCATTGGACCAACCTTGGGCAGAGAATACCTAGTGTGCCACTGGCCTAATAGGCCTAGAAGGGCTACAAGACCACTATCTTAACTGCAGAATAGAAAATAAAAAGAAAGAATAATTTGTTTCCTCAGGGTTGCAAGCTCTTGCATAATTTAAAGCATCATCCTACTAACATGCTACAAATATAGCCTTAGTTATTCAAATATATTTTTCACCACATATTTCTATTGAATATAGGCCTGAAGAAAGTATGTAAACCATTTTACATGTCAAGGAATATAATCAATATACCATTGCCTAGTGCAGCTCACTTCAGAGGCCTCTTTTTGTGTGATCAGGTGTCCAAATTGTCACACCACCAATAGAAAAATAAATGGGCACTTCTGATGTGGAGACTCCTTAACATTAGCTCCAATTTGTGCACAACTGTGAAATGTGTGAACGTATGTAAATGTAGCTCCATTTAACTACTTAGAAAATTATTTCTGCTAGGCTGCAAAATATCATGGCTACATATCATTTCAGTGCAGATCAGTGATTTAAAGTTTTTTCCAAGTATCCCCTATAATTGCAATAATTTATCTATTAATTTCATTATTAAGTGCAAAAAACCCAAAAACTCTAATGTAAAAATTCACCATCTTAAAGCTGGCGAGTTTCTATAGAAGTCAAATGGAGTTGTCCAAAGCAAAGTCAAGCCATATTTTCTACTCAAGTTTTGCAATTTTTTTTTGAGTTTCTAAATTTGAAAATTCAAAGTATTAAAGTTTTTTTATTTGAATGAATTTTCCTTATTACTAAATAACGAGCATAAATTAATCCAACACTGCCACTGCAGCAGGTTTTGCGATAAACTCTCTTGCACATTACAGTGCATACTGCATCCTGTCAATTCTAACAGTGCAAAATATTACAGTACCCAAAGAAAATACTGTATTTGAAATTAATATTATCAAAGTATTTTGTTATTTATAGTATAGTTAAAAAAAAGTTATAGACATATATACTGTAGATAGATAGATAGATAGAGTGACAGACTAAGGGGCAGATTTATCAAAACACGAGTTCGAATCCCGAATGGGAAAAATTCGGATTGGGAAAGAAAATTTCTGAGGATTACAAATATCACTAAAAATCATATTAGTTACGATAATAATGTATTGGTGATCTGAAAGTCATGAAATTTTCGTACCGAACCATTGCAAACAGCAGCAGAGCCTTTCTGAATTTTTCGCGCGAGCGTGAAAAATATGGCGATAATACACTCGGAGCGTTCGCATGAATGCTCCGAGCATTCGGGTCTTTGTAAATCTCCCCCTAAGTGCCACAGACACAGTCATATTTTTTAATCTGATTGCTGAATGTCATGACTATAAAATACCATAAGATTTCCTCAGCAAATGAATAGCTAATCTCACGGACAACGTTAAATTCCCTTTTTTCTTTTTTCAAAATGTTTTATGTGCTGTCACTGCTGCAGTATATGCATCTCTGATTATAAGGTAAATTAGATATCACAGAAGAAATGAGCTTCAAAACTTCATAAGATGTATATGTCTGTGTGTCTTGGCTAAACTAAATATTTATGCACATAGACATCAAGAAATGATTATTCTGCTGGGAGGGTGAAGTTATTGAAATGAATAATGTATGTGAGAACAATTCCGATTTTCATAACCTTTCCACATCAGTAGATCTGACCAGGTGAATATAAGCTTGATATTTTGTTCTTCAATTTCCTGGTCATTCAGATTTGCTAGGAACACTGCTATTTATGCTATTTTAGAGAATATTTCTGTAAAGGTAAGCAGTGAAATGAAAAATGGCATGCTTTGGATGGAAGCATAAGCTTTTGAGTTTACAAATCTGATAAAGGCAAATTAGATCTGTAGACATATACATATACACATAACAAATATTGACGTCTCAAAATTTTAAGCACCTTTTTCAAATTGTTGGAATTATGTTTCTAAGCAAATATTTTTACGGAAAAGAATGAATTAAAACGGGGGTTAGGTGATATTATTTAAGATAATTAATTGTTTAGGGTAGTGAAATGAAAAAAAGACAAATCACTGTTTGGTGAGGTCATCTGCTTTACTGTTTATTTTTGTTGTTTGTATGTATGTTTTCACATAGCAAAATAATTAAATAATAGACATTAGCTGATACAAAAAAAAGAGTGGTAACACAGTGCTGTAGAGGGTGTGACTGCCTGCAGACATTACTGGTGAATATATTGTCACATTTTCAAACAGCAATGCAACATGTTATCCTACAAATACAAAATACTTTTGTATCCCCTTTTCCATCTTGAATTTATTTTCAGTGCAGTAAGACTGACATTGAAAGTACAAAGGTAGATGAGTCTGCCAGTACTTTATCCAAATGGCAAGGCAGCCCCATAAATGAGGCTCCCACACAATTTGAGATTTCACATAGATGTCTGCATTATAGGGTTTAGTCTATGAACGTAAAAACTGAATATTTATAGGAAAATAAAACTAATGTAAACCTATGGACATTTTTCTCTGGATTACTTACTATCAGTTCCCTCAAGAACTCCAGAAACTGGCCTTACAAGTTATAGCAGCTGCCCGCTGAGTGATAATTTTGAACTGGGTAGCTCCACATTTGGCTACCTCTCAATTAAAAGCCTGACTGGACTATATTCATACAATGCATAATATCTCTGCCAGAGGTGCTACTGCCATGAGGCGAGTTGAGAAACTTCAAGAGGAGGTGCCCAGCAAGTTACCAGGTTGGCAAGAAGACACTCCTGGTAACTTAAAAAGACAAAATTCCAATTTTTAAATTGGAATTTTGGCTCCTCTAGTGCAGAGAGTGCTATTTCGCTCTATGCACTAGCAATGCAGCCCCCCCCATCTGACGTGAAAACAATATGCACTCATGCAGGCCCCTCTTAAAGGCATTAACAGAATCTGACATTACAACATCCAGCACTGGATTTGTCTTCCAGACGCCCCGTGGGGCCACCCCCGAGTGCGCATGCGCGAACACCCCCGTTCCTGCGAGCATGCATGCCCATACATGTCCATACATTTAAACTCCCGTACAGAGCAGTGGGGCGAGGTCCCCATTGCTCCGTATGAGAGTAACATTTAAACGTTTGTTGCGTGGGACAGCATGTCGCCCCTAAATTTGTGCCGCCCTAGGCCTGGGCCTTTTTGGCCTCTCCACAAATCCGGCCCTGACAACATCACTAGGAAGAGAATTCAACAACCTCACTGCCCTTACCGTGAAAAACCACCTAGGCTGCTTCAAATGGAAGCTCTGTTCCTCTAATCTAAAGGGGTGGCCTCTGGTGCGTTGAAAAAAGAACACTGCCTATAACCCCCTCTAATGTACTTGAACAGAGTAATCATGTCCCCTCATAATCGCCTTTTTTCCAGAGAAAACACCACCAACCTGTTAACAACTTATGTATAAAACTGGTTAAATAAAGAGATTATAGAAAAAATTAGGGTTAATAAATACCACCGCTAGTATGTACTGAGTCATAACTATCTTTAGTAACTCTGTCTCTCTGTGTTGGCCTTCCCTTCCTACCCTCTGTCACTATCGATTAAAACAATGATTTCTCATGTATGTTTTCTGCTTATGCATATTGGGTCTCTTTTGCGCTGCATATTATTAACACTAATATGGAACACAGCACTTTTGTTATATAGGATATCTATTATATTCAACTTCATTAACCATTCCATTATGATGTTTTGAGGTATTAAATTCATAACACTCTTTAAAAGGAAAAAAATTGCCTATTTACTGACCCTTTTCATCATGTTCTATAAAATGGACAAAGAGAGAGTGTTGAATATTGCAGCTATTCAGTAGCTTTTGCAGGTATTCAGTCTGGCTTTTAAAGCCTACCACTTAATGTGTCAAGGTGTTTAGAAAAAAAAACAATCTTACAGTGATTTACCAATCCAACTCTTACAACTAACTGACTTTATTCATACATTGCATTGGCTATGTTATAGGACATTTAATGGAATCTTTTCCATAACATATTTGAAAGGATCTACAAAAGGCTGTTTTTTCATTACTATTTTTTAATGAAAGTATTCACAAAAGGGATTCTTTACAAGCAGCGTTTTCTTTAAAATTACCATTTCATCATCCAGACTTCATGTATAACTCTAGTAACATCAGCAATGTTGTCATTAGTGCAGTAACCCTTAGCAACCATTTATATGCTTACTTAAATTATTCTTAATGGTGATTGGTTGCTGAACTGGAATAGCTTTGTCCATGTTACTACTTAACCTCCAGGGTAATTAAATGAATGTATTCCGGAATAGATATAATACAGTAGATGTACATTTTACTCTAATTCTTTGTTCTTTTGCCTGCAAATGGCATATCACCAATGACAAAGCACATATGTTTCTCAGTTTAAGGAGATCTAAAGCTTAACTTAAAAAGGAGTGCCTCCAAAGATGCACCCTATACTTCTCTGTTTTCTTTTCTGCTGATTCACTGCACACAGCACTCTGTGCTGATGTTAGTTACTGAGTTTAGGGACAGACTCACAATATACTTTACATATATCACAATATAAGGCTGATTGGTAAATAATACAGATTATTAGTACATGGCAAATGTGAGATCAGTGCAATTTGTATCAGAATTTAATTATCAGTCCTAGAGCATCATATTCTATGACAATCAAACCTTATTTTCTGCTTGTTAATTTGTGACAACCCCTAGGCTTAGCTTCTCAAAAACTGCTCAAAGCATACTGAGCATGTGAGTGTCACTGATACTTCCAACATCTATACAAGATGGGAAGCACCAGTGACAACTTTGAAGGCCTGGGATCATTACTACAATAGAGATGCTGAACCTTTGGGCTGGTGCAAAAAGTTCAGTATTAAAGATCTGGCATTTGAAGCCATATTCTATTTTAGGGTTTAATTCTCCTTTGAAGCTACACTACAGGAACAATGCATTGCCTAGTAATGTGCTTTTACAGAAGTGCCCTTAAGCTGGCCATGTATGTTCAGATTTTAGTCTTCTTTTGACAAACATTCGGATATCGATCGTTTGTTTAATTGCAACAATCTTAAACTAATATTTAGGGACACATTTACTAAAATGCGTTTTTTTCTGTGAATATGGTATAATTTTGAAGTAATCACAATCATTTCTGTAGTTCTAAAATGTGTAGACAATTCTGGCTTTGGAAGCCTTCCATAGGACTCAATGGCACTCGACAGATCAAACCTGGCGAAAAGATAGTCCCGATGAAAATGTAACCAAATCATTAACGAATTCCGATATGTTCGTATTCTTTAAGCAAAATACGTTTTTTTCATGGAAATTTACCGAAAATTTTCGTGGAATTTTAACAAACTTTTCGCATACATTCTGAAATGTTTTAGAATTTAGAAAAAACATAAATTTATCTCAAAATTGTTTAGTAAGTGGACCCCATAGTCTGAAATTGTAGGATAAAGCCCTAAAAATAACAAATCGGAGGATGTTCTGAATGTGAAATAGTTGTCAGACACCGGTTGTATGAAAGTGACGTCCTGAAAATGCATTGTAGGTCCCCCTATGTCAGATACACAATAGATGCACAGATTTTATCGTTATCCGACCATAATTTTCTAACCTGTCCAATCGACTAAACGACCGATCGCCATGGTATGAAAATTATTGAGACAATAATTTGGAGCTGACACATGGTACAAAAATCGTACAAGACATAGTTTTGGCCAATTATATCTGTACGTGTATGGCCAGCTTTAACCCCACAAAACCGTTGAAAGGTAAAGGGAGCAAGGGGTGGGGTACCATCACAAAAACAACAAATTAATCAAACCTTCATCAGACTTTCTAGCCTTAGCTATGTGGCATTTTTAAAGTGATAGTTCACCTTTTAGTTAACTTTTATGGGGTTATGTAATAAAAGGAACTATGTTTGCCCTGAAACAGTAACCAATCAGCAGTTAGAATTTTCTGGTCATCTGTTTAAAATCAAACATCTTATTGGTTGCTATGGGTTACTGCTACTGGGTAAATTTAGTGCCTTTTTGAACATATGGGTTTTAGTATGAATGACCATTCCAAGCATCTTTTAACTGGCCTTCCTTCTTCATTTTTTATA
Organism: Xenopus tropicalis; assembly: GCF_000004195.4. Taxonomy (NCBI): domain Eukaryota; kingdom Metazoa; phylum Chordata; class Amphibia; order Anura; family Pipidae; genus Xenopus; species Xenopus tropicalis. The sequence continues at coordinate 122,144,481 of NC_030678.2, read as the reverse complement.
GTTTTTTTTTTTTACTCTTTTCAGCTTTTAATTGGGAGTCACTTACCACAAAAAAAACTATTCCTGTGTGAGGCTATAATTTTATTGTTATTTATCCTTTTATTTATGTCCTGTCTTATTTATAATCCAGCCTCTCATTCAACCTCTGATTGCTAAAGTAATTTGGACCCTAACAACAACTAGACAGCGGCTGGAATTCAAAACTGGAGAACTGCTGAACAAAAACTAAATCATTAAAAAAAACACAAATAATAGAAAATGAAGACCAATTGCAAATTACATTAGACTAACCATTAAAACCCCTGTTGTGGTTAAAAACACCAGTAAGAAAATTTGTGTTTTTACTTATGTATATTAGCCAGGCATCTTTTTAAATTATACATGATTATGTCTACTCTCCCAAATACTTTGGCACCAGTTCACATTTCCCACAAACACCAAAACATGATGTCACCAGGTGCATGAAGTCATGCATATTATTGCACGTAATTACGTATATTGTCACATATATTGTGAATACTCTGTGAATAAACACCAGCAATGTGAATAAGCACCAGCAAAGTGTGGTAAATAGTGGTATTGCAGAATTACATATTTACACAGCATCATTACTGCCATAATGATGCCATTAATAATCTTACAGTAACTGAGCAGCATTCTTATAATATTCATTGAATTCAATTTGAAATCTATAGCTAATATTTTGTCCTAGGGTACCTGCCCTATCACTCAAAATGCATATACTGGTATTTTATAATAAAAATGTTACAGTATTTTCCACATATGGACTTTGTAGCAATATGCCATAAAAATACCACGTGTCTGTCATAGACTTGTGTGTTATTTCAAATTATATTGTAAGTATAACTTGAATTTATGTGGGTGATTCAGTGTCATGTTTTTTCTGAATATAAAGGGTTTATTTAGTATTTAGGCATTTGGCTCGTAATCTTGCTACAGCCCTTAGAGATATTGGTTCCACTGATGAATCTAACACCTTTCTATATGGAAGTTCCATTCCCTGCTGTGAATATTTCCTGGCCATGCCTTGCCCATGGCTTCACACCTATACCCAGAATAGATATTATACTGCAAGAAAAAAATTGCATCCTATATTGGAGGGAAATATCTGTGTGGCGGGATCTGTATATGTGTGAAAGGACAATGGTTAAGGCAGGGAGTATGTTCTAAAGGAGGTAATTTCAAACCATGTATTACTTTCCAAACATTACCCTGAAACAAAGATCATATTGCTGAGAGTGTTTTAGTCAAGAGTAACTAGATTATTGCATTAACTGTAAAGTTTTTTTATTGATCATATTTAAATAGCTTTTTTGCCTCCATTAGATAAAGCTTCCATGAATGTTTGTTTTTATGATTGCTGGCCTTTAAATTGGAAGAATTCTGTGCACATTCATAGTTCTTTTATTGAACAGAACAGGGCAAGTCTAGGTGCCTTATGCTTAGGGGCCCATTTACTTACTCATGAACGGGCCGAATGCGTCCGATTGCGTTTTTTTCGTAATGATCGGTATTTTGCGATTTTTTCGGAAAATTATCACAACTTTTTCGTTACCAATACGATTTTTGCGGAAAAACACGAGTTTTTCGTAGCCATTCCGAAAGTTGCGATTTTTTCGTAGCGTTAAAACTTGCGCAAAAAGTTGTGATTTTTTCGTAGTGTTAAAACTTACGCAAAACGTCGCGCCTTTTAAGTTTTAACGCTACAAAAAAAGCGCAACTTTTCGCGCAAGTTTTAACGCTACGAAAAAAATCGCAACTTTCGGAATGGCTACGAAAAACTTGCGTTTTTTCGCGCAAATCGTATTGGTAACGAAAAAGTCGTGATAATTTCCGAAAAGTCGTAAAGGCGCCGAAAAAATCGCAAAAAATACGAAAAAGCGCCAAAATTTTCGTTTTCCAATCGGAATTTTTCCAATTCGGATTCGAATTCGTGGGTTAGTAAATCAGCCCCTTAGTATCTTCAGTATCACATACATATACTCATAGCGGAGTTTCAACAACAGCACCATCACAGCCTTCCAAATATGGATCCACTAAAGGGAATATTCTCTGCACTCTTACGTGCTTCTGCTGATCAATTACTGAGGCTACTGAGCAGCCCTTACTATTTTCTATATGTACCTAGGCATTTAGAAAAATGCAGCATGTGCCAACCGCGCAATTCACACTGGCTCTACTTTCATAGAATATACAATAATCACTTACCTATCACATACAAGGGATTTTCAAAGTGCAGTGCAGGATATAAATGCAAATTACTATCTGCACATTAAAACAGTAAAACTTCTTAAAACACACAACAATTTCCCTGTATTAATTCCTTGGCTATAAAAAAAAATAAGCACAATTTCTCGATGGGTACGCACTCCAGACACGGGTGGAGGTGATTTAAGAAATAGCTTTATTCACATTTGTCCTGGCGCGTTTTGTGTTTTTCAACACGTAAAATAGCTTTATTCACATTTGTCCTGACGCGTTTCGTGTTTTTCAACACGGCATCCGGACCAACTTTGTGAAGGGGTGAGTGATTGCTACTTGAGACTGGCTGTTTCAAATTTTAAATTAGACTTGATGTGCTTAGTGGCTTAGAGCAAATTTTGGTGTTGTTGTATTTAATTATAAAAAAAATAAATAAATGAATTAAGGGCATTATAAGAAAAATAACTGCATTAAGTGCAATTGCCCTGCAGTTACATGCTGAAATGGTCTGCATGCTAAGCTGGAACCTAACAAATACATAATTATACTAAATTAAAACTGGATCAATAACACACAAGTAAAATAATCTGCAGTCTTATGATGCTGACTATAATATCCACTGGAAATTGCTGAGTTCAGTGCATTTTGCAGCATTCAAGTTGAGAATAACGTGACTCTAAGCATTTTAGTAACTGTGATTTGCATTCCCCAATGCATGGATTAATGTCCAGATTACTCACAGTATTAGATCTCTAACATGACAGATGCTTCCCAAATGAAGAAAGCACCGGCAGTAAATAGCCATGTCTAGACGGGTGTCTTAGGAAATGCTGTCTACTACAGGGCAGCAAGCCAATTTACAAGAATACACAAGACAGCCTGTAGTTTACTGTGCACACTTATTTTGCACCTCAAATAACATGTGCATTGGTTAGACTACCCAGCCTCTGTGAGGTACTGGCCTGCTTCATTGTGCACATTCACAGCCATCTGTCAATGTGCTGATTATGAAAGCACTCATTTACCAACATTCTATGTTGTAATGTGGCAGATACAATATTTTTATGCATTTTGTTGATTAAAGTTTATTATACAGGTATGGGACCTGTTATTCAGAATGTTTGGGACCTGGAGTTTTCCGGATAAGGGATCTTTCCGTAATTTGTATCTCCATAACTTAACTCCAATAAAGATTACTTATATCTTAGTTGGGATCAAGTACAAGGTACAGTTTTATTATTACAGAGAAAAGGGAAATCATTTTTAAAAATTAGAATTATTTGCTTCTAATGGAGATGGCCTTTCCGTAATTCGGAACTTTCTGGATAATGGGTTTCTGGATAAGGGGCTCCCATACCTGTACAGTAAATGCCATGAGTAAAGTTTGCATTCCACCAAAATAAGTCTTTCTAAAAATTATTTCTCTAATCTCTGTTCACTAAAAGCCCAATGTATCCATAAATTAAAGTAAAAAAAAAAACCTTATACGCTAAATTCCTAGAATGCTTCATATAAATTTGCCACTAACTTTTATAGAATCTTGTCAGGTTTTAGGTGCTTATTTTTCAAAGTTTTTATTAAGCACAAATCTCAAATAATAGCAGTCATAGTAGTGATTATTTTTTTTCGGATGGTTTACAAGAAGTAAAGTAAAAATGCAGTCTCAGCTATTAATTAATACCTCCTAATTGTTCTCTCCAGTATGAAGAGTGACAAAAAAATTAAGAGCTGTGTAACTGGGAACTAGAATATCATCTGCAGAATTAGACATGAGGAGTTCTGAAAGATATACAGTAAAACACCGTAAAATAGCAGAAACAGCCATTCAGCTTATATTTCTCATGTAAAATGTATGCAGTTTCAAGTGATTTCCTGCTGTCTGTAACTATATAACTGTAAGTTGTGCCTTCATTGTACAAACTATTGCCTCGCTATGCTAAAGAGCTAATGTACTGTAGACATTGCTTAGGATTTTTGGGTCAAAAAATAGGACTTAGGTCTTATCAAAGTGCAAAATCTGAATTTTCTGAATTTAAAGGGTTTATTTTATTCATTTAGGCATTTGGCTAGTAATCTTGCTACAGCACTTAGAGATACTGGTTCCACTGATGAATCTAACACCTTTCTATATGGAAGTTCCATTCCCTGCTGTGAATATTTCCTGCCCATGCCTTGCCCATGGCTTCACACCTACAGCCCAGAATAGATATTAGACCGCAAGAAAAAAATAGCATCCTATATTGGAGGGAAAGGTCTGTGTGGAGGGATCTGTATATCTGTGTGGAAGGACAATGGATAAAGCAGGGAGTACAGTATTTTCCCATAAGACTTATGGGCAGATTTATCAAAGTGTGAAATTAGACAGTAAAATTTCACTGCTGTCTTCATTTGGGATTTTTATTTATCAGTGGGTGAAAGTTCCACAGAAAGAGTCCACTGAGAGAGTTTATCATTTGATAAAATTATCCCATAAAATAAATAGAGACTGGTGGAATTTTACTGTGGTAAGCTCTAATTTTGCACTTTGATAAACCAGCCCCTAAAGTATAGTAATGTGTAATGCCATAAATATGTGACCCCCACCAGCATCATTTTAGTATGCCTTAACTGCTAATAATCAGTGATATTTGTCATATTTATGTTGGTACAGAAAACCTTTAGCAGTTTGGAGGATAATGAATAAATTTAATTTTAAAAGTTGTTCATTTCAGTTTTTAAATGAGTATTTTACCTTATCTCATTTGAAAAAAAAATCATGACTTTGTGCAAATGCTAGCATGTTAAGGAGAACTTTAATAGACTGCCAAGCAGATATGCTGCTGCAGAAGGTATAATTAAAACTGGCATATGCCAATTCCAAATGAAGGTGCCTGACATTTGTTTTGCTATTACCTCACATTTATATTCAAACATTGTAATCCTCATTTCAGCCTTATAACAGTTATCCATAAGTACCTATAATTGTTGTGTATGTGTCTATATTTGTGCTTGTTTGTTCTGTTTGGAAAATGACATTTTTAAATGGGAAAGCATTTGTTTACACACCATAAGTAATGCATTCATTTCATCTTGAGTAACAGAACTACACCATGGGTTATATTGTTTTTCAGCACTTGATTTTGAATATGTACATATATTATCTGTTTTAGATTGACTAAGAGGCAGCCTACAAGCCCCGTTAGTTAAGCCAGTATGAGTGCGGTACTGCAAGACACAAAGGGGCAGATTTATTATGCTGTGTAAAAAACGGCGACAAAATTCGACACACACCACCAGGCTTTGCTGTGTAAAAACAATGTAGAATCAGCTTAATTTTTTTACATATTTTTTCTTTCACCGGAATTTATATAAAATAACGGTTTTAAAGCTGGCATTTGGACGGTGAACTTCTCCATTTATTGTACACAGCAGTTTTTTTGGCAAATTTCATTTTACATAGCATAATAAATAGGCCCTGTAAAGTATTGGTCTATCTTGCAAACTAACCAAATATTACAATACCTGACCAACACACCAGGCAAACTGGAATACTGATTTGGAGTTATGCTAATTTGACCAAAGTAATACAAACTAGTTGAAGTTTTGTCCCCCAGCCTGGCGAGTCCTTTCTGGACCATCTAGGACGCCAGTCATATTTATGCCTATAAGCATTTAAAACAACAGTAGAAATATATTATAGGGATCTGCACTTATGTTCTGAGTGGCATCACTCCAAATAAAAATATATACACTGCTCAGAAAAATAAAGGGAACACAAAAATAAGACATCCTAGATCTGAATGAATGAAATATTCTTATTAAATACTTCGTTCTTTACATAGTTGAATGTGCTGACAACAAACAAAAAAATTATCAATGGAAATCAACTATGGAGGTCTGGAGATTTGGAGTCACACTCAAAATTAAAGTGGAAAAAAACACTACAGGCTGATTCAACTTTCATGTAATGTCCTTAAAACAAGTCAAAATGAGGCTCAGTAGTGTGTGTGGCCTCCACGTGCCTGTATGACCTCCCTACAATGCCTGGGCATGCTCCTGATGAGATGGCAGATGGTCTCCTGAGGGATCTCCTCCCAGACCTGGACTAAAGCATCCACCAACTCCTGGACAGTCTGTGGTGCAACGTGGTGTTGGTGGATGGAGGGAGACGTGATTTCCCAGATGTGCTCAATTAAATTCAGGTCTGGGGAACAAGTGGGCCAGTCCATAGCATCAATGCCTTCGCCTTGCAGGAACTGCTGACACATTCCAGCCTAATGAGGTGACATAGTAAGTAGGGTTGAAAAAAGACATACGTCCATCACGTTCAACCATAATGCCTATATACAGTATAACCTGCCTAACTACTAGTTGATCCAGAGGAAGGCAATCGGACCAGTCCCTGGATCAACTTGTGCTAAGAGCTATCTCCCAAAACCCTGTATTCCCTCACTTGCTAAATACCCATCCAGCCCCTTCTTAAAGCTATATAATGTATCAGCCAGCACGACTGATTCGGGGAGGGAATTCCAGAACTTCACAGCTCTCACTGTAAAAAATCCTTTCCGAATATTTAAATGGAACCGCCCTTCTTCTAAACGGAGTGGATGCCCTCTTGTCCGTTGGAAGGACCCACTGGTAAATAAAGCATTAGAGAGGTTATTATATGATCCCCTTATATATTTATACATAGTTATCATGTCGCCTCTTAAGCGCCTCTTCTCCAGTGTAAACAGACCCAACTTGGCTAGTCTTTCTTCATAACTGAGACTTTCCATACCCTTTACCAGCTTAGTTGCCCTTCTCTGGACCCTCTCTAACACAATCATGTCCCATTTGAGCACTGGAGACCAGAACTGAACAGCATATTCTAGATGGCGCCTTACCAGCGCTCTGTAAAGGGGAAGAATAACCCCCTCCTCCCGTGAATCTGTTATCTTTCAAAAGTGATACTTTATAGCAAGAGTCTTAAGACACTGTGTTTTAAATTCTGATTAAACAATCATGGTTTTGTCTGTCTAATATTAGTACAAGTTACATAGACTAGTGAGCCCCCTTGACTTGAAAAAGTACTATTTGTTATTTATAAGGGGTTTTGGTTGGATAATCAAGGCTCAGGCTAAACATACATACTAAGGGGCTGATTTACTAATCCACAAATCCGAATCCCGAATGGGAAAAAATCGGATTGGAAACTAACATTTTGCGACTTTTTCGTATTTTTTGCAATTTTTTCGTCTCTGTTGCAACTTTTTCGCGAATTGTTGCGACTTTTTCGTAGCCGTTACGACTTTCATGAATTGTCGCGACTTTTTCGTATTGAGCGCTAGTAAACGGCGGGCAAACCTTTCCGATTTTTTTGCGCCGGCTACGAAAAAGTCGCGACAATTCGCACAAGTTGTAACGGCTACAAAAACTTGCGACAATTTACGAAAAGTCCAGACGGCAACGAAAAAAACGCATTCGGACACTTTCGATCCGTTCGTGGATTAGTAAATCGGCCCCTATGTGTATCTCATAAGGTGTTCTGGTCCACTGTCCTGCCTTTAAATATGGAAGGGGTGAAAGAACCAAAAAGGTGTAATCTATGAGGAACATGACTTTTTGCCTAGGTGTCTGCTTGGGCTATTTTGATCTCTGCCTTTTTCCAGAGGTAAAAAGTTAGTCTTATATATATCCTTATTTATAAAGTGCTACTTATGTACACAGCACTGTACAGCAGAATACATTAATACAAACAGGGGGTTATTAATATAATAATAGATAAATACAAAAGTTTAACAATAAATACAAATAAATACAAGATACAGCTGCAATAAGTTAAGAGTCAAAGACACAAGAGGATGGAGGTCCATGCCCCGTAGAGCTTACAATCTATATGGGAGGGTAACTTACAGACACAAGTAGGCAAATATAAGTGCTGTAGGTCATAGTGGGTGACACTACAATATAAGTGCTAGTTCCCAGATAAGGTGCTGTGCGAGTGCTCCAAAAGGTAGTATTTAAGTTTAGTTTTTAAGTTTAGAGACTAAGGGAGGATTCTCTCTGGAGGAAATCAGGGAGGGCATTCCAAATGTAAGGGGCATCTCTCATCATCTTTTATGACCTTTGCGTGGTCCAGGCTAAATAGGGCCTGTAAATCTCATAGCTATTAGCCAATGCTTAGTACTTTGATCAGTGGGGTTACTGCTGTTTAGTGACTCTGACTTGATTGCTTGACACAGCCTGGTATGTTAGATTCCTCTTTGGATTTCTTCTTCCAACCTGATGTTAACTTTAGATTTTGGCTTGATTTTGTATTATATTACAGACTTCTCATTTGGTTAACCAATCTGCTTTTGCTACTATATACAGACTACCTGCCTTTTTCCTCCACCTATATTTGTTCAGTCTCTGTTAAGATAATCTTTGGTGCAGTTCTGACTTCTCCTGCCTTATCAGCCAGCAACACACCTCCTTGCAGTTACTGCAATCAAAATTTGTACTTACTGGCTACCTCTATAATCAATTCAGCGACATCTCTCCGTTTCAATCTACGTAAGTTCAAGACAGTTGTATTAAGCAGACACTGGCTGGCTGAAGTTAAGTTTTATCTTTTCTCTTTCGGTAAGTTAGCATTAGCAGACTTCTTTGCATATGTACAGTGAGGAACATAAGTTTTTAAACACACTGCGATTTTGCAAGTTCTCCCACTTAGAAATCATGGAGGGGTCTGAAATTCACATTGTAGATGCATTCAGGAAATCACATTGTATCATTTTTAAAGAATGGATTTGTATTGCACTGCTGCACATAAGAATCTGAACACTTGGCAATCAGCAAGAATTCTGGCTCTCAAAGACCTGTTACTCTGCCTTTAAATAGTCCACCTCTACTCCACTCATTAATCTAAATTAGTAGCACCTGTCTGAGCACTTTAAAGACACCTGTCCACCCCACAGTCAGTCAGACTCCAACTACTACCATGGGCAAGACCAAAGAGCTGTCAAAAGACACCAGACACAAAATTGTCGACCTCCACAAGGCTGGAAAGGGCTACGGGGCAATTGCCAAGCAGCTTGATGAAACTAGATCAACTGTTGGAGCAATTTTTAGAAAATGGAAGAGGCTAAAGACGACAGTCAGTCTCCCTAGGACTGGGGCTCCATGCAAGATCTCACCTCGTGGGGTATCACTGATGATAAGAAAGGTGAGGAATCAGCCCAGAACTACAAGGGAGGAGCTGGTCAATGACATGAAGAGAGCTGGGACCACAGTTTCAAAGGTTACTGTCGGTAGAACACTACGCCGTCATGGTTTCAACTCATGCATTGCATGGAAGGTTCATCTGCTCAAGTCATCACATGTCCAGGTCCGTCTGAAGTTTGCCAATGACCATGTGGATAATCCAGAGGAGGCATGGGAGAAAGTCATGTGGTCAGATGAGACCAAAGTAGAACTTTTTGGTCTAAACTTCACTTACCGTGTTTGGAGGAAAAATAAGGATGAGTTGCATCCCAAGAACACCATCTCTACTGTGAAGCATGGTGGTGGTAACATCATGCTTTGGGAGTGCTTTTTGCGAAGGGGACAGGACGACTGCACTGTATTAAGGAGAGGATGTATGGGGCCATGTATTGTGAGATTTTGAGCAACAACCTCCTTCCCTCAGCCAGAGCATTGTAGATGGGTTGTGGCTGGGTCTTCCAACATGACAATGACCCGAAGCACACAGCCAGGATAACCAAGGAGTGGCTCCGTAAGAGGCATATCAAGGTTCTGGAGTGGCCTAGCCAGTCTGCAGACCTAAATCCAATAGAAAATCTTTGGAGGGAGCTGAAACTCCGTGTTACTAAAAGTAACTCTAGTGGAATCCAACAAGGGTGGTGTGTCCCACTATGGTCTGTGCTGCTTCTTGTTTTGCAGAAAACCTTGTGATAGAACTGCAAGTCATTCTGGCTGTTTTAATAATTTTAACAATAGATCAGAAAACTAGAAAGTTTTATAATATATTATATAGAGTAGAACAATTGAGGAGCACTCCCTAAACTAATGTAGCAACTTGCCAGGGTGCTGGTAAATATGTTAAATAGAAAAGCATAGTACCGCTCTCTCAAGGAAAAGAAGCCCCTTGAGAAAAACCACAGTTTTTACACAAGTATTATTGTTGAGTGCAGTACTAAGCCTCCTGTGCAGAATATGCAAGACAACCATCAGAAAGGTATTCTGCATATTTTAATTAAAAATGCAGATTACAGACTGGAGAGAAACCCAATAGGCTGGGAGCCCCAGTGCACCTCTGGGAGAAGAGGAGGATCCAGGAAGTGCCTGGCTTTGGAGCTAAAACCATGGGTGGGGCCAGCAGGTTATAAAGTACTCCTGCTGAAGTGCCAGCCAGAGAGAGCCAGATCTGGAGTGGGTAACCAGCTGAGTGTGCTCTGCTGTGCATAAAGCTCTAGACTATAAAGAGAGAGATCCGCTTAGTTGCTGGTGGATGCCTTTACCTCTATGCAAGTCTCCATTGTATGTCCCCTGTGTGAGGACAGGTGTTTCTCAAGTGCCTGCTATGTGGAAGCAACTGCCTATCAAAAGGAAGTGGTATTTTGGGGCTGGTGGCGCTACCTGAGAAAACTAACAAGCTCTTGGGGAAGGGATTTTGCCAGAGACTGAACTGGGCAAGGGTATTTCCACCAGGAGTGCAGTGTTAGGACTTTGTCCTGAGAGACTCTGAGCCGGGAGTTGGCTAATCCACACAGGTTCCCTAAAGCAGGGTTTATATTGTTTGTATTTTATAGTTATTCCATTTTTTCTAAACTGCTATATAAAGCTTATCTATGCTGCAAAACTGTGTGTGATTACTTCCTGGCAGAATTCCCCTGAGGTGTGCTCCTCAGTGTCCACTAGGTGAAGGCACTGAGCTGTAAATCCCAGTTCCCCGTATCTTTCATATGCAAAGAGAATTCAGCCCTTCTGAAATAAGCACAGCCCAGAGAAGGGAGTGTAATCCAATTTCTGCAGAAGTGTGCCAAGAAAGGGTTACATGTTTGAAAGTAATGATTCCCAACAGCATAGTCTACTTGTCAGATTTTAATATACATGCTGTAGCTTATTGTTTATCTTTTTAATGATGGAAGGGCTTCTATGGGGCCTATTCAGAAAAAAAAATCGTATTTTTTCTAATTTTTAGAACTTTTCATAATGACCACAATATTGTTAAAATTGCACTACTTTTTCGTGGTTTTCGTTAACTTCCACGGAAAAATTTTATTTTTTGCAAAGACTACGACCATTTTGGAATTCATTGAAGCTTTGGTATCGTGACTATCTTTTGGATAGGTTGGAGCTGTAGAGTGCCATTGAGTCCTATGGAAGGCTTCCAAAATCATGCATTGAAGTTTCAAAGCCAGAAAGGTTTTTGCACCATTTCCGATTGTTGGATCCGAAAATTTTCGTACAATTTTCACACATCAGAAATTATCGTGCTTTTAATTAGCAAAAATTGGTGCTTAATGAATGGGCCCCTAAGTGTATTCCTTTCTTAGGTTTCTAATGTAATGCCTCATTATGGTCTTGCTCTGTAATCCGTCTATGTAATGGTCTAACGGAATACATCGTAGTGTTAAAACTTGCGCAAAACGTCGCGCCTTTTAAGTTTTAACGCTACGTAAAAAGCGCAACTTTTCGCGCAAGTTTTAACGCTACGAAAAAATCGCAACTTTCGGAATGGCTACGAAAAACTCGCGTTTTTTCGTGCAAATCGTATTGGTAACGAAAAAGTCGCGATAATTTCCGAAAAGTCGTAAAGGCGCCGAAAAAATCGCAAAAAATATGAAAAAGTCGCAAAATGTTAGTTTTCCAATCGGAATTTTTCCAATTCGGTCGGAATTCGTGTCTTAGTAAATCAGCCCCCTAGAGTAATATGTAGCTGTACTTGATAATCTTAGTTTACAAATGCCCACAAACTGGTAAGAAAATTAAGGCATCAGATACTCTGCTACTTTGCCAGTATTTGCTGGCAATTTATATTATCATTACGTTACATGAAGTCCGATGTCAGGAAATTCAAAAGTTAATTGTAATTACATCTAACATAAAGCAGTGCCTTGGTGCCAGAGTCCTTGAATTTGCAAGTAATTTTAAAGAGATATAGTCATTAAGTGACCTGTATTGTAATTCTTTGGGCCTGTTTAGTAAATATAACAAAGAAAAAATGTGTCCCTTAATCTGAAAAGGGCTCAGTAAAACAAATTTCACCAGCTTCATCTGGAAATGGCTATTCTCTTAATATCTCGTAGGACTCGTAGAAACTAATGTTCTGCTTGCTGTTCAGCCTCATCACACGACCCTGAATTAAATACTCTCAGCCAGGAACCAGGCCCCTGGGGCAGCCTTTCTTCTTTGCTTTTTTTCCTCTAATGAAAGGTTGCTATGTGTATTGAATAATATTTTACTGAAAAAGACAAGTAAAGGAATGTTGAAACTACAATAGCTCAATTTGCAGGATCCAAAATTCAGAGCAAACAATGAGCTGTGAAATATATAATAGGATCTTGCGTTGATCTGACAAAGTAATAGTCTCTTACACAAAAGACTTCCAGGCACTGAAATTTCAAAGTAGGAGAGAAAAAGTCTCTGCTCCCTGTCACATTTTACAGTTTATTGTTTTAATATAGTTCTCACATAAAGATACCTGCAGCTGATATTGCTTGTAAAATATGTACCTGTTGAGCTCATGGTTACCAGTTTGTTGAGTAAGGCTAAAAATACTGCGCCTTTGTTTTGTACATTATGGAAAATGAATTGCTGGCTGACTGTAAATACCTATAAAACAACCCTAATATTGTCAAAATCTTTAATAGCACTGGGGCTGTGAGTAATTTTAGAAGAGCTATGGTTGCAGATAAACTACCCGTAAGATTATATTTACAAGTATATGAATAACTAAATCGTTAATCTGACAAGAAAAGAAACTGCTTTAAGTTGTTAAATTGTCCTCTGGCACCTTTGCTTCGATTAAATTGTGGGCAACACTGTTGTAAAGCTGAATCTTAAGCAATAGTAATGGGAAAATACATATTTCTCTTAGTAAAGTAAAAAAAATAATGATAAAGCAAGCATCATTATTACTAGCCCTGCAGGACTATGTATTGACCATGTACGGTTAATAGAAGATGTGAAGTTTAGAGATCCCTTACATCTCTGAATGCTGGTATTGCACCCCTGTCGCAGTAATAGGAACAGATGCATTAGGTCAAGGAATCCTCATGCAGTTTGTGTGTCAAATGTATAAAATGATTTACAACCAGGTGGGACTGAATCAAAGAGTGAGCTAACTAAGTAGACAGAAATAGGGGACTTCCAGAGTGGAGTCCCCATGGGTTTTGTCATGGGTAGAACACAGAGTAGAGCTATTGTAGCATCATTTCTGAGTATCCATACCATCAACTGACCATTTTCTGCATGCTCCAAAATTTGTTGTGTGTCCTATGTTTTTATAATTATTGTTATATTAAATGGGGTGGGTTAAAAAAAAATGACCATTTTATTTGTAAGTCTAACTTAAAAACACTCCTTCATAAATGTGCTCTTTACAATGGATAATTTTCATGAGGACAATGCATTAACGGTTGCAGAGCTGTATAAAGTCACATAACTTTTATACACCTGATGGCATAAAATATATTATATATCAATTATGCACATAAATTCATCTGATAAGATAATGAAAAGCCAAAATTCAGTTCTACAAGTGAAGCCTTCAATATACAAGTATGGAATTTTTTTGGAATGTTGGAGGTTTTCCAGATAAGGGGTATTTCTGTAATTTGGAGCACCATACATTCAGGCTACTAAAACCATTCAAACAAAAAACAACCAAACAATAATGTTATTTTGCCAGCAGCACAGACTTACTGTATATATATACTGTACTTTATGCTGGCTAAGTTAACATCAAGCACAAAAATCTAATTAGTTAGTTAAAATTGTTCACTTAAATAGATGCTTCATTTTTACAAGAAAGAAACATGAAACAAATGTATTGCTAAGTTTAAATAATAACAGTATGTACAGAAAATAAAGAATGGTTATGCACTAGGTTAAGAATGTGAGTTCCCCCACACAAGGTTAGCGCTTTGTACTCTTAATGCTATATATATCTCAATGAAATACCTTTTATTTATGACCTCAGAAACACTGTATGGAAGCTATGTAAAACTAAACCATTGTTTATCCCAGTCCAGTAATCCATAGCAGCAGGCTATTACTGATAAATTGCAGTTATGGGTTGCTGGAGTTTGATAGTGCCCATGTTACTAAATAAAACCCTTTATGAATCAGATGAGGAATATAAACTGGTCTGAATTATCAATGCAGGCGGCCTGTGCTGCAAATGAAAGGCCTTAGTTACATGGGGGGGATACATTTTTTCAGTTTTATATTTGCTTGAAACTACGAAAAAAGTAATTTCCCAGTGGCAGTAATTTATCAAAAGATCTGAAAAAGCATGAAGGTAAAAAAGTCACAAAAACTACAAGTTTTTGACTTGCCGCATGATGACCAGCATCAATATAACAAAAACAAACTGAAAACCTTTAAAACCAAAAATAGATCTTCCATTATTAAAAGGGACATCTGCCATTGACTTCTATATGATCTTTTTAGATGGTGTATTTTTGCATTTGAAATTGTTGCGGTTTTGTCACATAATAAGTTGCAACAAATTCATGTTTTTTTCCCCATGGCCAACAAAAGGTCCACCCGAAAAAATTGTGCTTTAGTAAATGCCACCTTAAATGTATGTACATTTATGATATACTACAGTGCTGTCCAACTGGCGGCCCGCGACCCCCCTCTGTGTGGCCCCCCACCTGTCTGCTTTGATGGCTTACCTTTGAGTAAGCATTAAATGGTATCAGTACTGAGATTAACTGGCTCCCTGCATAGTTCTCACCTCAGATTCAGGCTGTAATCCCTCTGTATTGTTTAAAAATGTAATCCCCTGTGTTTTTCACACCTTTTAATACCTGCATTGTTCACCCCCTGCAGTGTTCACACCTCAGGCTCAGACTGTAATCACTCCCATTGTTCCCTTCTTCACACCTCAGACATAGGTACTGTAGGCAGAGTATGGCACATACAGCCAGCATAGGGCAGGTAGAGTATGGCACACACAGGCAGCATAGGTCAGGGAGGGTATGGCACACACAGGAAGGGTAGGGCAGGCAGAGTATGGCACACACAGTCAGGGTAGGGCAGGCAGAGTATGGCACACACAGTCAGGGTAGGGCAGGCAGAGTATGGCACACACAGGCAGGGTAGGGCCGGCAGAGTATGGCACATACAGGCAGCATAGGGAAGGCAGAGTATGGCACACACAGGCAGGGTAGGACAGGCAGAGTATGGCACACACAGGCAGGGTAGGACAGGCAGAGTATGGCACACACAGGCAGGGTAGGACAGGCAGAGTATGGCACACACAGACAGCATAGGACAGGCAGAGTGCTGCCTGTGTGTGCCATACTCTGCTTGCCCTATGCTGCTTGTGGGAGGTGAACCTGGCAGGGGTTTGTTGTGGGAGTTTGTTAGCAGTTGGAAATAGCCATTAAATGGTCCCAAAGGTGTGTAATTATGTACTGGGGGTTGCTCTGCTATCCACAGGGGAGGAGGAGGCATATGGAATTTAAGGGTATATCTTAATATGACATAATTCTTTCACATATGAATGATGGTTGATATCCCCACAGTAAGGACCAAGCATTTGGGATTTTGCTGTGCTACCACCATTGTGATAAAATAGGTGTGGTTTGAAGTGGGTGTGGTTTCAAAAAGGGGAGTGGTCAAAACTGGCTTCCATTAGCGGCCCTCCACCATGTATGCTAGAGAAATTCCGGCCCTCGGCACCGTAGAAGTTGGACAGCACTGATAGACTATATTGCAGAAACATAAATCCATTTTTCTTGTCACCCAGTGGGTTAATCTTTGCTTTTGGTTAATGGACTAAACCTCCCCAAAACCTTTAGTTTTAATTTGTTGATGTGTTGTATATGGCCCACTATATGCTGCTAATGTCAGTTATACATGTGGACAATGCTAAAAATTGTGTTTCTGAGATTCATAATAAGTATGTGTAAGTATATGTGAGATTCATAATAAGTATGCATCACAAAATTCACCCAAAATGTAAGCTATATAAGCTTATATAATAATACAAATAATAAAGAGATATAACAACATGAGAAATGAAATAAATGCTGCATTTCTTGTTTTATCACTTGAAAAAATAATAAGAAATAGACTTCATAAGTCAACTCACCTTATATCCTGAGAGCAGGCATCTTTTAAAAAGTTTGGGTATTCTTAACTGGAATTGTCGTGGAAGATCCAATAAATATTCTGAGTAAACCAAGATGGTTAACCCAAGGTCCAGTTCAATACCACTACATGAATCACTTGTTCTTGATGACCTGGACCTTGAAGAGGCCTTCAGCTACAATAACTGCATTATTACAATAGCATTGGGGGAATAATGTTTCCCCCAGCTATCTTAGCTTTTACAGATAAAAGCTGACAAAAACATGCCTTGACTGAAAGATTTTTCAATGATCTGATGAAAATCAAGCTATTAAAAAGACAACCTCCCACCTTGGCTGAAGATAGTTTGCCATGGACAGTTTTACTAAGTGTTACATGTATTTACAGAAGGAGAGAGATGGCAACTCTAGCTCAATCTTCTGGGCAACGTGGTGTTGAGATCTGTTTTTCAGTTTTTTTTGTTTTTTTTTAATCAAGGACATACACAGTTTTTATGTAGAAGTGCTGGTCCCATTTTTCTGACTGTGCTGTATCCAAAGATGGAGATGGAAAGTCAGTGGTGTTACCTAGATCTGGCTATAAAAATGTAAAAAAACAAACAAAAAAACAAAACAAAAACAAATTGTAGAAGAAGTCTGAATGCCTGTTTATACTTTATAAAGGTGTCAGAAAAGGACAAGCCCCAGTGAAGAAATCAAATTCATGGTGTAAAAGAAAGACTGGGAAACAGGTTGACAAGGTTTATGTTTTGCCCAGGTTCCTCTTATGTGCAGTAAATGCAGGGAGTTTTAAATTTCCGCAGTTGAGTAATAAAGGCGTTTTATTTCTTCAAGTTTAACATGAGCAAAATCTGGTTTCCAATGCCTCTGTAGTGAATAGAGGAGGGCGAGTTTTCAAGTCCAGTAGGCCATTACAAGTTAACTGGTTTTCTCGTCAGGTATCTGCCTGATGATTAGGCTGCAGCTGTGTGTGGATTTGCCCCCAAAAAAGAGCTGAGTTTTGAGAGAGAAACCTATGGAGAGAAGGGGCTGTGTGAACTTTAAGTGTAAAAAAAAATTTTTTTGGGTTGGGCTTATAAAGATTGAGACCCCTTCCCCATGATAGAGATACCAGGTTATTAGTTTGAGCTGCACAGGCTTAGGATTTTCCTTTTTTTTTTGTATTTTTTTAGGTAAAAAAAACTCGAACTGGCCAGCCATGTTGCACTGAATCCTCTGTGCTTCGGTGCATTTTAGTCTGGAAGGTCCCTGTGTGGTTAAATGAAGTGCTGATCAGATGAAAATTTCTTCAACCTGTGCCGACCCTAACTTGCACTAACCCGGCTTGGCCTAGCCTGCCGCAGAATTATGTACTGATGGCTGACCTGCCAGTCCCTAATGCCACTGGAGGGGCTAGGTGTTACTCAGCGGTTGGGTTGAGACAAGACGGGGAGGGTCAGGGAGTGGCTGGGCAGGTGGTGAATGTGGCCTTGCACAAACTGCATAGCTTATTAGTTACAGGTTTTTGACCAACCCAACTTCACTAGTTGATAGCAGATTTTACCAAGGCATTACTAGTATGTTAAAAAGCAAGAATAAGCATATTTTTAGTGTTGTGGTTAGGCTGTTCACCTATCAGTGATGAAAGGTGACTAGGAAACAAATTATGGTTTCTTATGTATCTCAACTTCCATTTTTTTGTGATAAACTTACTTTCAATAGTCAAACTACATATAGGGGCTGATTTACTTACCCACGAACGGGTCGAATGGAGTCCGATTGCGTTTTTTTCGTAATGATCGGTACTTTGCGATTTTTTCGTATGTTTTGTGATTTTTTCGGATTCTTTACGAATTTTTCGTTACCAATACGATTTTTGCGTAAAAACGCGAGTTTTCCTATCCATTACGAAAGTTGCGTAAAAAGTTGCGCATTTTGCGTAGCGTTAAAACTTACGCGAAAAGTTGCGCATTTTTCGTAGCGTTAAGTTTTAACGCTACGAAAAATGCGCAACTTTTCGCGTAAGTTTTAACGCTACGAAAAATGCGCAACTTTTTACGCAACTTTCGTAATGGATACGAAAAACTCGCGTTTTTACGCAAAAATCGTATTGGTAACGAAAAATTCGTACAGAATCCGAAAAAATCGCAAAACATACGAAAAAGTCGCAAAATGTTCGTTTTCAAGTCGGAACTTTTCCAATTCGGGTCGGATTCGTGGGTTAGTAAATCAGCCCCATAGTGTCCCCACATACTGATCACTGCCCAATTTTGGTACAACGACTTGCTTATCAGCGTTATAACTGCTGTACCAAATTCCTAGCACACTCTATTCTGTTTTCACACCAGTTTTAGTCATTTTTGTGGATAGTGTAATGCTGTTATTTTGTATCATATTAACACTAAATTATGATATTAATGTGCATGGATTTTTTTAATCTCATTTTACTCCTCAGTAAGGTGTTAAATCAAGTTTTATAAGAAAAGAAAAAAAAACAATGAGACGGGAGAAAAAGAAACGGAAATGCTAGGAATTGAAGATACCTTACATAGAATATATTCTTTGCCTAGCTGTAATTTGCGAAATAAAAATATGCAAAATTTATATTTCTACAAGGCCAAAACCTGTTGACTAATTACTGTCAGAACATGTCAAACCATTAGAAAAAGAATCCTTTAGATTCTGCCACTGAAATTAGTGCTGTTTATGGTTTTTTTTTGGTGAGGATAATTTAAATGTATTGCCACTGCACTAGATTCACAATTTTTCTTTTTTGGGAATACAGCACAAATACAGTATCTAAAGAGCACACAGCAGTTATCTTAAATTATGTGCAGGTGCATCTGAAAAGCATTTATGCGGATTATAATCAAGCTTTATTGTTGCACAGGAAGGCTTGTGTACTAATTTGCCAGGTTTTGTATGACTTCAATTTTTTTTTTCTCTACGTAGGTTTATGGGCAACAAATATTTTTGTTTACTTTTATATTTGTGCTATATTAGGTTGTGCACTTCAACTGCATTTGTAAATATGGATGGCTCAAAAATTGCACATTTAAAGAGCTTGGAATTCACTCCCAGAATTCCTTTTGTTTGCTTTTGTCTGTATGAGGCAGTCTCCTCAACCTAATTTATTTGTTTGTAGAACCACATGGTGACTCTACCTAAGCTGATCAGAAAACCCTGCACTACACTAATGAGCCCCCAATAAGGGCGAAACTGGTCTGTAGTTGGGAATCTGATCAGCTATTGTCCTGGCTTCAGCTTCAAACCCAGTGGGTGAGCTGTAGCCTATAGGATAAACCCATGTAAATGGGATTTTTTTAAGAGTTTGGAATTCACTCCCAGAATTCCTTTTGTTCACATTTAAAGAGGAAACTTACCTTTAAATTAACTTTTAGGGGCAGATTTAGCAAAATGTGAGATTGGAACTCACCACAGAAAAATTCACCCACTTTCTATTTATTCCTATGAGATTTTTAGACAAATATTTATCAGATGGTGAAATTCACCCACTGATAAATACACTTCTAAAATACCTATAGGAATAAATAGAAATAGCTCTAATCTCACATTTTGATAAATCAGCCCTATAGTATTTTTTAAATGGGTTTACTTTAATCAACTTTTGGTTTGTCTTAAAGGGCCAGTATACATAAAAATACAATAAAAATAGGACTGTGTGTGTTTAAAATGTATTTTGCCTATTCTTATAATTAAAATAATTACAATTTTTTTCCCTTTGTGAATCTCTAATTCAAAATTGGGCTTTTTTTCAATGAACTTCTTTCCCCTCTCCTTTATAAAAATGGTTATTTGTCTCTCTTTAAATAAACAAAGCCTAACCTAAGCCTTTTGAGCTGCTCATTAACAGGGGCATTTCAGTGGACCGGTAACAAGTTTTATCAGCTCTTCATCTGGTTTTTGGGAAACTGGTTTAATGTTCTTGTTTCGTGCCAGAAATAAGAAAATTAACAGATATTTCTTAATTAAAATAATAGGCAAAAAAGTGCCTTTCTATTGTGTCTAGTCTGAGCCTGCAAAAAAAATAAGCTTTCTGGTCCTTGTGTATTGTTAGATATTTGGCTATAATAATTTGCTAACATTTGCTAACATTTTGCAATACATTCTAAACATTCTGCTGGTGCTCTTTATACATTAATATACTTTAAACAATATATTAGCATTAAAAGGATAGTTTCCAGGGGTCACCACCATCTTTTAGATAAAAGGAAAAAAAACTTTCATAACATATACGTGGGTAGTAAATTACTTCAAATAGCAGTAGTGCCACCTGACACTATTAAATCAAAGTATGCAGCTTATAGGCATTATATGTGACAGAGTTTTCCACAGAACTGAAATAAAATGAATATTATGTACTGATGCTGTCAACACCAAAACTAATAAAGTTGCTTGCTTGCTTTCATGACTTATGTACCATTGGACTGGTGCATGACAATTAATAAGGAATGTTCGGTTTTGAAACGTGCCTTGTTAATTCTCCAATATATGCTGTAGTGACAAAAGTGAAAAACAAAAGCATAAGTAATACAATGGTAAACATTTACAAGCGTTAAGTCGACATGTAGTATTTATAAAATTACTTATTACAATATATTTGTAATAAAATGCTAAAGAAGTGTTCCTTTCAGCACACTGGTCAATGGCACATGAGAATGTGTGAGGTATACTGACAGATACTGCAATATTCTCAAAGCAAGTTGGTAGTGTTTTTTTTTTTTTTTAAAGAACAACATAATTCATATCAGTTCTAGAAAATATTTTGCTCATCAAGTCAACTATATCAGGACTGACCCAATGGAGGCCCTTGGGTCAGATGTGGTCCACCAAAAGATTTTTATGGCACCAAGTCTGCTTGAAGGCTCCATAGACTTTACTGTATGACATCATTTTAATTTAATCTGGCCTTCACACTATATGGAAAATGATTGGCCTACTGTAAGAAATAAAGTTGGACAACACTAAACTATATAATGCTTAAAGGGGCCCTGTCATCCCCACATAAAAAGCTATATAAAAGATTTTTGTTTTTTAATTGAAACATGCATACCTGTTATAAATATATTTATAAATCTGAGCTGCCAATTGTATATTGCCTTCCCCACCTCTATGCCTCCAAAATAATGTGTACCAAGCAGTGGGCATTTCTATCCATATTTGATTTTAGTGTTTACATCTCCTTTAAATCAATTTGTTTTGAAAGCATCTTGTTAGTCATGAGTTACTATACTAATGATACAATTAATTTTATAGAAACATATTTAATTTTAATATTAAGTTTAATTTATGTGGGATTTAGTTTGACATTTATGTTGTGTTTTTTGTTTTCAGCTGGGTTACAGAAACTGCCTTGGCATCTTTGAACATAATGGCAAATGGTCTTTACATATCCATTCAGCTGTGCATGCTCACCTTAAAGGTAAGTACCTGCAGGTTGACATTTGATGTTGCTGAATGTAATGAATTTAAATGTACGATTGAAAAGGTAGCCGTATTGTTTCACTTTAACAGATCATTTTCCATTCTCTGTCTTAGTCACAAAATATTGTGACTTTGTTGTGGGTTAAAGCTAAATCTGCACTGGGACGGAGTGGTCTTGTACATGCTATTTCCTTTAGTTTTTTCTGACTACACGGTTACATATATTTTTTTGAATTTTTTTGAATGTATGTATTTTATGATATGATTTTTTCTTCTGATTTTTGATCAAGGTCATTAGACAGTAAGACTTGGGGGCACATTTACTTACCCACGAACCAGCCGAATGCGTCCGATTGCGTTTTTTTCGTAATGATCGGTATTTGGCGATTTTCCGGAAAATTATCGCGACTTTTTCGTTGCCATTCCGAATGTTTAGCAAAATCTGGCGATTTTTTCGTAGTGTTAAAACTTGCGCGAAAAGTCGCGCCTTTTTCGTAGCCATTCCGAAAGTTGCGCAAAATGTTGCGATTTTTTCGTAGCGTTCAGATTCATTCAAGCTTCAGTATGGTGACTTTCCTTGGGCCAGGTTGGAGCTGCAGGGTGCCATTGAGTCCTATGGGAGGCTTACAAAATCATGCTAAGTCTGAAAGTTTCGCCCGCGCTCAATACGAAAAAGTCGCGACAAGATACGAGCGAATCGTAATGGCTACGAAAAACTCGCGTTTTTTCGCGCAAATCGTATTGGTAACGAAAAAGTCGCGACAATTTCCGAAAAGTCGTAAAGGCGCCGAAAAAAACTCAAAAAATACGAAAAAGTCGCAAAATGTTACTTTTCCAATCTGAATTTTTCCAATTCGGATTCAAATTCGTGTCTTAGTAAATCAGCCCCTTGGTCTTTGGGTACAATTCTTCTGTACTCTTTGCTTTCCAGGCAAAATGGATTCTTGTAGATTTTTAAACAATGCATATTTTATAGTTGATGGGACCAAGTAACCAGGAGCGGTGCTTCTTATGCCAGTCAAATTGTATTTTAGATTCTTTGTGCACTTGGAGTTTTTCACCCGCCTCATAACCCTTACATTTCCTCTCCAGACAATGGCTCTTTAAAGACTTTTTTACAATCAGATAGAGTCATGAATTTCACATATACCTTGCTCTCTCACATTACAAAGCAAACATAAGGAATTAATTCCATGTTTATGGAAAGAATTTTCAGTGCTCATTTGCATTCTTTATGACAGGTGAAGGAGCAGTACGTCTGTCAAACAATAATGATACATGCTGATTGTTCAAATGCTTTGCATAATGCCCTGAAACACAAACAAAGTCTTAGAATATCATTCAAAAATAGGAATTAATTTCCGAAGTTTGAAATAGAATATTTAATGTTCGAAAATCAAAAAAGCACCATGTTTATTCCCGGAACTAATAGAAGGATGTATGCAACTGCCTTCATGACAGTTGACAGTCATAACAACATGTTTCTAAGACTTGCAAATACAAATTTGCTGATTTAATTAACAAGGTTTTATTATAGACTTCTCTCTACCAAAAGATCTGTCTAGTAGCATACCAGATATAGCCAGGCACTATTTATCTTAATGTTCTTTCTAGACTATAGTCTAGTCGAGTGAAAGTGATTTATCCAACCCCTGTGGTGAAGTTAAATTTAGTACTACATTCATTTCTATTTAAAACTAAGTTTTTTTAGACTTGGACTGTCTCCAAGTCTACAGGAAAGGCCAGAGTTTGCTTGTGGGTTATTTTCTTGCTTTTTGGTATTCAAACATATCATTGACTGGCTTACCAAAGTCAATATAAAAGAGAGAGACAATGCCTACTAAAGTGTAGGCTTGCAAATAAATGTGTTAAATCAGTTTTGGTGCAAGGAAACATACTTTAACAAAATCATAACATTAATACATTTAAAGTTATTTTTTTAAGGTGCCAATGTATTTATTTAATAGGGAGCTAGTCCTGGTCAAAATGTATCGAGTGTGTCTCACATATGATATATTATTGTCATTATTAAAAATTACCATAATTGGTTTACTGGATATTTTTAGTACCTGTTGTACAAAAGAATTTAAGGAGCAGTCCACCTTCAAAAAAAGTAATGTTTTTAAATAATGACTTTTTGAATTGCTTTGCTTTCTGTTACAATATTTTGTAACAGTGTTTTTTCCAGTAGCAGATCAGTAAGTCACATTACCTGTTCTCTAAACAGTTACAGTTTCGTTAGTAGGTTAGTTTTTTTGCAGCTGCAGCAGTTTCAGCTCTCCGATACTTCTTTCTCTCTTCTATCCTACTGGGTTCATTTGATGTCTAAATGATTTAGAAGATATAAGGTATGGTGTTCCAAATTATGGAAAGATCACTTATTCAGAAAACCCCCTATTCTGAGAGCGAGAAAGAAGACACAGGTATTGGATACCAATTAGTTCTAATTTTCAAAATGTATTCCCTTTTCTGTTATAAGAAAAACATTACCTTGTACATGATCCTACCAAAAATAGAATTAATTTCCATTTTGTTTATAGTACTGAAATGCAGTACAAATAATTAGTACTGCTACTTTATAAGCACAGTAATATAAAAAAAATACATTTCACTTATGCAGGTATTGTTATAGAATCTTTACTTTTTAACCCAATCTGCGTACAACATATATATGGTTATCTTTCCAGTACTACCAACCCTGGTTTATAATTTGCATCTTAAAACAAAATAAATCGGCAATTACCATATAAAGCTGCTGAATTCCTTTCTGTGCATCAATCTACATATAAATAAAAATGATGGTTGTTTTAGTGTATTTAGTAACTTGTGCATCAAGTATATTGCCTATGCAAATATTATACATAACAAATAATTTTGCCATTTAAGCATATTTAAGCAGTTAAAAAATATATTTTTTTCACATCTGACAAATCTTTTCCCTATGGCAATGAATCATTTAATTACACTACTTTTCTTGTACTTGCTAAGTGCTCTGCTTAGTTTAAGTCTCATTAAACTGTTTGAAAAGTGTAGGTTGCTTGGAAATGTTCTTAAATCATACATGGCCACAATTCTAAAAAACAATAGTGGAAGAGACACTGCTATAGGCTATTTTTGACCTCTTCAATACACCCACCTAAACAAAAAAAAAAACAAACCATAAAAATAAACACTAACCCTTAAAGAAAAAGTAAACCTTGTTTTTCTCCTATCTTTAAAATTACTCTAAACAACCCCAAGAATAACATACCATAGTCCCTCCATTCAGTGTGGTCTGGTTGAAATCTCCAGAAAGGGATCGCCTTTCCTTTTCTTCCTGATACAGTCAGTCCCCTCTTCCCATTCTGCTCTCCTTATCTCTTTGACTACAGAATAGTCGAAGAGGAGAGATTTCTGTGCATGACTGACAGAGAAGCAGTTTTCTGGGAATGTACAGTAAATCATGCAGTTATGTAAAAAGCTGCTGCACACTGGCTCCTGGTTCTTCATGCATTCCGAGAAAGCTTCTTATCTGTCAGGCATGAACTGAAGGCTCTCCTCTTTGGCTATCCTAGTCATGAGGAGAGCTGAAAAGGAAGAGAGTGTGGGGCTTCAGGCTGTACCAGGAAGAAGAGGAAAAGGAGCTGGAGGGTCCAACTTATAAACCAGAAACCAGATCACACTGAATGCAGGGACTAAGGTAGGTTATTCTGGGGGTTGTTTAGAGCCATTTTACAGATTTGAGAAAAAAAGGAGTTTACTTCTTCTTTAAAATCGTAAATAACCTTAAGGGCAATGACACAAGGAGATTATTTGGCCACGACCAATCTCCTTGAATGCTTTCCTACTGGTGAAAATTTACCAATAGGAAAGCATGTGTGGCTTTCCAAAGTTGCCTTGCAAGGAAACTTTGGCCAGCCTTAAAAAGGTGAAGTTACACGTTTTTCTACCGACAATTTCCATTCTTTACATTCTTGCCGGAAGAAAGGAAGAAAAGCATTCAAAAGGAATTTGTTGCCACTACACATGGTGACTAATCTCTTGCCATCACCCTACACAAAGTTTATCTCATTTTTCTTTAGAAACATTTGTGTTAATGCAAATTTACAAATACGCTAGAATTTTACACACAGTCCATTATGTTTCAGTGAACGTGGAGAAAAGGGAAAATGATACGGTGACTGAAGTTAAGGTTTTTATACATTATCTTAATAATTGCTTATATTAAGAAAGGAAATGTTGTTATGTACATAGATCCCTGATATAAACATTCACTCCATATCCCATGCAATCTATTCAAAGTCTAACAAATTCATAGAACTGTGTTCTGCATTTATACTTTCATTTATTTAAAAAAAAAAAACAAACAAAAAAAACACATATCTATCACCTACCCTATATCCTTTTAGCTGATCCAGAGTAAAGTGAAAAAACTCCATTTGAAACAAATTTGACTTAGAAGGTGAAGAAAATTATTTGTGGCTTCAGAAGGCTGGTAGTACAACTCCCTATATCAGCAAAAATATTAGTAGCCTTTTTTCTCATTTGCTAAAAATCTGACCTGAGAAACCATCTATCTTTATTTGATCAGATTTTGCAGCATTCCACAAATCTTGTGCTATGTTCTATTGTGTGACAAAATTCCATGGGTTAGATAAAATCCGATACAGAAAATCTGCCAAAAAATGTGTGATTCTTCCCCTTAGGATAGTTCACAAAAAGCTATTAATTTGGGGCATTTATGAACACAAGTGCAATTTTCAGATGCAAATTGTTTCTTCACCCATAATGCAGTTTTTACAGCATTACTGCAGCCATGCACCGATTTTTGTTAAACCAGACTTTAATGCAGCGGTGCATTTTTGCACCTTGATTCTGTGCCTATTAACAAAACCCACTATGGCAATATTGAAATCCTGAGTGTGTTTGGACACAAGTACCTTTAATGAATTGCATCAATGAGCCAAACATTTGCATCCATCTTAGCATGAGCTGTAGCCAATGTATTCATAAATTACCCCAATGATCTGTCTAACCTTAAAACCTATAGATTACTTCATAATTTTATTCTCCAGAACATAACTTGTTTAAGTATCATCCCTACTAAAGATGTAAAACTTACAAACCTATAATTGCATGGTCTACTCTAGACTATAAACCATGTTTTTATTTTTGATTTTGATTAGTAAGCTCTTCTGGGGCAGGGACAGATGTGAGTCAAGAGAATGTCACTAAGTTCCTAATTTATAAAACTAGTTTGTACTCAGAAGTTAAACATCAATAGCAATTTGTCCCTTGGTGTAAGTATTGATGGCAATATACACAGTCATATGGAAGGTCTGGCAGTTTGGCCAATTTCAGCTGACCATCACAACATAGATGGATCCCTTAAGAGGCAATGTCAATGGACTGCACTTGTTTGGTTGGGACCAAAAAAAAAAATCCATCCTGGCAATGCTCCCAACCACACATTTTTGGTCATTGGATAAAGTGAAGGCGCTACACCTCCCTTTTTATTAATCAGAAGTTTGGCCCATGAACTGAGTGGATCAAATATACCTGGCATCCAAATGTGTCCAAATCATAAAAAAAAAAAAAAAAATGTAACTGACAGATCACTCTGTTCAAAGGCCTCTTTAGATAACTATTTTAAAAATATTATACTGTACTGGGGCCATTTACAAACCATTGAATTTTTCTTTTTCCGATTTGGATTTTTAGTGCTAAAAGTCCCAGAAAAAAAGTCGACTTTTCCATGATTTACTATGTGTCCGAACAGCTAAAAATCCAAATCGGACTATTCACCAGCTACAACTGGCCGAGATCATGTAGAAGTCAATGGCCATTTGAAGAATTCAGTTTTCATGCAAGTCGAAAAATTCAGCTTTTTAGGCTTTTCTGCAAACTTTATCTGCACAGACTTTTCAGTTCAGACTTTTAGTAAATGAAAAACATTTGTGAAAACGAGTTTATTTGAATTTAAAAACAAAAAAAATAAAAAGTTTTAGTAAATCTGCCTGTGTGTGTAGGAGAATATCTTTTAATATGCCTGTGTCCTTCAACACATTTTAGCATGAAGAACTCTATGTAAGGCTTATATATTTATACAGCACATACCTTGTTACAAAATCTAAAATAGTCAATTCAACAGTATTTGATGTAACTGTAGCAGTTGAAATGGTTTGCTGAGGTTTAGAATCATTATAATGGAAAAAGAACTAGAGATCTGATTATTGAGCATGCAAGCAATAGGGCAAGAACTCATAATAGAACCCATACAATACATTCTCAGAAATGATTTAGTGCATAAGTAATCTTCACTTTAGCAAAAGATTTATTCATAAAAAAAAAAAAGGAAAATTATTGTTCTGTAACTATATGCATTACACCGTCTTCTTTCTGCTTCCATCCATTTTCCGTAACTGACAGTGAATATTTTATGACATTTAAGAGCTGACACTATGCACCAATATAGAACATTAGTAACAGAGTATCTCTGACTAATGTGATTTTTATTTTAATGCCATTGTTTTTTTTACCCTGCTGGCAAAAAAAAAAAAAAAAAGCCTTCAAAGAACAGATAAAAACAAGCTCAGGGAATTGCTCATTTTGCTGACATATAAACGTATTATCAGATATCAAGTTATTTGCTTTGTTGTAAGTGTGCTAAAGCCCCCCTAGCTAAAGCTCCCTAGCTTCAAAACCATTGGTTTCTGTGTTGAGGGTTTCCAATTAAACGTTATTCCTAGACGCCCTAGAAATGTGCCCTTTGCCTTAGCAGTTCAGACTGCTGGCACTATAAAAGCAACGGTACTTGTAATGTATTCCTGGAAAGAAACTCCAAGCAACTACTTAAAGCTTCTAGAATTATAGAGGGGAAAAATGTATTCCCTTTATAACAAAATACTTCAGGATGCTAGCATTTTATTTCCTAAAACTCAACATTCTGGTGGATTTTTTTGCGGTTACATTTAGCATTATGTCAGAAAAGTAGAGGCCAGGAAGGGCAAGAGTTTATGCAACCATCATTCAAAACTATAGCCATACAACCTTTTTCAGCTTTTCCAGGTCCATCTGCTCTTTTCTAAATAGCTGACTTGAACCAAAAGGTTGAAATACAGTAAAAGTGACAACAATGACAATATGTACAAATAACCATTATTTGGTGTCCAAAGTTCATTCTAGCGTGATAATACTTAGACACATCAAAGCATTTCTGGCTTTTCAGTACTTTTTCTGGAAGTACTGCAGGTTTATAAATCAAGAATTTTGGCAAGCAGAATTTTATATAATATATACAATTAAATATCTATATGCATCTCTAACCTCACAGTTATACTGTATTACTTGCTAAACAGTAGACAGAGTGGTTAACTTGCAAAAAGAATGGCCTTTAAAAAGGAAATTCTAATTCAGTATCAATTATTAGGCAGGTCTTCAATAAATCTATTTATACTTCCGACTATTCATAAATGAAGAGAAGTATACAGGGGATGAAACACAAAGTGACCATATGTCTTACATAGCTTATTCACACTGATTTTTACATGTGAATTCAAACATTAGAGGAGACATGTGTGTCCACAAGGGCAGTAAGCAAAGTGCAATTTTAAGCACAGTCACCATGTTTTTCCCCACAATGTAGTATGATTGTGAGCAGTCGATGCAGATGATGCTTTTCTGGCACTGTCATCTAAGGCAGGTTCACAGTCCAGTAACTGTCTGCAAAATGATGCTTTAATGTTTAAATTTATTTAAGTAGGTATGCAGATCGAAATTAACACCTACACTGTAGAAATTATTTTAATCTCATTTTCTTCAGCCTTGGAATTCACATTTGTAGCAAGCAGGCAGGTACCACTTTGTGGACACTGTTAGTAAGGCAAACTTTAAATCCTGCCAAAATCTTGTTTCTGTGCCAGTATGGGGGTACCTGATGCTCATGTCCATGCACTGGTTACAAAATTACATGGTGAGGAGGGAGGGGGAATGTGAGGGGCACAGCAACACCTAATAAGTTCTGAATTGAAAGTGAAAGTAACTGTCTGCCCCACCTCTATGCCTAAGGCATAGATGCGGGGCAGGCAATATATGATTGACAGCTGGGATTTTTACATGCTTTTATAATGGGCATGGATGTGTTAATAAAAAAAATGGCTTTTGGTTTCATATTTAATTTGAAAAGGACTTTTATTATACAGCTTTTTATGCCTGGGTGACAGGTCCACTTTAAGGGCTAATTTTAATTACAACCTAATTACGGTCCAGTAAATGAAAATATACCTCCTTATTAACATACAAACAGACCGACAGACAATGCTATATACAGGTATGGACCTATCTCAGTTGAGATCAAGTACAAATTTTTATTACAGAGAAAAATAATATTTTTTTAAAAAATGTGAATTATTTGATTATAATGAAGTCTATGAGAGATGGCCTTCTAGTAATTCAGAACTTTCTGGATAACAGGTCCCATACCTATTACTATTGTACATATGGTGGCCAAATTAAAACTGAGAGTGGAGAGCTAAGAATAAACAGTGCAGCCAGCCATTTGCCAGAATACAAAGATTGCCAGTCCGGGCCTGTGCCGACTTACCGGCAATCAGAAACAGTTTAACAAAGTTCAGACCCCATGGATGGTATACAGGAATATATCACACTGACTCTCCTCCTTCCTTTGGGAATGTCTCCTTTATTTCCCTGTCCCTACCATAAGTGATAGGAATGGATAAAATGATGGCAGCAACCCAAGATTAGTGTTGTTTTAGTTATACTTTATTGTTCTTTAATACTTTACTAATTTTTTTGACTTGACTTAGGAACAATGCATTTGTTTAGTTAAAATAAAAATTAAGGTGAGGGGTCGGTTATCCAAGAAACAAGTTATCTAGAATACACTAGCAATGCTTACATTCCAAATGTGTTATAAGAAAATTACAGGTCCCTTACTTGTATAAATAGTGATAGTACTGCATCATTTCCATCTGTAACAAAGTCACTTTTAAAAACTGAAACATTATTGCCACCTGGAATCCATACATCATCCATTCTTGCTAGACACATAGGTATTTGTTTACTAATGGAATGATGTGAAATTAAAATGACAGCTAGAACAATATCCGTGCTGGGAAAATGATCAAAATTAAGCTTTTCAGATAATTGCTCAAGTTTCATTTAGAGCATTTATTCCCATTAATAAAAAAACTATACCCATTGCAGGTCTCTATAGAAAAATATCACATACTGTATAAACAGTATGATTAAACATAAATACTGTATAAACAGTATAATTAAAACCTTTTATAAAAAAACATTTTTGTGCAACAGAATGATCCCATTTTAAAGCTTAACTAAAGTGTAGCCAAATAAGTAGGCTAAAAATGTTGTCTATTATGTTATGGGCTTCTATACCAGCCCAAGGCAACCACAGCCCTTTAGCAGGGAAGATCTGGGGGTGGGTCTGCATCACTAGCCGAAATTACACTTTAAAAATGTGAAATTTGTCTCTTGAAGTTACCAGGAGCAGTTTTTGCCACCCTGGTTAACTTGTGGGGCATTTCTAAACTCTCCTTGTTGCAGCAGTGCCCCAGTACCTCTACATCTACTTTTCACTGATGCACTGCACATGCTCTGCATGGCTTTCAGTCACTGAGCTTAGGGACTGATGGAAACTATAACTGTATATATAGAATATAAATGTCACAATATAAGGCTGATAGGAATATAATACAGATTATTACTGCATGGCAGCTCTGAAGCCAGTGCAACTAGCATCATCAGTTAATAATCAGCCCTGTAGCATCACCCACTATGACAGAAAAAAACATACAGTATTTTGTGCTTGATAATTTGTGATGACCCCTAACCTTTAGGTTCTAAACTGCTGACTAGAGAACACTGAATATGCGAGTGTCACTGACACTCCTAGCAAAAGCCAAGATGAGGAGCCCCTGTGACAACTTTATTGGCCTGGCTTTCTACTATAGCAATACTGAACCTTTAGGCTGGTACAATAAGTTCAGTATATAAAATAAGGCATTTCTAGCCATATTCATTTTTAGGGGTTAGTTCTCTTTATGCTCTGTGTCTCTCTGGCTCGTATAAGGCACTGTTATATACTGTTTAGTTTACATTGACATTCCCACAGATATTTGGGAGGTCTAAACTAGAG
Source organism: Xenopus tropicalis (assembly GCF_000004195.4). Lineage (NCBI taxonomy): Eukaryota > Metazoa > Chordata > Amphibia > Anura > Pipidae > Xenopus > Xenopus tropicalis. The sequence continues at coordinate 122,112,408 of NC_030678.2, read as the reverse complement.
ACAAGTTAGAATGAGATTTTAAGTACTTGCTTTCTTGACATTACTGGTAGTCCATTGTAAAGAAATGAGAATGGGATTGTACTTTTAGCTATTCTAGATATCGTTAGTACTCAAGCAGCATGACTTTGTCTTGTTAATGTATCTCGCTGTGTTTTAAGTTAAAGTGACTTTGACCAAATTTTAAAACCACAAAAAAGACTAAACAATAATTCTGAAAACCACTGCCTTGTCAGCTAAAATTGTTAGTATACTAATGGTAGCGTGTTCTAAATTGTTTGTCAGAACCCATTTTATCAAGAGGCAAACTGCACACCAGGCTGCCGGCACTTGAACTAACATGCTAAGGAAAGCTGCTGGCAGCATTGAAGATAGAAGTATGTTTTATTAACAAAAAAAAAAAAAAAGGAAGAGTTGCTGAAAAAATGTGTAAATCTACATTATATATGGTGTTATAGAGGTCTATGGCTGAACTTAGTTTATTTATGAAAAAGAATTAAAATGGTTGATTTCTGACACAGAAATGGGAGAAATTATAGACTTTGCCTTGTTGTTTTCTTATTTGAGATATGCTGTTCTACTGGTACACAGATTAAGGTCTGTGAAAAAGCAAAATAATTGCAGTCTATGTTATTCTATAAGTTTTTTTTAAATCTGAAAGTAACCTTTAGCATCCAAGCTGACATGCTTTCATTATTCTAAGAGCACCAGATGCAAAAAAAATTTTTTAAACAAATGTTTTATTGATTGGCTGCAACATACTATGGCAAATTTCCCTATGTTATGACATAAACCCACCGAGCACTGTTCAGTTTACTAGCAAAAATATATATCAATAATTGCCTCATAGAATTACCAGCAACACATTAACACAAATCCCAGGTAAAAGAACATAATAGCTGGTTATGGCAATGCAATACAAGTAATTGTGCGCTGTACCTTGAGAGATAATGTAAAATTTGTGGACTGGTTAAAGCTAGGCAATACAAAAAAACCTCATGGATACTAAGAAAATAGAGCTTTAATCTGAATAATGCATTTACCTTACTTGACCTTGGTTTCTTTTACAATGCACTAATTAGTCTGGCAATGACATATCCCCTCTCAGTAGACTGCATCAATAGGCTATAAGATAGCTCATTTAGAACCAAGTTGTATATACCAGTTTTAAGACCTATACAAAGAAATTGCCTAAAAATTACTGTCGGAGGTATAAAGGTCTCAGGAAAAAGGAACAACAAAACTGCAAATGTAATTTTATTTTATTATACAAAAATTATGTTTCTTTGTCCTAAGACCTTTATGTCTGACAGTAATTTTTAGGCAATTTCTTTGTATAGGCCTTAAAACTGGTGTATACTATTTGGTTCTAAATGAGCAATCTTATAGCCTATCGATGCAGTCTACAGAGAGGGGGTATGCCATTGACATTGGAAAATATTTAAAAACGTCTTTGCAAATGTATTAAACCATGGGTTTTTTTTTTTTTTTATAAGCCAACAAAGAAGACCAGGGTAACAAAATACTGTATTATATGTCCATATATCCACTGGAAAAACATGTCAATGCTTGCTATACAGTATTTTTATGCTGCAATCTATATTTTATTTGTTCCTGGGAAGGGGTAACCAGGTGCTTTCTGACTGCAGAGCTTTATATACCATGTGAGTTTGCTGAAGTGCTGTGGTTAGTTAGTTAGTTATGGCAGTAGTGGCTTATAGACCAAAATGCAGATTTTAGCAACAATGTTTTTAAAAAAAAAAAAAAAAACTGGTCAGGAAACAATACTTGAGTTTTCATACAGGTATAGAACCCTATCGCTAATCCCAACCTAAAAGACAAGAGTAGCTGCGTACCTAGCCAACACCTTCTTTACAACTGAAGACGCTTTGAGTATCTCTGTCGATATGAACCCTGCTTGCGCATGCGCAGCTGGTGGTAGCAGGAAATCTGCGCTAGCGAGGTCTGTGTCCATAGTGAGACCCGAAGACTGTTCACTTGCAAGTAAGATGTCACTAGGTATGCTGCTGTGCTACTCTGATGTTTTAGGTTGGGGTTAGCGATAGGGACAGTTTTAAAAGTTAAAAACTATGCGATAAGGAAGAGATGAGGGGGGGGGGGTCAAGGCAGTGCTAGTTAAGGGGGCTTTTATAGTTCTCCTTTAAGCTCTAAACACATTGTGATAAAACTGCTCCTTAATGTAATTCCAAAATTAACCCCATAATTCTAGACATTGCAACGTCATTAAACAAAAAAAATCCAGGATCACTTTTTGATATATATAACATACTTAAGGTTTTAGAGGGACAAGAGATTCCTGCTGTTTATCTGAGCTATTTCCTTTGTGTTTTCCTGACCTGCTCATAAAACAATGGCTTTCTAGATATTTCCTGCCTGATAGTTCAGATGAATAGTTGATGTCTGCTAGCAGAGAAGAAGAAAGTACACTTCTGAGAGTGTATCACTTTGTAGATATTGCTGCTACAAATCTAAATGTAATGTGGTTTTGGCGAGTTACAGCCTTATATATTTGTTGTTTGTTATAAGGAAATAATATGTTAGATAATACTGGCAGGTCAGACACTGACCAAAAAAGTTCACATATGAATTGAAAAGAAGAAATAAAATTGCACAGTACATCATAAATTATTTCACCATCAGTTTTAGTTCAAACCAGCTGCTAATCTCAACACACTGAAGCTGTTCTAAACATGTAAGTGCTACGGAAACCACAGTTCAAATGATTGGCAGCATAGGAATTTGAGACTAATCCTAATGGTCAATCTTTAGATTATAAAATCCCTGTGTGTTATAAATTATTGTAAATCACAGAATAACTTGCTGACCTTATATTAAATAAATGCAAAATTAACCTTTTCTATTATAAACAGGAATTCTGTTGGGTTAAAAGACAACACCGTGTGGGTTTTTGTTGTGTTAATTATAAGGTATAAATAAAATACCTGACTACCCAAAAGGAGTAAAGATAAACTTCATTCAAAACTGATGAGCCAAGCTATGTACTAATAGTAGCCACAATATAGCAAGAGAAAGTGGAAGATAATCTGTATTCCCCACTTATAACATATACTCTCCCTAGGAGGTGGTAGATGAAAAGGAAGCTTTGTGTTGCACTGGCTGCAGTGACAGCGGACTAGGAATACAAAGCAATAATTTCCCTAATAGCTAGACACTGGAGCTGTGTTTGCAGACAGGGGAGCTCTCGACGCTTATCATTTCAATGGTTTTCTTGCCACTCATGCAGACTTACAGTAACAAGAAAGCCTAGCCCATAGTGAAAACAGTTTTCCTTTGGTGAGGTCTACCTTTGTGGAGATAATTTTCATTGGGGGACATGTGCAAAGACAGGGATATGCCAAAACAGGCACTAACAGTGTCTATGTTATTATATTTCTCCCAGCATGTTGCATATAATTGTTTTTTTCCCCCATCTCTCTGCATCAGTTATTATTTTCACAATGAGATTTTTTTTGTGCTAAACTTTGAGTTATAGTTCAAAGACTGGTATTAAGTGCAAAATCCCCCAAAACTTGAATGTAAAAATTCAGCAGCGAAAAGCTTGCTATAGCATTCATGTAGAAGTCAATGGGAGTTGCCCTAGGCAAAGTAAAGCCATATTTTTAATTTGAGTTTTATTCGAGTTAGTAAACAAGAAAATTTAAGGTATTCAAGTTTTTTCTAATGAAATGAGTTTACCATATTAATAAGTAATCATTCAATTTTTAATTTTTTTTTTAAACGCGAATCTCTTAAAATTAGAAAAAAAAAATTCTGAATTTCCAAACTCGAAAATTGATAAATAAGCCCATAAGAGTATGGTTAACGCTACAAAGTAGCTCAGAATTTATTTATTTATTTTTTTTTTAATGCTGTAAAGGTGGTTTAAGTTCTAATTACGGGTTTATTTACCCAGCCCATTTATAAAAGTGGGACACAGAAACTAGCACTTGGGCTAAAGTAAGAATTTTATTGGTGTTTTAAATCAAATTTCAGTAACACCAAATAAATACAGTAGAAACCCAATTTTACGTTTTACGCACAGGGTGTTGCGGACTTCCTAATGTATATTTGATTAAAATATTAATATATTAATATGATGAATATAACTTTTTCTATTTGTCCATACAGATTGTGTAAATACAATTTATTAAATAGTTTATTACAAAAGTCATGGGTCAGCTTGTTACAAAGGGAGGGGTATGCAATAATAAATGTTACTTAGGGTACATCTGGCCCTTTATACATACTTGTAGACACTAAAATATTACTTTTGTGTGTATGATTTTTCAACCATAATCATTTACCCTATTTTCAGAGCTACAGGATCCAAAAATGTCTAGCACTATTCACTATGCAGAGCTTTAGGACACTGGGCTGCTCCATGGAGAAAAGCAGGGAACAACATGAACTGGCAGTATCTCCCTGCCTCTAGAAGGTAAAAGCAAACATGGGCACCCAATCACCTTCTGTTGAAAGAAGCAACTGAAGTAGTAGCTTAACGATATATATGAATGAACCATTACTTATAGTGCATAACCTGGCATCCTCTTGTTAAACCACAGCCTTCCCACAAGCAGCAATATAAATATGCATCTTGATTAGCCATTCTAGATTTATCCATTTATAATTCATTATATTTGTAAGGTCAAGTGAACCTAATTTTAAAGACCAATATTTGTTTGCAGCTACACCAATATAATCAAGTTTGGTATGTGTCATATTTAGAAAATATGGAAAGAGACTTATAAAGCAAAATAAAGCAAATGTGCGCAAAGCGTAATTCATGCTAATATGGCATGCTGAGTGAAATTGCATGAAGAAAAAAAAGTCTACATTTTAATTAAGGGCCTGAGTTATTATCTGGCTGCTACAAAACGACAGCTAAATGATGAATTATTTCACCAATATGAAAAAAAGCATTCTGCAATAAGTCTTCCACCTTAATGCCTTGAGTCAGCTCTAAGCTACTTTACATTTAAGATTATTAATCTGCTTAGAATGTTTGGCCAATGTTTACATCAAATAGAAAAATTGATAACTTTTGATATAATGAAGCATAATAAAGACAGCCTAAAAGTCAAGAACATTAAGGGTATATTGTTTGCATGAACTGAATAAGGCTCAAAGGCAATGAATCTCTTTCACATATACATGATACACCAACAGCCAATCAAAATCAGCTTGAACAGATATTATACAATGGCACTTTGAAAAATTACTCCAGATGAAAACCATGCTCCTACAATATCATGCAGAATAACAGACTCTTACAAATTTTTTGGTATGGATATAATTCAAAGATTAAATAATTATTGGATTGTACTGTTCTAATGAGAAGTAGATCAAATAATTGTTTTGAGAAAAGTAAAGTTATTCCTGTAAATGAAAAATGGATTGTTTTTTTTTCAGGTGTTAACCAATCCACTAGTTTGATAAACAGATCAATATTTTTGTTAAAAGAATTAAAGTCTGTAATACTGGTTGTTACAATGAAACAAAATAGTTTTTTCATAATACAAGTATTGGATTTATTTCATGTTTACTTTAAAGGAGAAGGAAAGTTGGAATCCATGGAAGGTGCCAAAATGTTAGGCACCCCTCCCCCCCAGTGATTGTATACACTTGCCTGATACCCAGAGTTGGTGCTTCCGTTATCCTCTTCAGTCTTCGTCACTCTGGAAGAAGGCCCATTGAGTGCGTTAGTCAACGGTGACAGATCCCTGCTAACGCTCTAAAATGCGTTTCCACCAGCAACAATAGGAGTCGCTGGTGGTAAGGCCTCTGCATTACTTCGGCTTTCTGAAGTTGCATGAAGTTTTCTCCTGCAGGCATATTTTTCAAAGGTTGTTGGTCTTGGAGATTACTCTCCCGAAACATATTTAAGAAGGTCAGATTGTAGGATCGAGGCAGTTTTCCCAATGCATTATTGTCATGATTTTGATGGTGTGGTTTTCCATCCTAAAGTCTATAAAATAGGGGCAGTGATTCCTGAGCAGCAGTGATTCTTTAAAAAATGGGCAGTTTTGGTACACCAGTGAAAAAGGTATATGTGCATGCCAAAACAGCTAATTAATTTTCAAATTACAATATTACTTATTGTTCTATTAATGTTAAATGTATTTACTCTGTCATGGGAAACACAGACCCAGATTACTACACTGTGCTATACATTTCTTCTGGGCTAAGCTTAAAAGACACTGGGAAAGTTTGGTTCCTACAGTATAAGAACTAGTGCAACACAATGGAGCATACAGCAACGTGAGTATAATTAAAACTTAGACAAAAGCCACAATTGGAACACATTGTAACATATCATAGTTAACCCATGTTTGTTGCATTGAAAAAACTGAAAGTGTTGTATCAAGCTGCAAGACTGAATTACAATGGATGCAAAAGACTGTAAAAACATATTAAAAATTCAGTAACCCATAAATATTAGGCATGGGTCATTGTACGTGTGGAGGGCTCTCTCTGCTATCTGCAGCTGCTTTTTCAATTAATAAATTGAGAACCTCACTGTCTAAAGCACACTTATTACTTGAAAACTCTTGTCGTCAAATGAAACACACACAGTGTGCCACAGAGAGGCAACAACTAACTCACAAAATGTTTTGGGCTGCAGTCCTTCCTCTGGTGCGCAAGTGTTTGTGCCTTTTTCCAAAGAGAGGAAGAAATGAGAGCCATTTATTTTTCTGCCCCATTTAACACCAGATCAAATATCACCGAAAACTGTAAATAGTTATGTCTACAAATATTTTTTGCAGGACATATCGAAGAAGGGCAAGAGGTAAAGGCTATGCTAACAGGTTTACAAATTGAGGGACAGGAGCAAACATCAGAGGTGATACAAACATTTAATTTAATTAACCCATTGATCTATTGCTGTGGGAATGCTTCCATTTAAAACCTTAGGGATAGGGCCATGAATCTGTGGAAGTGGGTGTACTCATTTTCAATTATTCAATATTTAAAGGAGAAGGAAAGTCAAAGTCACTTGGGGGTGCCAAAATGTTAGGCACCCCCAAGGGACTTCAATCGCTTACCTTTTACCGTGGGCTGGTGCCCCTGTACAGAGAGAACAGCACCAGCCCGGGGTACCTGCAGCGCTTGCTCCTTCCTGTATCGCTGCGCGCGCATGTGCAGTAGAGTGAAAAGCCGAACTTTAACAGAGAAGTCAGCTTTTCACTCTACTGGGCATGCGCCTGCCCCGGACAAACAGCAGCAGCGAGAGTAGGAAGGAGGAAGCGCATCACTACAGGTACCCTGGGCTGGTGCGGTTTTCTCCTAACAGGGGCACCAGCACGGGGTACAAGGTAAGCAATTAAAGTCACTTGGGGGTGCCTAACATTTTGGCACCCCCAAGTGACTTTGCCTTTCCTTCTCCTTTAAATGATTTTTAGCAGACTTAAGTTATGGAGATCCAAATTATTGAAAGATCCCTTATCCGGAAAACTCCAGGTCCAGAGCATTCTGGATAATGGTCCCATACCTGTAATACAAAAATTCCAAAACTTTATAAATATATTGCATAAACAGCTCGTATGTTAAAACCCTACTTCATCCATATTCATCATACAAACATACTTTAGTAGTATGTGCTATTGGGTAATCGGAAAAAAATTGCCATTTTAAGTACTAAGTGCCACCCCCTGGAATCATAGGACTCATGGAGCACACTAACAAACCAAGGGCACACATACCTGTTAGGTCACATCAGCCATTTAATGAACAAAGGTTGGTCTTTTAGTCCCACACTTCTTGTTTTTAGAGTTAGAGCTGCATTATTTTTGGTCAGGTGATCTGAAGGAGCCAAAGACCATCACAAAATGGTGGCTCAAGGGAAAAGATGTAAAAGGACAATATTTATTGATATGTATACAAACATTCTAGTTTGGTACGATTCTTTAAGTGGCCACCTTATATAATATAAACTATCTTTTGGTTATGTATTCATTCTGGGGGTATAGTTTTCCTTTAAATAAAGTAACACTTTTAACCATAACTAGTTATATGATGGGGTACTAGGTTAACAGGTAATGCTAGCATCTTATTAAGGTTTTACTTGGTGACAGTGGTGTAACTAGATACTGGGTCACCCAGCATATTCAATGTGGGGCCCCTAAGTAAGGTTTTACTTGGTGACAGTGGTGTAACTAGATACTGGGTCACCCAGCATATTCAATGTGGGGCCCCTAAGTAAGGTTTTACTTGGTGACAGTGGTGTAACTAGATACAGGGTCACCCAGCATATTCAATGTGGGGCCCCTAAGAAAGGTTTTACTTGGTGACAGTGGTGTAACTAGATACAGGGTCACCCAGCATATTCAATGTGGGGCCCCTAAGAAAGGTTTTACTTGGTGACAGTGGTGTAACTAGATACTGGGTCACCCAGCATATTCAAAGTGGGACCCCTAAAGTCTAGCAAACAATAAAATTGCTCTATAATTATGGCCTTACTGCCCCCCCTGCAATAGCAGGGTCTGCTTCCTTTTTAGTTACAGCCCTGCTTGTGACCAACCCTTCCCAGGAAGGCAAATTCTGCAAGTCCAGCGAAGAGATATACATTGGGAGGGTTGATCTGGGTTTTGAACCACAGCCAGAATCAGTGTGCCCATGTACCCCTGACTCATTTATCATTTTAAAATCTGGAGCAAACGAAGGCAATTCTTTCTAGTGATACAGCTTCATAACAATTATATACTTGAAATGTCAGCGATCTCAGCGAACACCTGGTACCAAGGGGCGTAGGGAAGCGCTAAAGTAATGCTCTGTCATCAATGTCTGGCGTTGAGTCACCACTGCGCGCTTCCATTTAGCCCAATGTATGTGGAGGTTCAGCACTGCAACCCGCCGCTTGAGAAATCCCTCTGGTTGCAGGAACTACCGCACTAACTCACCTGCTCGGCCGAACGTGCCCGGGAAAGCTGATGATTCCGGAGCCCATTAGCCGCTCTCATTGGCCGCACTCGGTCCCAATACATCGGTAGCTGATTCGCCTTTCGCTTCTTTGCGCTGCTTTTCATTGGCTTAACCGTCACAGGCTGCAGTGGTGGGAGAACGTTTGTTCCTGGCTGATGCGTTCTATTGGCTGAAGCCATCGCCTGTTTTATTGCTGGAAGAGGCCAGCGATTGGGCCCCAGGCTGACATACCTGTGCGCTATTGGCTTCCTGTGAATGAGAGATTGTACCGAGCGAGTCTCTCGGCTGAGCAGACAGCGCGGGTTCCTTGCAGGCAGCCTGGGGGCTAAGGAGACAGGGAGGCTGGTGTGTGTGTGCCGGGGGCGAGTACTACATCGCGACTCTCCTCTCCTACTCAACCTTCCAAACTCGCCCTGCGGCTGCAACTTGCCTGTGGCTCCCATGTGCCCGGCTGTGTGGGTGCCAGGCTGCGGGACACATTGAGCCATATCCCTCGCATTTACACTCACCTGCTGCAGAGAGAGGGAGCGCACCGACTCAATCAACTTTATCGCACTTCTCTGTTTATTGGGAGATTCTTTAGCGCTGCATTTTGCGCAGAGTGAAAGTCGCATATTACTTTCTTCGGAATATTCGCGATTTTTCAGTGACTTTATGGTGTTGGAATGTTAATTGTGAATAGTCCTGACCTGCAATGTGACCTAGCGCTCGAATCATTATAACGTCTGCCTGGGCACTATCCCTGATAGAAACATAAACTGTAGAAATCGCTTTGTGCCAGTCAGCAGGGTCCTGTAGCACCAAGTGACGGATTGCTGCACCATCCGCTCCGGCACTCGGTAACCTTGAGAATCCTGTATGTGCGGTACCGGTCCGGCTCCCTGCCCCAGGTAACCTTGAGAGTCCGGTCGGTGTTTCGTACGTGCGGGTCGCGCTTGCACTGCTGCCATGCCCGGGGGCAACACAGGGACCGGCTAACGCACAGAACCGAGGGCTGGATGCGATTTTGTAGTTGGCCATGAACTGCACGCCAGGGGGATGGAGGAAGCGATTAACGAGTTACTAGATATCTGCCTTAGTAATAGAGGTTTCATTCTTCCTCAGAATAATCGTGCATGAATAAAGAACCCAGAACCCCGGGATCATGGATGAGAGAGCCAACAAGTTGATTCTGGCCCCACTTTTAGCTGTGCTCTTTGTAATGATTGTGTACCAGTACATATGCCCTTCTGGCACGAACTCTTGCCAGTTCCGAGCTGGTGACCATGCTAGGACAGGGGCCCAGATCCCTCAGCTCCCACCTGGGTCAGAATCTCAGTGGCAGGGGGAGGAGGAGGAAGGTGAAGATGCAGAGGATTGCATACCTCCCAAATTTCAGCCCACCTATAACTTCTTGGCCAAAGACCTGGCCAGGTTTGTGGATTTCAACATTAAGGGGGATGATGTGATTGTGTTCCTGCACATACAGAAGACAGGGGGCACCACTTTTGGTAGGCACCTGGTTAGGAATATTCACCTGGAGCAGCCATGTGACTGCAAGCCGGGCCAGAAGAAGTGCACCTGCCATCGGCCTGGCAAAAAGGAAACTTGGCTCTTCTCCCGTTTTTCCACGGGCTGGAGCTGTGGGCTGCATGCAGACTGGACCGAACTCACCAACTGTGTCCCGGCGATCATGGAGAAGAAGGACAGCCTGAGAAACCACAGGTTAGTCCGCTTCAGGGGACGGGGCAATCAAGCTGCTCACAAACCTTGATTTGCAAAATATCACAAGATGTTGGGTCAATTGTTTTTCTTCAAAGCACTTTGATCCTCTATATGTGGCCAATGAAAAGAAATATAAAGAAATTATGTTAGGTGTAAGTAAATATGCAATAGAATGGCTCTAAATACAGCGCATGAGCGCAGCATTCTCTGAAATGTTATCCGAGAGCAGCGCCACAAAGTCTCCCAAGCTTCAGCACCACGGACAGCGTTAGTCTTCCAGCCTGCCTGCCTACTGTATTCTCTGCCTGCCTGCCTGCCTGGCTACTGTATTCTCTGCCTGCCTACTGTATTCTCTGCCTGCCTGCCTGCTGTATTCTCTGCCTGCCTGCCTGCTGTATTCTCTACCTGCCTGCCTGCTGTATTCTCTACCTGCCTGCCTGCTGTATTCTCTACCTGCCTGCCTGCTGTATTCTCTACCTGCCTGCCTGCTGTATTCTCTACCTGCCTGCCTGCTGTATTCTCTACCTGCCTGCCTGCTGTATTCTCTACCTGCCTGCCTGCTGCATTCTCTACCTGCCTGCCTACTGTATTCTCTGCCTGCTGTATTCTCTACCTGCCTGCCTGCTGTATTCTCTACCTGCCTGCCTGCTGTATTCTCTACCTGCCTGCCTGCTGTATTCGCTACCTGCCTGCCTACTGTATTCTCTGCTTGCCTGCTGTATTCTCTACCTGCCTGCCTACTGTATTTTCTGCCTGCCTACTGTATTCTCTGTGTGTCTGCCAGCACTTCTTGTGTTTGTTGCAGTCTGTCCAGCTTACATTTCTTTGTAGTTCCTTGGTCGCTGCTGCTTTGTTTGCTAAGAGAAATCCCAAACTGATAAAATTAAGGATTCATAAACTGCTGCAATCTAGTAAAGGGATTCCCCCTGCTTGCATGCTTCTCAGCTGCTAGATAAATGTACAGCATACATTTCTGAGACTTTGTAATTTTTTTGTCAATTATTCTTTGAGTTTACTCCAAAGTACAAAACAAATTAATCAGCTTAGGTGTGTTATTACACAAAACACTGTATTTAAATAAGTGGCTTTCTTATCTTAAAGTTTAATGTACAGTAGGATGCATGCCAACAAGGGTCCTAAATACAGAGGAAGCAGACCCTGCTACTGCAGTGGTGGCCACGATGTATTGGGGACCCAATGGGCACTAGCCACTAAGCAGTTTATACTGGTTTATAACAAATCTTTTTTCCCCAAAATATATTAGAGCCCTAAATAGTTTTGATGTGGGGCTTAGCAACTTCTCTTTACCCACTGACACCAAGATATAAAAAACAATTTAAAATGTACTACTCTGCTCAGCAACTTTTTGTATAGTACTGTGTATACTGTATTCTGTTGTGTGCTTGCATTCCATTTGCCTGGGACCGCACAACAGTCTGGAGCACACATTTTCTTACAGGTCTTGGTAGCCTGCCAAGGGTACAAAGTTATAAAGCTTGCTTAAGTGGATAAGTAAACACACAGGTACTTCTGATGAATTAATTTCTTCTGTTGTCTGGATTATATGTCTTTCCATGCAGATGTTTTGCACATATGAACTGTTGGTGTGTTGTATTGACTGTTGCAGAAGATGTTAAAGATCTTCTTGAAACACATATGGCTTTGCTTTTAGCAAATATTATTCATAACTCTAGGGTTTATCAAAATATAAAACAAGATCATATATTTTTATTGCTAATAATAATGATTATTATTAATTAGATTCACCATTTTATTGCTGATTGTAAAATAAGCGAATATCATTACATTTGACAGCCAGTGTAAAACATATTGGTTTACTAATAAAACTATACATATTTTATAGGTAATAATATTAAATATATTTTTATTCTCAAGTTCTGTAGTTAGAAATAGCCAGCCTGCACCAATAAAGCCTTTACCTTATTCATTCCCTAAAATCTACTGTTGAGAGATGTTGGTAATTGTGTTCCAGTACCAGCAGTGACAAATGGGCAGCAGAGAGCTCCCCTTCTGTGACCCAAATCATTAATAGGAACATGTATACTATCAAATATATAGCTAGCCATTGCTAAAGCAGAAGTGTAGGAACAAGAATGGTTTACATTAACATTAAATGTGTAATTAAAGAATTAACTGAAAATGAACCACTTTTTCTAAAAAGAGTAACCAAATAAAGCAAATAGTCTCCCATATTAGAGATAGGAATTAGCACCTGCCTACTGTAGACAAACAATATGTGAAAAAAGGCAAGCCTTCATTATAAAAAAAATGTAGACTGGCTGTGGTAAGCAACATATCCCCCCTCTCCCAGAAATAATTTCTTTTCGAGCTCAAGGTTGTACAATGTAGTCTTAGGTGCTCTAACAATACATTGCTGTATAAGTGCCACATATGCTTATTAATGTTAACAAAAGCAGATCATCAGATGTGTCGCCCCACCCTCAATAAGCATCTTTCTACGCTCAAAAAGTCAACCTTATGCCAGTTCTCATTCCTGCAATCTTCCCTTTCCTCTGCCAACTTTTGACCCTGACATTCAATGCAATTCACAACTCTGCCCTGCCATACTGTACATCTTAGATCTGATCTCCAAGTAATCACCAAACCACTTGTCACAGTCTTCTAATGATCTGCTTCGTATCACCTCACTCATTATCACATACACACATTTAAGACGTAGCTAGGGCTCACTCTTTCCTAAAGAATCTCTTAAAACAGATTTTTTTTTTTTAGAAAAGCTTAACCTCATCTATCTTCACATTCCTTTAGATTACACTATATGCCACCTCTGACAAATGCTCAGTGCCACATCCCTGACTTTGCTGCCTTATGATCTTTATCAACATGGGACAACCATTAGTGATTAGCTTTTTTCAGCCAGCTGCAGGAAGAACAGTTGAAACAAATATTAGATACCATTGGCTACTGCCCACTTTGCCAGTGTTAATAAATAATATAAATAAACAAACCATGTGGTGTAGATATGGGCATGAGCAGCAGTCAGAAAAAATGTGGGTTATGGCATTGAGCATTGCACTATGTGGTTCATACACATTCTCCATTTAGGATTATAAACTCTATTGAGCAGAGCCCACTTTATCATCTCTATCGGTTTATATTTTAATGTAACCTGTATGTTTGGTGTATACACCCATCTATTGTACTTCACTGCAAAATATGTTGTTGCTAAACAATACATGTTAAAATAAAATAATAATAATATGGCAATTGTGGAGGCTAACAATACAATGTCATACTGCTTCTTCAGTGTAAATAATGTACTATAAAGATGCATAAAATAATCACATGAAGACTGTAATGTAATAAAATTATCCCCTTGAAACTAGAAATGAGATTTGTAGTCAAAGTCTTTATGTATTTTATAGCCCAAATTTCCAGTAGGGTTTCATACAGTAGTTTGTTTATGTTCCATTTAGGATTCAAAGAGCTTATAGAAGATCAATGAAGTACCTTGTTCCCTTCGGGGCCCCTGCAACAAATTTTTTGTTAAAAATTTGTGTAAACTTAACCCTCATCCCCTTCTGCCCACCCAGATGCTTTCTGTAAATGAGCTTGGCATCAGTGAATGTAATCTTTAGAAGGGGCAGTGTGGAATAGGTTAGAGGTGCATAGCAAAACTTGAATTATCATAGAATTTTAGGTGTATTTGACTGAACAGACCAAGAAAAGAAAATGATCCCTGAAGAAAAAAAAAGTTGTGTTCAGCTAAGCAGCAGGATATTTCTGGTCTGTTCTGGTGAATATTGGCTATTTAGACCATACACCCTGTATATATGGGATACTATCATAAGTAAAAAAAAAAAAGTTGATTAACGTGTAATAATAATAAAAAAAGTTGCTGTATGCTTGTGCTGAGGCATCCATTTACTGTTGTCCATTTGTCTCTATTTTGCTTTATGGCTGGGATTCCAAAGGTGCCCATACATGCACCAATCTTATTGTACAAAACCAGGTTTTCAGGGCAACTATAGTGTGTTGACAGATATCGGCAAAATCCTTGGAGTGGACAAACAATCTTTCCTGCAAGCAATGGTCGTTATTGTAATGTGTATGGCCACCTTAAGTGTATGCTTAGGATCAAAGCAAGTGTCTCATAAGACAAAGTAGGAATAAAATAATCTTTCTATGGAATCTTTATATGGAAGGCTTCTTAACTCTGAAGCTTGAAAAGTATTTCGCTGAGTTATAACAGTAACAGAGAGCAAGAATATCATTGTCATCATCAAATCAAAAGTTAATTTGAAGGTGAACAACAACTTAAGTGACTTTTTTTGATGCTTCAGCCACCAGAGTAGTGGCCCTGTAAATAACTTAATTCAAGGTCTGCCATGAATGCTGAAGCCTTGTTTTGTTATGTGGCTGGAAGCCACTACATCTATAAAGAATATATGTCATTACAGACAGCACTTTAGACTGTGAAGCAGCTCATTAGCCCAACAATTCCTGTTTTATCTTGAAAATGAGTCATGCAATATTAAATAATCTGATTAATCCTTATTTGTTCACAGTAGTAAGACATGGATTTCCGATCCTGTGCTGATTGCCTTCCTTCTCTCTATACTGCAAATATAGTGGGGCATTAAGAGGTGATTGTCTTTTCAAACTAAGTTGCACAAAAAGGAAGAGGCTAATTAAAGATGTCTTTTGGAGACCAGTGGATAATTCTGAAGATTCTTCGAATGCACTGCTTGGTAGACTATTCACCAATCTATGTAATGCAGCACTGGTGTTAAGTTCTAAATTGTGTTAATCATTTGGAGTATCAAGTGAGTATATGCCAGACCAGGTCTGAACTGGGCTTCAAAATAGGCCCTAGTATTTAAAGTACACAGAGGCCCAAAAAGCTCCCCACAGGCCCAATAGATTGTGACTATCTATGGCATCTTACAGCAGCTCCTCTGGCATTTGCCAGAACCCACAGATTGCCAGTCTGGGTCTGTGCCAGACCTGTCTAACTGTATGATGTAACTTTAGCGACATACCCCTAAAATGTTCCTCAAGGAAAATCCATTTCAACTTAGCATTTGCCATCTATTGTGAAGCAAATTTTCAGTTCATGTTCTGATCCTAGACCTGTTTACAAGATAAGCAAGAATGTGGTAGCTGTTGCATTTCTGTGAAAGATGAAAATTATGTAATCTGATCTTTACTAATAAAATAGTTATTATTCCCTGTGTATGTGGTGTAAATATAGAGGGAGCAGACCTGCTTTCTTCCCTCCCCACATTCAAGTAGTAGAGCGGCTAGGGAGGGAAGACTCGGGCAGAAGAAGCCAGCGGGGAATGGGTGAAAGATGTCAGTGAGGGGGTGAGCAGGGGGAGCAAAGTTGGCAGGTGGGAGGCAAGGTATAAATCGCTGTACACTGGGACCCTCCAAAGTTTTTTGTGGGGGGACCCAATACCCACTAGTTATGACACTGAAAGTAGCTTTAAGGAGGTATAAGCTCATTAGATCTTATTTTGTTTATTGTTTCTCTTCCTTTTCTGAAAAAACACTTGCCAGCCCAAACGATATGTCCTCTCAGGTCAAGTAGAAATTGTCAGACAATCAAACTTAAATCCGTTGTGTTCTGTGCATGCATTCTAAGCAGCATTGTGCTGTTATTACTCACCTGCCTAGTCACTGCACAGGAGATGGATGATCACTGACTGTCACTAACTTGCTTATTATCTATTTTATATTTGCTGTCAAGGAGAGAGAAGGATAAATTAGATGAACAATGGAGAATACACAGAACAAATGTGGGCATCAACCAAATAATAGACTTCTTTGTAAATCAACAGATGAATTTAAATGCAAAATGTGTAATTTTCTAGAGGAGATGTGATCTGGTTACTTGTTGGTTGCCCCTAATAGCTCCCGGAGGTTTTTTAGACATAATTGTATAGAGAGTCTGTCATGGGTAAACTATTTATAAGATTCTGTAGCTTAAAAGAAATGTATTGTACTTGGGAAACTCAAGTACAAATCTTTGTTAAATACCTCTGCATTTTTCTTTTAAAAATGTAAGCTCCACAGACCTCTTGTTCTGTTCAGCTATGTGGAAAATGTATACTAAATGTATTGTGCTTTATGTCTTTTTATAATCAACTTTATTCTTTTGAGAGGGTCTGACTTATGACCATTTGGGTAAAAAAAGATCATTCAATGTAGTTATTTATATTAACATTAGCTTTAGAGTATTATCTGCTTTGCAAAGCTACTGTAGTTTACTTACCTCATTAAAAAGATCACCAAATACAGTAGAAAAAACTTTAATAAAGGCTGGGGCTTATTTAATCTAATTTAACATTTTTTTATAACTGTAAGGTAAAGATATGAAGATGTTCTTTGCATGAGTTGTTTCATATGTGTTTATAGTTATTTGTTTCATTATAATACAGATGTTCCTTTGTGGAGCACTCTCCTCACTATATGGCACAGTAAGCAGCGTTGATTCCATATGCTGCTGTGTGTGTGTGTGGAAATCTTCTCACTAAGGCTGTACTTCCTTTAGTTTAAATATTGGGCTCAACTGGAAGAGGATCAGATTCATTCATGTGAGCTGTTGTTACTGGTGTCACTATTTCAAAATAGTGGTAGTTATGGCATGGACTAGAATGGAATGTGTTAAGGGTGAAGACACATGGAGTTACTAGTAGCAGCTACTTGTCGTGGCTACTTAAATAGACCATGCTGATCATTTACTGATAATTGTCTCTACATTGTTTTAGCAGAGGCAATTCTCAGCATTGTCTATGGCAGGCAGGGTATTTTCTGGTGTTCAGTAGCCGTGAAAAAGTAGCTGCTACTAGTAGCTCAGTGTGACTTCACCCTAACAGATAAATGACTGCTGTAATAATTATAATAATAGTAACAATAAACCACTTTAATTTTAAAGACTTGTTTGTAGCATCATTGCATTGTAACACTCAACTAATTAGTTATAGGACATTTGTGCGAGGAATTTGTACTGCTGAATTCCATTCTCCTGTGCAAGCTGATATGCATTTCTTTGAATCTGGCCACATGACTGTTCACAAAGGATCAGTCCTGTAACAGTGCCTGGTTACATATCCTCATAGGAGAAAAGGTTGTCTCAGAGTGACAGATAGCCAGAAGGTATACAGGATTTGGGTGAAGATGAGTTTTAAATTTGGGAACCACATATTTAAACTATGGAAACTTTAGACACATATTTCTAATACCATGAGAGATGCTCAGAGAATTTTATTCATGTTACATTTCTGCTCCCTCGCTCAGATGGGCATATTCTCTGGACATTTTCTTCTTCCATATATTTTTTCTCACAATACACCAGTTCCTGGCATAAATGACAATTTTAGTTTGAAGGTACTGGTTGATCTAGGGCATTTGTAATGAAAGTGCATGACTAGAGGAATCACCTGAGAGTTGCTTAAGCTATTATTGTGACATACAGTCTATTGCTCTTCTTTTTCTCAAAACAAACACCCTAAATGAAGTATGAACTGTAATGGAGCATTATCTGGGCATCGGATTGTACCTTGAACAACAGCTCCTTGGAGAGGGCCTAATATTTATTATTTCACATCTGACATGTTGATATTAATCTTTGCTACAGATAAGGTTGCCATATTTCAATGCAAAATCCAGCAACAGACATGGAGTTGTGGCAGGCAAAGTACAGTAAGCACAATACTTCGTAGAACATGCCCACTTTTTGACCATTTTTCTGCAGACTTATCTGGAAAACCCCAGGTCCTGAGTATTCTGGATAACAGGCCCCATATCTTTACCTGTGCCATAAGAACATATAAACCATCTGCAAATACATTTGAAGTACTGCTTCCTCAAAAGCACTTAACAGTTAGGGGCGAAGACATGTGGTATGATTTTAAAAAGTTGCGGCAACTAATTGGCACACCACAAACGACGTGTGATTAGTTGTGCCGACTCATATATTAAACTATGGCAGCTCAAATGCAATTAAATGGTGATGATATAAAACAGAGTGCAGACCTTTTATCTAGTACATTTAGTTCATATTCTGTCAAATTTTGTTCACCGAGTGTTATAAACTCTAGTTGATATCCTTGGGCCAGAAATGCTATAATGTATATCACAGATATAAATAACTCCTACTACTTTTAGAAGATCCCCAGAGAACTTTATTGGATTGAAAGAAATACAATGTTGTATTGTGAAAATAATCCATTTCAAAGTTCCATTCCTTCAAAGCATCTAAACCCTTTCATACATTAGTGATTTAAGCAGGAGTCTGTTTAGCTTTGTTTAAATGCTATTTTCTAGTACTCTAGTACAATCTAACCTAAGGAGACCTGCATATAAGTTTCTTGAACCTTAGCACACAGCAGATGGGAGCTCTCCAGTCTCAGTGCTAGGTGTTAATCACAAGCCAAGCCAAAAGCAGAGTGTCACTTAATGCTAAAATCGAGTAGACACCTGTAGCTTGTTGCTTGCTGTTTGTGCCATCTGCAGTAGCTCAGAGGTTTCTGGTGGAATGCTGGGATTTTTAACTCCACAACATCTGGAAGGTTGAAGGTCAACAATCCCAATTAAAAGCTGTAGCCCTGTAAATGTAAGGAAACTATATAAATGAACATGGGAGGAACTACTATGGTAATATAAATATTGGTCCCAGGGGGACTAGCCCCTCATACACACTATCTCAGTCAGTCCTCTAATTATGTACAAAATTAGTTGACAAAGTAATTTATGTGGCACTGTGTCAAAAGTCTTAGCAAAATAAATAGGCAACATCTGCTGCAGAACCACTGTCCAACTTCCTATATATTTATATTCAGGTATGGGACCTGTTATCCAGAATGCTTGGGACCTAGGGCTTTCCGTAATTTAGAAATTTATATTTTAAGTCGACTAAAAATCATTTAAACATTAAATAAACCCAATAGGATTATAAAAAGGATTAATTATATCTTAGTTGGGATCAAGTACAAGTTACTGTTTAATCATTACAGAGAAGAAGGAAATCATTTTTAAAAATGTGAGTTATTTGATTAGCGTGTCTATGGGAGATGGCCTTCCCGTAATTCTGAACTTTCTGGATAACAGGTTTCCAGATAATGGCACCCATACCTGTATCATAAAACCAAGCGGGTTTGTTTGACATGATCTGGACATGTTTTTTTGGACTGAGTTCCTAAATTGTTTAATAAAAGCTTTAGGTAATATGTAAAAAGGTGACTGTAGAGTATTCTTTATATGAAGAGCTTTCTCCATAAATATAAAAACAAAAATGTATGGAGCAATCACTTTGTTCAAGAACAACTTGATCTGTATTTTCTATTGATCACTTTTGCAATTGCATTTTATATTGCACTTTATGGTATCATGGTATTCTTCATATTATACACATTTTATAGTATGTGTTATTCAATCTAATTATAATCTAATTACCTGTTAATTTAGTTGAAAGAGCCGACCGGCTCATTTATTTACTTTTATATAAAAAATATATACATATATATATATATATATATATATATATATATATATATCTGTTCTTTTGACGGCACTCCCCACTCCAGAGCCACACGCTGGGTGCTCACCAAAAAATTATCCACACATGATCAGTTGAAAGCACTCACAGCTCGTTATACTTCAAAATATCAAAATAGATTTTATTGCTCCACACTCACATTGATGCGTTTCGATCCACAGGGGATCGTCGTCAGGAAGATAAACAGAAGTGTCCACAGTGTTTAAATTGTATACACAACCAATCATTTTACACAATCAATTAAACATGATAATATGTCCAAATTCATGCCCTCCCATTTAAAGGGGAACAAATGTGCTCATTTCTTATCCCAAATACATCTTTTCATTAAAAAGTGATTAAAGGTTAAAAAAGTGATTAAATAGTGAATAAATAGTGATTAAAACCATCCTTTATCTAGAGATGTCTAGAAAGGAACCAACCACTCAAGAAGGTTTCCAAAGGGGATTATCAATGGGGATCACAGTTTTTAAAAACATAATAGGTCACCTATAACATCTGAGGTCCCATCAATAGATATTTATCTTTTCACCAACAACACTGAACCAAAAAATGACCAGATATATAAACCCCCAAAGATTATCTTAATCTCTATAGACCAGACTCTCTTACAGTGAATTGCTCATATTGAGCCCTCATGATCTACACATATTCATAGGGAACCCAACCAATCTCAAAGAAAACATGACAGTGATTGCATCTCATTTAGTCCCCGAGGAGCTATAGTACCCAGTATATGTATCTATCTTGCCTCTTTCTGTAACAGTCTTTTAGCCCGATCACCACCTCTAGGTAGTGGTGGTACATGATCTATCAGGATCGCCCGAAGTGTAGGGAGAGGATATTTCAGTAACGTAAAATGCCTTGCAAGAGGAGTATCTGCTTTACCAGTGGTTAAAGCCAACCGTATAGTGGATCTATGAATGTTCAGGTTATGGAAGAACAATCATAGATCCACTATGCGGTTGGCTTTAACCACTGGTAAAGCAGGTTATGGATGAACAATCGTAGATCCACTATACGGTTGGCTTTAACCACTGGTAAAGCAGATACTGTGGACACTTCTGTTTATCTTCCTGACGACGATCCCCTGTGGGTCGAAATGCGTCGATGTGAGTGCGGACCAATAAAATCTATTTTGATATTTTGAATTATACCGAGCCGTGAGTGCTTTCAACTGATCATGTGTATGTTTTTCAGTCTGTGATCTCATCCAGCCTAGCTACAGCCTGGGGAGGGATCCGATTGGCTGGATGCCCCAGTGCACGTCTGGGAGAGGTGTGCCTAAGCTTTGGAGCCAAAAATCTAGGGACGGGCCCAGCAGTTTATAAAGGGAGCCCCTGCTGTTGTTTGCCAGTACAGAGAGAGAGCCAGAGTGAGCAGTCAGTACAAAGTGTTGTGTTCAGAATAAAAGTCTGCTGGACTGCCAGGGAGTATAAAGTCCTCTGTGGAACTCTCAGAGTGTGTCCCCTGGAGTGAACAGGTATTGCTTGGTTGCCTGCTACATGGGAGCCGCCACCCTTTTTTAATGGGGAAGGTACTCTGGGGAAGGTAGCGCTACCTGGGAGGACTTAAGAGCTCTTGGGGAAGGGACTGAACTGATTTAAGGGTTGGGGTCTATCCGGATTCAAGTTGGGGCTGGGCAAGTATAGAGACTGTGCCAGCAGTGGATAGCCCACACAAGTTCCTCAGTTATCCCTAAAGCTGTTCTACTTTCTATTTCAAAAGTTATATAAAGTTTGATATTGCTGCAACCCGTGTGTGATTATTTCCTAGTGGGAAACCCCTCTTGAGATGTGCTCCTCAGTGTCCACTAGGTGGAGGCACTGTGCTGTTCCTAGTTCCCAGTATCAATATTACTCTGAGAACACACATCTCCTGAAAATACAGCCCAATATTAAGTGAATGTGTCAAGAAAGGGTTACATGTATATTATACAGTGGCTTGCAAAAGTATTCGGCCCCCTTGAACTTTTCCACATTTTGTCACATTACAGCCACAAACATGAATCAATTTTATTGGAATTCCACGTGAAAGACCAATACAAAGTGGTGTACACGTGAGAAGTGGAAGGAAAATCATACATGATTCCAAACATTTTTTACAAATAAATAACTGCAAAGTGGGGTGTGCATAATTATTCAGCCCCCTTTGGTCTGAGTGCAGTCAGTTGCCCATAGACATTGCCTGATGAGTGCTAATGACTAAATAGAGTGCACCTGTGTGTAATCTAATGTCAGTACAAATACAGCTGCTCTGTGACGGCCTCAGAGGTTGTCTAAGAGAATATTGGGAGCAACAACACCATGAAGTCCAAAGAACACACCAGACAGGTCAGGGATAAAGTTATTGAGAAATTTAAAGCAGGCTTAGGCTACAAAAAGATTTCCAAAGCCTTGAACATCCCACGGAGCACTGTTCAAGTGATCATTCAGAAATGGAAGGAGTATGGCACAACTGTAAACCTACCAAGACAAGGCCGTCCACCTAAACTCACAGGCCGAACAAGGAGAGCGTTGATCAGAAATGCAGCCAAGAGGCCCATGGTGACTCTGGACGAGCTGCAGAGATCTACAGCTCAGGTGGGGGAATCTGTCCAAAGGGCAACTATTAGTCGTGCACTGCACAAAGTTGGCCTTTATGGAAGAGTGGCAAGAAGAAAGCCATTGTTAACAGAAAACCATAAGAAGTCCCGTTTGCAGTTTGCCACAAGCCATGTGGGGGACACAGCAAACACGTGGAAGAAGGTTCTCTGGTCAGATGAGACCAAAATGGAACTTTTTGGCCAAAATGCAAAACGCTATGTGTGGCGGAAAACTAACATTGCACATCACTCTGAACACACCATCCCCACTGTCAAATATGGTGGTGGCAGCATCATGCTCTGGGGGTGCTTCTCTTCAGCAGGGACAGGGAAGCTGGTCAGAGTTGATGGGAAAATGGATGGAGCCAAATACAGGGCAATCTTGGAAGAAAACCTCTTGGAGTCTGCAAAAGACTTGAGACTGGGGCGGAGGTTCACCTTCCAGCAGGACAACAACCCTAAACATAAAGCCAGGGCAACAATGGAATGGTTTAAAACAAAACATATCCATGTGTTAGAATGGCCCAGTCAAAGTCCAGATCTAAATCCAATCGAGAATCTGTGGCAAGATCTGAAATCTGCTTTTCACAAACGCTGTCCATCTAATCTGACTGAGCTGGAGCTGTTTTGCAAAGAAGAATGGGCAAGGATTTCAGTCTCTAGATGTGCAAAGCTGGTAGAGACATACCCTAAAAGACTGGCAGCTGTAATTGCAGCAAAAGGTGGTTCTACAAAGTATTGACTCAGGGGGCTGAATAATTACGCACACCCCACTTTGCAGTTATATATTTGTAAAAAATGTTTGGAATCATGTATGATTTTCGTTCCACTTCTCACGTGTACACCACTTTGTATTGGTCTTTCATGTGGAATTCCAATAAAATTGATTCATGTTTGTGGCTGTAATGTGACAAAATGTGGAAAAGTTCAAGGGGGCCGAATACTTTTGCAAGCCACTGTATATATATACAGTATATATAATTTTGTTCCTAGCTAGCGCTGAGATACTTTTGTAGGTGGGAATTTTTGTAGTCTGGAAAGTATCTCTTCTGCAGGTAGGATAGTTTAGCTTACAGAAGCAAATCGGGGTTGATCATGATCAATGGAAAAAGTAATGCAAAAAATGATCTTTTACAAGCAAAATCCAATAAGCAAACAAGATATCGGACCCCTTATCCAGAAACCTTTTATCTAGAATGCTCAGATTACAGGAAGGCCATCTCCCATAGTCCATTTTATTAAAAAAATAAATGATTTCCTTTTTCTCTTTAATAATTAAACAGTACCTTGTACTGATCCCAAGTAAGCTCCATGAATCCATATTGGTGGCGAAACAGTCTGTAACACTATTTTGACTTAAATAAGGCAAATCCAGGCTAGTGGCATAGTGTAGAGCATGTGTTACATGCGACCCTTAATACTTAGGCATGGGCCTCCGATAAGTGGGAAATTTACTATGGAGCAAGGGTGTAGTTCAACTACAACTAGCTGAGATTGTTTGGTGCAGATAGATATAAATGGACGCCAGAGGATTTTTATGGTAAACTATAATACAGATTTATTGTCCAAGACACAGATGGTATGCAGGGTTGTCATATACTCAAAAGCAGTAGATATGGAATGTCACAATGGTAAATAGCAGTTGTGACCCTTAGGAGCAGTATAGCCCAACATGGAGGGGCCTAAGGGTCTGCC
This sequence comes from Xenopus tropicalis, assembly GCF_000004195.4. Taxonomy (NCBI): domain Eukaryota; kingdom Metazoa; phylum Chordata; class Amphibia; order Anura; family Pipidae; genus Xenopus; species Xenopus tropicalis. The sequence continues at coordinate 122,087,944 of NC_030678.2, read as the reverse complement.
TCCAGGCTGTTACTTTGAGAGCAGCCTGCAGCCAAAGAGGAAGACACTCCCTCCTGCCAGTCACAATATCAGTCTGCAGGGGGCGTGTACAACCGGACTAAACCTATAAGGGATAGTGTTACATAACTGAAACCTGAGTATAAGGGCTCTGCTCAATAACAGTACAGATTGTAAAGAGGTAGGGGTAAAGCCATAGGGAGCTTAACCCTATGGGTCCCTACAAGTCCTTTTGGGTCAATTTAATACTTACATTTTTTCTTTTAGTAGCCTTAAGGTATGGTGATCCAAAACATGGAAACCCCATTACCTGGAAAACCCAAGATCCTAAGCATTGTGGATAATATAACCCATACCTGTATTACTGCAGCCACGCATTAGAGTGTATTCCCCCAGCCTTAGGCAAATGCTCACAAGCTGTACAAACCTAGCTAATGTAAGTAGCATATAGAGAAATGCCAAAGCTGGCAGCAGTGGTATCTGGTGGCACTGGTATCTTTGAAATTTATGATTCTATGGGCTACGTGCCTGAGGCAGCTTCCCCTGCAGCAGCGACTTGCTTATTTTTCCCCTGGCAATGCAAAGCTTTGGGAAGTAAAGCTAGATTATATCTGCCTGTTTTCTTCTTATCATTTTTTTCTCTTCTTTCACCTTTAGATTTATAAGCTGGAAACCAAACATTACGTGCCTGGTGTGTAAGTCATTTTAATGTATTAGGTGTTTCCCTGTTTTTCCTGTTATAATTTCACCTTGAGAATATTAAAATTCCATTCAATGTCAAGTCCAAAAGCAAATTATTGTTCTTTGTATAATAATATGAGTATTCTTTTTAACATTTTAAGCCGGGCACATCTCCAGAGTCCAGAGCCAGAGCCATTCATTTATATTGTAAATAGAAGATCAACTGTTACTGTTGTACAGCTATTTAACCTCTGCTTTAAAGGGACCTGTCACAAAAATCAGCACTTGCTTGGGTAAATAATTACAATCCTAATGACACAGCTTTAAAGGGAGCATATAAAGAAAAAATATTTGCCATGGAATTATACACTTCCCAATATGGGAATCCCCAAAAATGAGTCAATTTAGGATATACTGTACCTCCAGTCTTCCCACGTCATGCCCAGTTATGTACCTATTAAACAAGATGGAATCTGCCTTTAAAAGCCATTTGCACTGCAAAAACCTGCCAGCATCATTCTTCCCTTACCATTCTGGTTGGATGCTTTCTCAGGCTGTGTAGGAGGACTTGCAGCTCTCAGTGGTTTAAACTAAAGAATGCCATTTAATGAGCAAATGGGCAGACCTGACTGGTAACTGAACACTGTATACTATTCCCTTTGTATGCAAAGCTGTGATTGGCTACTCACATCTCACCAGGCATCATATATCATTTATCATTGCTTAAATAATGAGGGTAATTTTCAAAAATACTATATAACCCCTTTTAATGCTTGTCATTGTACCTCTTGTGTAAGGTACTGTTTTAGTATTGCAGAGAATATAAGATAATCAGTCAAAACAAAAAATTGCTTGTTGAATGTTATCGGATATTAACAATTGCTGTATTTTTAGATCCTGCATAATGCATCCCATACATGTTTTATGTAGTTTTAAAAATGTAATTTACTTAATTTGAAAGCTACTGAATTTACACTGGAATAAAACTGGCTTTGCATTTCACAGTGGTGCTTCTACTTGCTTGATGATTTCTATAGGGGAAGCAGTTGCTTGATTAATGGCAACTAAAGGGGACCTCTATCCACATTCCTTTGGAGTATCCTTAAGGAAAATGTGCTAAACTATGATTTATGTTCAGAGTACCACATTATTTTTTAATACTATGTATACCAAGTGATTCCTGCACTGATGGATTGCGTAGTTTGGCACGGCAAATCACTCATTCACTTCTTAGGTTATTAAATTGTAATTGTACTCTGTGAGGCTTGAAGATTATAAATAAAACTTGAACAACTGACACTTGCACAGAAATACTGCACTCCACACCACTCCAAGTGACAACAAATAAATGGGGTATAGAAGAGAAAAATGTGATTAGTAAAAAAAATTATACAGATTTTATGCCATTTTTTACAGGGTATAATTAATCTACCCCTCAGTACAGGCAGCATTCTCCCCACCAAGGAGAAAGAAGAGGTTAGCACCTTGGAGGGTACCCGCAAATTAGGGCCTAAGTGTGTAGTTCAGGTTATAGTGAGGAACCTGGTGTGCTTCAAGCTGATGCCCGAGAGTTGTTAGGAGGGACCCAAGAGCATCTGGTAATTCTGGTACCATTGGGCTGAGCCCTGTAATGGGGGGTATGGAGTCCCCCCTGAGGAAAGACACTGGAGGCTGAAGGTGGAAGGGGTATACAAACAGAGGGAAGGGCAGTGTGTGTGATTACTTGGGACTAACTTCGTACCGAAGTATGTTAAACATTGTGTGTGTTGCAAATCCCTGCACCCTTGGGTTTCTTAGTGGTGATGATGTAATCAGGAGGGGATTACTTAGCCTACATGCTGGCAAACAATGAATGGCAAATTAACTTGGGTCACAATATGTTAGGCACCCCCCCCAGGGAATTTAGTCACTAACACTGGACTCACCATCTTGCCCCATTTTTTATGGATTACAGCAGCATAACCCTGAGCAAGCACACTATAATAAAGATAGAAAATATCCAGGAATGTGCAAGAAACTTACAGAAATTGAGGCGAGATTGTGTTTCTGTGTTCCCATAGGAAGTATCCTTATGTCCAAAGTTAGTGATTAGATGGACTAAGATTTATTCATGGTTAAAAGTATAAGATGTACAGCTATTGTCATACTCATCTACCTTTGTATTTCTTTCTGTGATTTTAAACTAAAATAAAAAAAAAAACAAAAGATAATTTTAATGAGATGGTAACTCTAAGCAACAATTGTATAATGAAAATGAACTGCTATTAATTCCTCTTGAGATTTTCTTCAGCCCATATCAATCTATTTTTACACCCTAAACCTTGTGTACGTTGTACAAATAGGATAATAGCCAAAATTAGAAACAAGTGTTAGAAGTGAGAGCCATTTCCTATTCCTGGAATAAAATGTATTATGTTGTAAATTTTATTCTGATTCCCACCTAAAAAAAGCAAGGGTGGGGCACTAAGAACAGCATTCACACAAACTTTGTGAAATAAAAAACAAGTTATAATAGTACATGGTACTTCAACATTATATTACCATGCCAATATATTTTTAGAGAGTTTGTTAGGTGTCATATTTAGCTATCATCCTTATCTTTGATCAAGAAATGCTTATAGACAACAACAAAAGGCCATCTGCACTTGACTATTATTATTATATATAGAACATTCATATAGAACATATATAGAAAATATATAACTCTTCACCTCTTGTATCGGTTCTTTGTTGCTTTATATGTTACTCTGTATGTCTAATGTATGAAACCCACTTATTGTACAGCGCTGAGGAATATGTTGGCGCTTTATAAATAAATGTTAATAATATTAATAATAATATTAAGACATTCTGTGCATTAAGCTACCAAGAAATTACCTAACCTTTTAGAAAAACAGGGATTGTTTGTCCATATATTACAATATACTTCAAGCTTGCCACTATGCCAAAGTCGTCCCTGGTCTGGCCAATCTTACACTCATTAAGAATTCTACTGCTTATGTTCTTATGTCCTTCCAAACTCTATTTGTTTCAGACTTTGTTAAAATCACTCTTTAAAGGTGGCCATACACGTAGCAGTTCGATCTTTTTGTCGCCTCGTTGAAACAAGGTTTCATATGATATCACAGAACCAAACTTAACCATACAGTAACCAAAATGGATATAAACTGTTCTGTACATAGAATTTCTGACTCTAAACAAAAAGGCTGATTATAGAGCTTTGAGAAGTAAAGGATTTTGGTTGTCCTTAGCTTGACTGATCTTGAAGTAGTTATGTTCATTCCTTTTATATCCTTTGGCTGTAAAGTTGTTTTATCTTCCTTGATTTCAAGACTTGTTTCTATCTCTGATCAGACATTGATTATCATGTGGCTTTCAGTTGTATATCAAAAGGTAGAATTCAAAGGTTTGAGTGCTGGCCAAGAAAAATGAAGAAAAAATTTAGATAGTTAGTCTAAAGCATTAAAAGCACATCATCATTTTTACTTTAACTTTTAGCAGAAGAAATGAATGTCATTTATCCTTAAAATTAAAGCAATGAGATACCCAACCACATAATAAGTAAACTTGTTGGCCACATCCCTGTAATATACAATCCCTGATAATGATCCAGTAACTTGTTATTTAGAAAGTTATTGGAATGCCATCTTGACAAGACAGAGGTATTTGTAATTGGATAACAGAGGCTGATAACAAGATGTCAGGGAGTGCAACCAGTGGATTTAAAACTAGGGGAAGTAAATATCAGAGCAGGTAACCAGCCTGGGTGTGATTCTAGATAGTGATCTCTCCCTGAAATATCAGGTGTCAGCTACCAACAGATCAGCATTCTTCTATCTCGGGAACATTGCTAGAATAAACATCTAGTTCCAAAATGCAGCAGCCACCAACACTGCCAATGCCACAAAACACCAGTTTCACACGCCCTATACTGGCTTCCAATTAAGTAGGGAAATCTGTTCAAAATTGCCTTCTTGCCTTTAAATCTCTAAATAATGATGGCCCTGTTTATCTGGAAGAACTTCTGATTCCCTCCCATCCGTTTCATTCTTTTAGACTCAGCAATACTCAAGGTGCCCAGAATAGAACTAAAATCCTTTGGATGCCATGCTTTCTGTCTTACAGCACCAACAGTATGGAACTTTTTGCCATATGCAGTCTGAAAGGCATCTTCTCTGGGTGTTTTTAAAAGCAGACTCAATACATATCTGTTTAACCAGGCTTTTTTAATATAATTAGAAGAATCTTTTCAATCAGTTAAGTTATTTTTAAGCAAATAGTTCAACATTTTTAAAATGATTTCCTTATTCTCTGTAATAATAAAGCAGTACCTTGATCCCAGCTAAAACATAATTAATCCTTATCGGAGACAAAACAATGCTATTGGGTTTGATTCATGTTTAAATTACTGTATCTTTTAGGGTGAAGACACATGGAACTACTAGCAGCAGCTACTTGTCACAAGTTACTAAACGCCAGAAAAACCCTTACATAGACAAAATTGAAAATTGCCTTAAGCACACAAAGAGACAATTATCACTAAGTGATCAGCATTGTCTATTTTCCTAGCCACGACAAGTAGCTGCTACTAGTAGATCGGTGTATCTTCACCCTTCAGGTATGAGTTCCCATGTACAGAAATATCCTTTATCCAAAATAAGCCTTGGCAAGAGCAGGATTTGACTTACTACCTACTAGAGTTGAAATTGTGTGTCTCTGGTAATAAAAGCTACTGCTCACATTCTGTAAATGAAAGATACTACAGACATTCATGACACTCATCCCATATAAAAGCCACTTCATCATATGTAAACCACGACAGCCATGATAATAACCTGAAAAGAATGGTATAATGTATGCTAACGAAAATGACAAGCAACATGGAAACTGTATGTGATATGTTTTGTCTTTTGTTTGAACAAAATAAAAGAACGTGAATTCAAAAAAAAACTTCATCTAGGTTCAAAAACCAACCTCCAGATATCCATTGTTTTTTTTCATATTTATTTATTTTGGAAAATAGGTAGAGCCTTAGTTCATAATTCATCATTTTCCTGTCCTAAGCGGCAAATGCTCCTAGATATTCTTTGTTTTGCTACTATTTTTGGTTTTAGATCACAAACAAATTTGTAATGTCCTGGAAAAATTTTATTCTTGGGTTGTCCCTGTAGAACCATGGCAAGTTATATGGTGGCAGCTACACAATAACTGCCAGAGGGCTATGGGGATTGTGCATATAAAGTCATTCCTTTATAATTTTGTTGTTTTCCATTATACATTTGTTGTATGGTGTTACTTGAAGAACAACGGGACTCTTTTATCAATGCTGGGCACATTTTTATTATTTTATTGGTTGCTATTAGTTACTGCCCAAGTGCAAATGTGCTCAGTGTTAATAACTGTCATTATATTTCTGACTTGGTGCCATGCTGCAATAAGACCAAATCTCATAAGCCATTCCCTTTGGCTTCTGGGGAATGTTGCAGCTTGCTATAATTACCGATTGGATAAGTACCAAGGACTCAGCAGACCATCCCTATATAGCCAGTGACAGACTAGAGTAGGAGGTTAACAGCTCTGATGATTTGTTTAAACAAAACAAATCCATTGTATATTTAAAAAAGTATTTCAATATTTAGGATTTGTTTTAGCACATTTCATATAAATTTAAATTTCTACATAATTCTACATAAAATTGTATATAAAAATTGATTCTGCATAAAATGAAACACAGTAATTTATTTTTTAAAATATTGACTTAAAACAGTAATATTATTAGCAGCAATACTATAGCAAATATCTTTTGTAGGGAACCCTTGACATTACTGTATCTTGTAAAAGGTATGCCACTGTGGGACATTGTAAAGAACAGGCCTGGATTTACGGCAAAGCCACAAAGGCCCAGGCCTAGGGCAGCACAAATTTAGAGGCGGCATGCCGCCCAGCCGCACCTGAGCCTTGCTCTCATAGGGAGTACTAGGGGGTCTAGGCATGCTGAAGTTATCTGCGCGTCCTGTCCCCAGTGCTCTGTATGTGAGATAAAAGATTTGCTTGCATGCAATCCTGAGCAAGGGAATGGGGCGCTGCAATAAGAAACCCAGCGTTGCTAAAGAATGCTTGCTGGGGAGTGTTGGCTAATGTGATATTATTGGCAGGGATGTATAAGAAACTAAAAGTCTAGTCTTGTGGACATCTCTGCAAGACCTAAGTCTGTCACTATCACTTATTTTCCATCTTCTCTTTCTACCTGCACTAAACCATTATTTTGCTGAAAAGTTACAGCTTCTTTAATAATTCTTTCCTTAATACTGATAACCCTTTCACTGCCAGAGAGTTCAAAAGGGCCATCTTCCCCTGTCTTCTTATCCTCTTATGTTAGCGCGCCAACATGGATCTTGGAAGAGCATGTGCATCTAACATCTGTACCCCGGCAGTTTCAGAACTCTTCACACATCCATTCATGCAACTCTAACAAGTAACACCTGTTTGAAGAGTTGCATGATACTTTGGTAATCTTTTCAAAGTAACTCCACAGCATTCACACATTGTGATTGGATTAGTGGAAGAGTATATATGCTGAGGACTTCCCATACCAGTCAGTTGAACTGAAGAAGCTGCTCGGATGAGTAGTGAAACGTCTTCAATGATTACCAAACAAGTCCAATTGCTTTAAATTTATTTATACTTGATATACCATGACCTGGATGAATGAAAATCTTCATAGACATGTGCAGTTAAATCCTCTTCCTGAATCTGCTACAGCTGCACATGCTCCTGCAAGATCTATGTCGGAGAACTGAATAAAGTGGATCAGAAGACAGACAGAAGATGGCGCTGAAACTCAGGGGCGAACTCTGTAGATTTTTAGCAGGTTAGCACACAAGGATACTTCTAGGCACAATAGCTCTTGTGGGGAGGGAGCTTGAGAGGGGCAGTGGAGAGGAGGTTGAGAATGGGTAGCAAAGGAATATATGAGAACATATTTTTATGCACAAAAATAAAGCTGATTTGGAATACCCCATATACCCTAACTGTGCCAATACTTACCAATAGGTGTAATTTTCTTGAGATTCCTAATGCCGTAGAAGTACAAAACCATGTTTTCAAAGCACAGCACCAGAAATAAACATAGTTTGGATTTCAAACCATAAAGGCCCCAAGCTTCAAGGTGACTCCGGATAACGATACATTTTTATAAAAAAAATACACATCCTAATGTATTATAAACAGGTAAATATGTATTTATAAGAAGAAAAACAGGACATGCATGGATGGGATCTGGAAACCTATTATCCAGAAAGCTAAAATTAGCTTTTTATAAAATATCAAAAAATAAACTAAAAACTTGAATTTACAGCATCTTGCATTTTTTCTTGGTTATAAACCTCAAAATATAAATATTGCATACAAACTGTCCGTTGATCTTTCAGGCCCTGCAAACATAAAACACTACCTGTGTATGTATTGTAAAAGTTTAAAAACAGAATGCTACTTTTGAAAACCACAAACTAGGCTTTTAAGATTGGTAAATATATTTTTCAACATCAAAGCTTGCATTGTACAGCATCCTATCTCCCACATGCCTTAGGTTTAAAGATAAAGCATAATAAATATAATTTGCAGAGATATTCTGATCAGCCAATATTTATAGCAGTGATCCCCAACCAGTGGCTCGTGAGCAACATGTTGCTTCCTAACCCCTTGGATGTTGCTCTCAGTGCCCCCAAATCAGGTAGTTATTTTTGAATTCCTGACTTGGGGGCAAGTTTTGGTTGGATAAAAATAAGATTTACTATCAAATAAAGCATCCTGTAAGTCGATAGTGTGCATAGAGGCTGCCTTATAGCCAATCTTAGCCCTTATTTTGCATCTTCATTAACTTTTTTGGTGCTTGTATTGCTCTCCAAATCTTTTTATATTTGATTGTGGCTCACGTGTAAGAAAGGTTGGGGATCCCTGATTTATAGAATACCCAACAATGTAGTTGTTGAGACTTTATAATTTTAAATAAGGCATATTATTTTGTGGAAAAATAAATATCATGGAGAATACAAAATGGGTTAAAATAGTTTGCTAGGCAATACAGGTATGGGACCTGTTTTCCAGAATGCTCGAGATCTGGGTTTTTTCGGATAATCTTTCCGTAATTCAGAACTTTCTGGATAACAGGTTTCTGGATAAGGGATCCCATACCTGTACTTGCATGCATCACTCCTTCCCTAAACAAAATGTGTCATAGTTATTGTGATATACAAATCTACACCAAAATAAAACACCTATTATCTGAACACAATAATATCTCATTAGCATGGAGGTTCTAAAACCTTACTGAAAAATATTTTTTTCCCAAATAAGCAGTATGAGCCCCCAACCTGTAAAGCTTAGATCAAAAAATCAGAAATGCCAGTAGTTTACCAGTTACATCTGATATATCTTCTCCAAACAGCAAAGCCTGCAGGTGCCATTTTTTCTACAAGCACATCACTTCCCTTGAACATTTTAAACTGCGCATGTGTGAACTGCATCCTGAACATCATCACTCAGTATAGTGAGAGTTGTGTGGATAAGAGACAACTAGAAGTACAGATGTGTGCATAAGAGACAACTGGAAGTACAGATGTGTGCATAAGAGACAACTGGAAGTACAGATGTTTGCATAAGAGACAACTGGAAGTACAGATGTGTGGATTAGAAACAACTGAAAAATCAATGTTATGTACTGTAATTTGGTGGAATGTGCATGGACACAAAAAGGCCATTTTATTAAGATTGATTAGCTTTTTGACTTTCATCCTTCTTTTAGATAGTCCTGTTTCCTCCTACACACTAAAAACATTTTGGCTGTTTATGAAGTTGGCCTTAGTGTGAATGTGATATAGGCCTCAGAGTGTTTGCTCCACATGCTGCATATATACATACATAGTTGGTGCTATGTAACATAATAAATAAAAAAAGTCACACAAATATTAAAACTTGTGATCAGTGTTCAAAATACCTGATCACACAGTGCAATTACAGTTTTACAGGCAAAAACAAGTAATGAACAGTAATGCAGTGAACAGCAATAAACTACTAAGGGTGTGATAAACAAGCAAGTCAATAAAATAAAATCATAATTAACCAGATAGTGTTAATATTGCCTCTATTCATTCCCTAGGGTGTTTAGCAGAGAAAATGCAGGTAAAGCATATTAAAGACTGTGGCACAGCATTGGCATTTTTAGCCTATAACTGCCAGCATGCAAAATCTGATTGCTTGGCAGGTAAAGGATTGAGGTATAAAGGAAGTATTTCTATTTGGTTTACATAAAGTGCACAAAATAAAGTAAACATTAAGGCCCAGTGGTGTCTGAGAGAACCAACAAGCTCTGATTTCTGATCACAGACAATCAAGCTTTGTATCTAAATCAGTTTACAGCACTAGGTGAGAATCTGCAGTAGAGTATGGTGATAAATGATTATATAGTTAAAGCTCCCCACTGGATTCCTCCTTTTTATTGCAGCCGTGAACAGAAATGAATAGTACTAATTATTACTTCTCCTATTCTATAAATAAACTGAGTACATTCAATAACTGCTTAGGTTGAGGAAAGACATTAGTCTGTTTAACTCAGCTTTATTTGGTTTCAGCAGTTGAAAGCACCTATGGATACTAAACTCCCTCTGTAGCGGTGGGGACAAAGTTAAACCTGTCACGTTTATTTTCAGGCTCAGTGAGCCCTGCTCTGCACAAGTTACAATCTAATTGTAGATGCCTACAGCACTAAAAATTGCCTCAGGTTAAAAAGAGACTCACGTGGGATTTAAAGCAGCCTTCCCAGCATTAGAATCAGTGCCAGGAACTGCATGGATATCTAGCGCACTGCCGCTTTCCCTAATGGATATATGGATGGAAAATTCACAGCAGGGTAATATTTAAAGCACCAGCTGACAAAGAACCTGAGCTACAGTAGGATTTCATTTTTTAAATTGAAAATGTAAATGTGTTTGATTTATGTTTATGCTTGCTGGGTGAAGCCCACATATGATGCATATTCCAGTGTCAATCCTGGCAGGAATATTGTGTCACCAGCATAGGAGAATATATAGCACTGCTAAATATAAGAAGCAATACTACATTAAAATATATGCATTTACCATAACTTGGTCTGCAGAGTGCCCTTTAAAGAGGAAAGAGCATATGTAGTACTATGTAGCAGAGGGGCTTAGATTGTTTTTAAAATGAATGAAAAAGAAAGAAAATAGCAAACAAAAAATAATAACTAGGTAGAAAGATTTTTCTTCAGTTTATTAAAATGAGTAGACTGCTATTTCTGGTAGATGCTTCATTAAAAGGTAATGTAAGATAAAAATGGTTGTTGATGGGCCCCCTGTCCTTTTAGGACCTGGGCAAATGTCTCTTTTGCCCATTCATTAAAGTCACCTGAGTACATTTTGGGCCACTGTACATCTTGGGTGATTGTGTTCCAGTGTCCCAGCAGTTTGTAACTGAGATGCCAGTTTTACTAATATCATCCTGGTTTTCATTTAGAAACATCCAAAAATCTTTATATTATAATTATATTTCTCTCATTTCTCTCTCTTTTTTCTCTTGATGTTTGCCTGAAAATAACTTTTAGTATGATATATAAATGACTATTGTAAAGCTAATTGAAACTGGGTCTTCTTTTTTATGTTTTTATGTTTTAATACAATAATACAACATTTGTATTTTTTGTTCAGCCGCTGAAAAGAGGCAGAATGGAAACACTGATAGTTAAAAACAAATATACAAAGTAAATACTGAAGACTAATTGCAAAGTATTTGCCTGTACTACTGTGTGGAGAGGGAGTGTTTCCTATATAGTTACATAGTTAGTTACATAGTTACATAGAGTTGAAAAAAGACCAGTGTCCATCAAGTTTAACTCATCCAAGTAAACCCAGCACACCTAACCCACACCTACCAATCTATACACTCACATACATAAACTATAAATACAACCACTAGTACTAACTGTAGATATTAGTATCACAATAGCCTTGGATATTCTGATTGTTCAAGAACTCATCCAGGCCCCTCTTAAAGGCATTAACAGAATCTGCCATTACCACATCTCTAGGAAGCGCATTCCACAACCTCACTGCCCTCACCGTGAAAAACCACCTACGCTGCTTCAAATGGAAGCTCCGTTCCTCTAATCTAAAGGGGTGACCTCTGGTGCGTTGATTGTTTTTATGGGAACAAAGAACATCCCCTATCTGCCTATAATCCCCTCTAATGTACTTGTACAGAGTAATCATGTCCCCTCGCAAGCTCCTCTTTTCCAGAGAAAACAACCTCAACCTCGACAGTCTCACCTCATAGTTTAAATGTTCCATCCCCTTTACCAGTTTAGTTGCACGTCTCTGCACTCTCTCCAGCTCATTAATATCCCTCTTAAGGACTGAAGCCCAAAACTGCACTGCATACTCAAGGTGAGGCCTTACCAGGGACCTATAAAGGGGCAAAATTATGTTCTCATCCCTTGAGTCAATGCCCTTTTTTATACAAGACAGCACTTTATTTGCTTTAGTAGCCACAGAATGACACTGCCTGGAATTAGACAACTTGTTATCAACAAAAACCCCTAGATCCTTCTCCATTAAGGATACCCCCAACACACTACCATTCAGTAGATAGTTCGCGTTTATATTATTCCTACCAAAATGCATAACTTTGCACTTATCAACATTGAACCTCATTTTCCAGTTTGCTGCCCAGTTTTCTAATTTTGTCAAATCGCTCTGCAAAGCGGCAGCATCCTGCATGGAACTTATAGTTTTGCACAATTTTGTGTCATCAGCAAAAATAGAAACTATGCCCACCTCCAGGTCATTAATAAACAAGTTAAAAAGCAAAGGACCAAGGACTGACCCCTGCGGTACTCCACTAACCATACTGGTCCAATTAGAAAATGTTCCATTTACAACCACTCTTTGTACTCTATCTTTCAGCCAGTTCTCTATCCAATTACAAATATTATGTTCTAGGCCAATATTCCTTAATTTGATCATTAACCTTCTGTGAGGTACTGTATCAAACGCTTTAGCAAAGTCCAAGTAGATGACATCAACTGCCATTCCAGCATCGAGGTTCCTACTCACCTCCTCATAAAAGGCGACTAAATTAGTCTGGCAAGATCTGTTACGCATAAAACCATGCTGGCACAAACTAATAGTATTGTGAACTGCAATGTATTCAAGTACCCTATCCCGTATTACCCCTTCCAAAATTTTTCCTACTACTGATGTCAGACTAACAGGCCTATAGTTTTCAGGCTGAGAACGGGATCCCTTTTTAAATAACGGCACCACATTAGAAATCCGCCAGTCTCTCGGCACCATGCCAGACCTCAATGAATCCTGAAAAATTAAGTGAAGAAGTTTGGCAATCACAGAGCTCAGCTCATTTAATACCCTGGGATGAATCCCATCCGGCCCTGGACCTTTGTTTACCTTTACATGTTCAAGTCTCTTTTGAATTTCCTCCCGAGTGACCCATGCATCAGTAGCTAAATTACTAGAACTGGGCATATTAAAAGGGAAGCCTTCATTATCTGGCCCCTCAGATGTATAGACATCAACCAACTTACCCACCCCTTCTTGCTTCATTTTTTTACTATTCACACAATTAAAAAATAATTTTGGATTCTTTTTACTCCTAGCTGCAATATCCCTTTCCATTTCTATTTTAGCTTGCTTGATAGCTTTTTTGCATGCTTTATTTGCTTCCTTGTACCTTGGTTAAAGTATTTTCCTTGCAGTAACTGACCAGAGGGTGTCAGGATTCCCTTAGTCTATAAAAAGTCAAAGCACCATGTGCTCTGTCTGTTTTAGTCCTCACTAGAGGAAGTCTTGTGGTGCTAGTAGTCTGAAACAGAGGTAAGTTCTAGTATAGGGTAGAAGTTTTGTAAAAGCTCAGTCTAGGAGTGAGATTCAGGATCAGGGTAGTTAGTAGAGCAGCCAGAAGCTCCAATGAGGAGACCAGTAAGGGTTAGTTTCCAGGGCTGTATTTACTATATTGGCACCAAGGGCCAGTGCCTAGGGCAGCAGCTTTAGGGGGTTGGCCCTCAGGTCCCCAAACTCTTTACAGTTTCTCTTGCAGTTTTAGGTTTGGAAAAGTGGGTGGAGCCACCAGCAGCCAACCCGATTTCACCTATTTAGGTTTATTTTTAAATGCTGCCATTGTCACACTATTTACACCAGGGTCCCAAAACGTAGTCACTGGGTGACACAGGTGTATATTTATCATTCTGTGTAAAAAGTGGAGTGAAGCATTACTGGTGATGTTGCCCAGGGCAACCAATCAGCATTTAGATTTTCAGCAATTAGATGCTACTATGAGCAACATCACTGGTAATGTTTTACTCCACTTTTTACACAGCACGATAAATATACCCCTAAGAGTAATTTAAGGTTTAAATAAAAGTGGATGGAGCCACCAAAAGCCAATCAGATTTGACCAATTGAATTTAATTAGTTTATATCTAGTCTCTATCTTCTCACACATTTAATGCCAGTGTTCCCAAACACTGTTTTCACAGTTGGCCACTGGGGGACTAAGGTTAAAGGTTAAAAAAAGTGGGCAGATCCACCAAAAGCCAATCAGATTTGACCAATTGAATTTAATTAGTTTATATCTAGTCTGCTGCCTTTCAGCATTAATGGCAGGGTCCCCACACGTTGCAGAGTTAGTCACTGGTGGACTGAAGTTCAAGGTTAGTAAAAGTGGGCATGCAGTTCAGCAGCATTTTGGCTGAATGTGAAATGTTGGAGATCAAGACAACATATTGTTCATTAATTTTAAATCTAAAGCTCCTATTATTACTGCAACATTGAATACAGACACATGTAATATGAATGTAAAATATATCCCTTTACTGGGGTTATGATAGCATTTCTTTTATTTTATGCCACCTCTACTAGCGGATCAACTTTTCCAAAACATATTTTTCCGGAATTCTAAACATAAAGAATTTGTAAACATGGAGCAGTGAGGTAATGCAATTGACATATCATAAGACTGGCACAACCAAGTGGCTACATAATTATTGGCCAATATTTATATACATTGTCTTCATCATTCTCTCTGAGGTTATTTTGAGCTGTACATTAAGTACAGGCTAAATGCTTTAAAGTGGCCTGTTGACTTTTTGACTTTTTCTAGATGGTTTCAGCACTTTATTCCAAGGAACACTTCTTCTGAACAATTGAATGTAAAATAATTTATAAAAACAAAATGGTTCTTTACCTTTGACGTCACACTTTGTTTAACTGACAATACCAGTAAATAAAGGCTATGAAATGAATATTCATAAGACAGGGAATCAAACAGCGGAAAGGAAAATGTATTTTCTCTCCCTGACACATAAAGGGCTTCTCTCTCTGACACCTTGTTTAATAATGTAATTAGTCTTTTCATGTACAGAGATTGATAGATTAAAAAGTCCTTTGAACTTGACAATAAAGCAATTAAGATGAACAATATTGATCATTTAGATGAACTACTTCATCATATGACATTTATGTCTAAGAAATACATAGATAAGAGGAATGCAGCTGCAGGGCAGGCTTCCAGTACAAATATCTGATGATGGGAGACATTGCTCTGACAGATGGTTCAGTGCATTGTTTATAGTTTATGGCTTTCCACAACAGCTTGAAACACTTTATATTTGTTTTACAAATAACCTTTCATTTGGGCATAAAATGTGTATTGCTACTGGGTTTTTTTTCTGTATGCAAAGCCTTAAAACGCTATTGTGGGTTTAACACTTATAGTAATTTAAGGCTGAAGCCCGCTAAGGTTTTGGTACAGTAATCCTAAGGTGCTTGTGACCTGTAAACTAACCCAAAACTCCATTCCTTCAGTGGATCTTTGCCCAGCACCCAACAATATTACATTTACGAAATGGGCTTTATCTGAACATTTTAACATTTCTAAGGCATGGATCTGCTACACCTCCTATAAATAAATATACACAGTATGTATGATTTATATATACCCTTTATTTTAAGGAATTATCACTAGGCTGTCTACCATGTGACCCTCCATATCCAGATATGTTTTTTAAATACATGACTGCAAACGCAGTGTGTCTGCTTATGCAGCTTATTATTACCACATTTGAATATGAAATGCATATTTTTCAGTGATTGTTCTATAGTTTATATTTTAACTCTTTATTCATTGTGAATAGGGTAGGGCTATTTAGTGTTTTATGACTACCTATGTATTCTCATACATATATGTTTACTATCATTACAACACCTTGATTATTTTATTTTTTCCTGTACAGGTATAGGACCTGTTATCCAGAATGTTTTATTACTACAGAGGAAAAGGAAATCAGTTTTAAAATTCTAAATTATTTGATGAATGGAGTCTATGGGAGACAGGCTTTCCGTAATTCAGAGCTTTCTGGATAACGGGTTTCCGAATAAGGGATCCCATACCTATATATATATTTAAGACTAATATCACATGCAGTAGAGAAAATGCCAGTCCACTGCAATCCATGTTCCAGCAGCACTGACAGGCATGGCATCTGCCTGTCAGCACTCAAAAACTGGAGATTTTGGCCAGAAAACGTCCAACTGTGCAATTTCTGTCCAAATTCTGCCCCGAATATGCACTGTTTGGCACAGACAGTACAGACCATACCAGCAACACTTTTTATTTAACAATTCTGTTAGTGATAGGGTACTGCCTTTGTCATCCACAGTACAAATATTTCTGCACTCTGAATAGTTAAAGGGAATCTATCCCTCCAGAATGAATACTTAAACAGATTTATATCATATTATGTGGCCTTTTAAAGAATCTACCCAATTTGAAATATATATATTTTAGTAAATATTGCCCTTTTATATATTTTCCCTTGAGCCACCATTTTGTGATGGTCTGTGGGCTTTCTAAGAGATCACCTGACAGGAAATAATGCAGCTCTAACTGTAACAGGAAGACGTGTGAGAGAAAAAGACAGACCATTGTCCATTCATTGGCTGATGTGACCTGAAATGTATGTGTGCCCTTAGTTTGTTTGTGTGCACCGTAGTACTTAAAATGTCAGTTTTCGATTTAGGATTACCCAATGGCACATACTAAAAAAAGTATATTTTATGACAATGGTTTATTTAGATGATACAGGGCTTGACATATGAGCTGTTTTATGGAATATGTTTTTATACAAATTTACATTGTTGGGGCGAATAGTTTCCTTCAAGACCAAACATTCACTTTGGTAAATTTACTGCATAACTGGAGTATTATGGGGATACCTGTGTGTGAAGTGATAATAGGACTGAGCTTAATAAAGGACTCTACGAGTCTTCAAACATTGTGTGCCCTTGTCTGTGAATGAGTGCTGTTACTTTTTTGAATTAGCAAATGCGTAAGGAATTAGCAAGGGTAATCACAGGCAGATATTATGGGATGAGCAAACCACTGAAATGTACGTAAGTGGAGAAAGTACACTGGGTTAAATTTACTTGTGTGATGCATGGGATTCTACTGTACAAAAAGGGAGCTTACCTCATAAAATACGTACAGGCCAGATGTCAACTGTGTCGGAATTCATGCCTCACAAAACCTGTTATAGCTTTTGTTAAATTGCAGGAAGTTGTCTAACATCTTAAAACTATAAGTTCCATGCAGGATGCTGCCGCTTTGCAGAGCGATTTGACAAAATTAGATAACTGGGCAGCAAACTGGAAAATGAGGTTCAATGTTGATAAGTGCAAAGTTATGCACTTTGGTAGAAATAATATAAACGCAAACTATCTACTGAATGGTAGTGTGTTGGGGGTTTCCTTAATGGAGAAGGATCTAGGGGTTTTTGTTGATAACAAGTTGTCTAATGCCAGGCAGTGTCATTCTGTGACTACTAAAGCAAATAAAGTGCTGTCTTGTATAAAAAAAGGCATTGACTCAAGGGATGAGAACATAATTTTGCCCCTTTATAGGTCCCTGGTAAGGCCTCATCTTGAGTATGCGGTGCAGTTTTGGGCTCCAGTCCTTAAGAAGGATATTAATGAGCTGGAGAGAGTGCAGAGACGTGCAACTAAACTGGTAAAGGGGATGGAAGATTTAAACTATGAGGTGAGACTGTCAAGGTTGGGGTTGTTTTCTCTGGAAAAGAGGCGCTTGCGAGGGGACATGATTACTCTGTACAAGTACATTAGAGGGGATTATAGGCAGTTGGGAGATGTTCTTTTTTCCCATAAAAACAATCAGCGCACCAGAGGTCACCCCTTTAGATTAGAGGAAAGGAGCTTCCATTTGAAGCAGCGTAGGTGGTTTTTCACGCTTGCGCTGCTATACTGCTGCTGGTTGTATAGTGGTATATCACCACTGATATAAGTGCGTAGAGTTGACTTGAGGCATCACATTGGGGCAGGCTTGTGAATGTTTAAAGACACTGACACCAGTGAGATTGGCTGTGCTGTCTGGTCCTCAGTCCCTGCTTCTATTCTCCTACCCAATCCGTGCAGCCATTTATACTTGTGGACAAGAATCATTTGTAGCTATGTTCAGGTTGAAGCATAAATATTTCATAGATACTCCACATTTTTGATCTCTCCATTAAGTCTGCATCCTTAGGCTGTGTGATATATCTATCTGCTTTGAAGAATTCTGATCATGTTCTCACTTTGTATACAGTCATACATAAAGCTGAGCTTTCACAATAACGGCAATAATAAGGTTGCAATGTAGTCATAGTAATGGCTATCTGAAACACATCAATTTCACTATATTTAGATCTCATCTGTTCTTTTTCCTGCTTGATTTTATACTCTTTGATCTTCTAATTGAAGTTTTATTTCACATGAAGTGGAAATGTTGGGTACAATTTTATATATTTCTTAAGTGCTAACATATGCTTTATAATAAACAAGACTGGGTATAGTAGCAGGACATGTGCTGTACCTGCAGCAGGGATTTGGAATGCAAAAAGGCGTAATAAAGGTTTAGGGGGAGATTTACTAATCCACGAATCCGAATCCCGAAAAGGAAAAATTCGGATTGGAAACGAAAATTTCGCCGTCTTTTCATCGCCGTCGCGACTTGTTAGTATTTGTTGCGACTTTTTCACCTCCATCGCGATTTTTTCGTATTGAGTGATTGTAAACGCCGGAAAAACCAATTTGATTTTTTCGCAACGTTGATGAAAAAGTAGCGGAACATACGGAAAAGTCGCGACGGCGACGAAAAAGTTGCAAAAATATCGATCATTACGAAAAAAACGCATTCGGACGCCTTCGGACCGTTCATGGATTAGTAAATCTGTCCCTTAGTCTACATTTCAGTTGATTTTCAGTGCACCTTTATCTCCCATAGACTCCATTATAAACAAATAATTCATATTTTTAAAAATGATTCCCTTTTTCTCTATAATAATAAAACAGTACCTTTTACTGAATCCCAACCAAGATATAATTAATCCTTATTAAAGACAAAACAATCCTATTAGGTTTATTTAACATTTATATGATTTTTAGTAGACTCAAGGTGTGGAGATCCAAATTATGGAAAGACCCCTTATGCAGAAAACCCCAGGTCCTGAGGTCCATTCTGGATAACAGGTCCCATGCCTACACTATAAATTTTGTCAAAATATCAGTGTTCTTTCAGATGATGGAGACTTGTGATGCACATCTGCTGTACCTAATCTATATAATAATAATCTATATAATAATGGTTTAATAGCTGTATACTAGTTTGTGAGTACATTATTAATTAATTATTATTTCTTGTTACCTTGTACCTTGCCCATTTTTCTTTAGTTCATAGATAAAGAATATTACCTTGCCTGACACAGAATTCTTTACTATTCCGCTTACTCCATTTGGTCCCAAACCTTCCAGATAGGGTTGACTTTTGTATTTACCGTATGTTACAGTTAGTGCACCAAAAAATGCAGGGACTGTAGAAATTAAGGCATATAAACATATACAGATTACTATTATGAGCAACATGTTGCTCGCCAACCCCCTTGGATGTTGCTCTCAGTGCCCCCAAACCAGATGGAATACACATCTAATGCTTTACACTGACTTACTTTTTCTCAAGCATACAACGTTCCCACTTAGTAGAGTTTACTGTATATTCCAATATTTGGTATATGGTGCACAGTCACATATCAATGGTAAATGCATTTCTTACGGAGTAAGACCTAAGGGCTTATTTGTGTCCACAAGTCCAGTGAGCAAAGTACAACTTGGAGCACAGCTCCTATTTTTTCCCCACAATGCATTTTTTTCCAGAATTCCATTATCCTTGTGGCTGTGAAGGGGCTATGCACTTGGTGCAATTGAGCTTCACCTTCTGCAGTTGAATCCAATTTACCAAAATTAACGCCACTGCACTTGCTTTTCACCACATATTGGAGGCAATTACAGAGAAGGCCATCTGTCGTTATTTTTGGTATTTGCTGTGTGAGTAACATCTGTGGCTGATTTTTGAGCCACAAGTGCACCTCGCCTAAGGATGCTGGGCACAAAAGGAAGCTCTGGAGCTACCACCTGCTCAGAAGGGAGTGGTGGTAGCTCCCAGGTTCTGCTGCATCAATAAGTGTGGCAGCTTCCAGTTTGGAACAGAAGGCAGGAGGTACTGGAGGAAGTCAATCACAACTATGCAGAACTGTAAGGAGTGCATTTTAATGCAAGTAACGTTAATGAATGTTGTTGCTTACCCCAGCTGGGTAAAGTGTGGGAATGACAACTGTGCTTGTGGAGGTAAATGAGCCCTCTGTGCTCTTTATTTTTTGCAAGATTTATTTATTTATATTAAGTCTTCATACACCTTCATTTTCCTAAAGAACTCTTCACAATAAAGCTAATATAGTTTTATTGTACCTACCTTTGCAGACTATGAAAAATGTACATTGTTCTTCTGCCAATGCTAAACCTGCATGTTTTAGTGACTATGCACCAAATATTATCATACTATGCCCAGTTTGCCCTTCCAAGGGGATTATTACACTGCAGGTACTATAGGAAATGACAAGGGCTGCGACCAGCATGCCCAAGATAATGACAATTTGCAAAGCTAATTTCTATATAGGCCCCCTTTCTTATAATATGTGACTGACCCATTTTATTTTTTTCTCATTTGTAATAACTAAAATGTCTTGTTTAATGTATATTACGCAATGTTTAACTTCTGAGTTCCCTTTTTTATACAGTAAAGTGATTGCAAAGAACGAGTTACTGTACAGTGCCTCTGGAATCATTATCAGATTGTGGGGAAAATAATATTCTCTAATGGAAAAAGAAAAACATAAGGTGATTTCCATTAGCTTTCCTTGTCTCTCAGCAAACATAAGCGGAGGGAAAATGACTCAGAATGAACAGCTTTTTATGTTCCTATTATCCCATTACTGCTTTCAGTACTACTTAAGCTATATTAGCCTTTAGTAATTGTGTAAACACAGAGCTCATTACATACTATAGCTATTTTAATCTACATCCTCTGTGTGTATTTAAAAACACTAATTTACGGTTTTATAATAAGCAACTTTTCTTTATGGTATGCCCTATAGTTTAAAGATGCAAGAATGAACCCTTCTAAATGCCATAACCTCCAGCGTCTCGCTGAGGATTTATGGAAAGGCAGAAGCTGAAAATCCAAGACACAGACAGGAGTTCTTTACTTGTATTCTGCAAAAAATCTTGATTAAATCTAATGTTGTCCAGTATTCCTTAAATAAATACAGTGTGAGCAGATAGCTGAGTCCCAAAGTGCTGACATATCACAGACCTACTGTATTTTGCTCTTTTTGGTAAATAGCTAGTCATCTTATCTGACAGTATAGAATCCCAGCCCATAAGCTTCAAGCTGCTGTATATTATGTTGCTAGATCATGAAGGAATAAGTAAAATGCCTCCTACAACTTTTGAAAAGTGGCCCTTCCCATTCAGGTCTGGCTCCAGTCTCCCCAACTGTACCAAGTGTAGCATCATTAAAGAATTTGCTATCTAAAAACGAAATCATCAATTTACTGACTAATCAAAGAGATATCTATAAAAAAAAATGACCAAGAGAGAGAACTGAAGAAAATGTGAAGGTTGATAACAGAAGACATGGATGCAGCAGAGAGCATGGAAGAGCATGGAAGATCAGGGAAAACGTAGGTGAGCAGGAATGTGCTATATGTGTGCTGGATATATGGTGTAACTAGCAATCCCCAAAGTGTAGGAGTTTTTTTTTAATATTTATTATTAAAGAAACTGCTACACTGGTAATATCATGCTGTAGTAAAAATCACAATCTTTTTTTGTTTTCAATAAGGGTCTATACCAAAGTACAGTGGGCATAGGTAACTTTGGTGCCCCACATTACATTTGACATAAATTTCTTCCTTCAACCCATAATGTTGATGTGTGCAATTCTGAATCCTCCACAAATGGTTTGTCTGAGTATCAAACTCCATCAGAAACCTAAATTAATCAAATTGGTGCATGATCACATTGTATCACTGGATCCACCTCTATTTGGACCAGTAATCAAAATTTGGAAAAACTCAGTGTTTTAAAAAGTCGTGGGTTCCAGTCAAATAATTGAAAATTAAATGAAATATTGTATTTTATTATGGATTTTATGCTACTGGGAATGTGCAAGTCCATGGGGCTGATTTATGGTTGCTTGAGCCTCTGGTTACACACAGGATTTCTTGAACTCCAGCAAGGTTTCTGTATCTGCTTTGTGCCAAAGGTTTTTTTTTAACCCTAACAGGTTTTTAGAAAAAAAAATAGAAAACTCAGCAGGTTTTAGGTGCCGAGCTTTTTAATTCTTTGGAAAATATCTTCTCGAACACTTATATGTCTGCACTATGGATATCTGGGAAATATAAGTAAAATGGCAGGGCAATGGTCCAGTGAAGTGTCATAGTTTCCAGCAAATGGCATAACACATGATACATAACTAACCGCGGGAAGAGTGGAATTAATGCCAGTTGGAAGCCGATGTTATTAGGGCCCTATACTTTGCACTTCTGGCCATTTTATCAGAGCAGGCTGAACAACGGCATTGGCACTACAAGAAAGTTGTAAGGAGCATGTTCAATCATGCGGAATTTTAACGCTTTGCACCTTCGCTTGCTTACTTAAATGAACCTTTTTATGTCTTATAAAGTGTATATAGTGTTTTTCATTTCAGTCACTGCAAACACATTAATAAATTATTTTCGTCTGAGCTCTTTTATGGGTTTTATTAACATTTAAAGCCGATTACTGTGGCAGCTGTGTTTGACCAGGTTTGTGTTTGGAGGATGTGCTGAGTGCGTCTAGCAGATGAAACCTAATGAGGTCACCTAACCTGCAGTTCCCAAAGCTAATCTTCCAGCTGATTGAGGTGCTGCCTTGAGTTTTTCCATTTTATCTGACCACCTTTATTAAGTTGCAGATTTTCTTGTGCAGCAGATGGCCTGCGCTCATGCCCTGTAACAATCAAACCCACAAAGTGTGCTGCAGAAGTGTAATTAAAGAAGCCTGCTGCATCTTTGATGATCTTGGTAAAACAGACAACAATTGCCACAAGGTTATATAAAAACAAAATGAGCAGCATTTAAAACAGCTCTTGACATCTGTCTGACATTTGTACATATCTGAGTGTATAACTTTGACGCATCATCTGTGTAAAATAGAGATGCCTTTAAGTCCTTTCTTTTACCCTAAATATGTAAATATTTATCCACAGCTCTTATACAAGATCATGTCTTCCCTCATGGCTTTATCAAAATTTGTATTTTGCAATTTTCTTATTTTTGTCTACTTCAAATAGCCAAGAAAAAAAGCGCATGTTACCTTATTTATTAATAAATCCATATAAAAAACGCAATTGAATAAAACTGGAAAAAGCTCAAATGCCTCAATTCATAATTTTCATCATTTTCAATGCGTCGACAAGCTAAAAAATTTTTTTGAAAAACTCAAATAGAATAAATAATTCACATTATACCTAAAATAACTACTATTGAATTTCTACATGACCTCACAAGCTTTCGGATGCTGAAGTTCTGCATTCAAGTTTTGCAAATTCTTCCACCCCCATTTTTCAATGAAAAATACTGCATTGAGGGTCAAACACTTTTAAACACATTTTTTGTACTCCTTTAGTGAAGACGTCCTTACATATAAAGCTACAATGGAGTTTGCCGCTTAAATAAAATGCAGGTAAATAAATATGCCAGACTTAATGGAGTAATATGCTGAAAGAGATGCTTATTAAATTTTATGCTACATGCAGGTTACAATATGGCCCTCTTTTTTGAGGGCCTTTAGCTATATATTTAGATATTACACACACACACATATACTATAAATTATGATTTGTGGGCATATAACAGAATTCTTCAGGAAGTAACATCATCCTACTTATTTTATATCTAATGGCCAAGGTATGATCATTTCCTCAGTATGGCTTTTTTAATTAGATTGCTAATCCGTAATGGGGAATGTGTGAAAAGGAAAGTTTTTACCTTAACATTATAAACTGGGGGCTAAAAGCTTTATTTTTTTTGAACAGGCCTATTGACACCTGGATTCTGTTTCTAATATTTCTATTATTGCACATGATATTTGATGACATGATCTTTGTACAGTGTGGTGCAAAATAATAAAAGGTACACACAGAGGACATTTTTCAAAAGGAGTAAATTGTTGGATTTTTGCTGAGCATTGTGGCTTAACACATGAGCAAGTTCTGTTACACAGTGATAATTCTGTTCAATAAATGTTTGTCTTATGTTGAATTCCCCATTGGTATAAAACTTGTAGAATAATACATTGACAGCTATTATTATTATTATTATTATTAACATTTATTTGTAAAGCGCCAACATATTCCGCAGTGTTGATAACCTTAAACTATAGAAGTCTACCAAATGTTAATACTTAGCATACATATAATTGGGAGACAGATACACTTCAAATACTCATAATTTATGGATTTAATGATAGAGCTACATATGAACGAGAAATTCCTAGAAAATTACTGGAAGTATGATTTGTTGATATTGGTAAATGTATGGTTGCAGATAGCAAACATAAGACAAATAGGACAAATGTAATTGGGAAACCAATTGCATGGCTTGACAAGGAAGCATGTGGCTCAGAAACATTATCTGTCTCTCCTAAAGGATCTCTCTTTTAAACATTTATGGTGTGCAGAGCATTTTGTGTTATTTATATGCATATCTGCCACAAGGGGTATGCTTAATTGCACCCACACTTTTAAATCCCAAGTCCTCTTCCAAATCCACCCTCCAGTCAGACACAGTGAATTAACCCTTGCTTTTCCGTATCATTTTCAAAATACCCCATTTACACAGCATTTTCCCCATGCAATGTATAAACAGCTTTTATATCATCTCCAGCCACATTTTACCAGATATCAATGATGCAGACTGCATACTCCACAAGACATGTATAATAACCATTAATAACATACTCTCTTCCTGAGTGTGGATGCATAAAATAGGAAGTTCTTATGGCATGGGAACATTGCTTACACTGCATACAAGGAAGCATTCCTTTTCAAACTAGTCTTTCTGTCTGGAACCTGTTAATAAAGATACTCAATCTGTCTGTCTTACATTGTGTAATTCATTGTGGAGTAACTCTGATGGATGTCATCTTTGTATTAACTCTTGGGTCATCCCATTAAGTCTCAATTCCAATGTCTCTTCCTCACTTACTGTTCACTTTCACTTACTGTTCACTTACCCAGAGAAATAGTGACCTAGGAGGAGAACAAATGCGTGTTTGAGGATAAGCATAATTATCTCCCTCACATACAGAGTGGTATCCAAATATGTTACTAATTTAAAATTGTATACCATTGTAATTTGTATCATAGGTAAACATGTATCCAACATCTTTTTAATATCTATCAAGGATGCAACTTTGCCCCCATAGATCACCAAAAGGTCATCTATGTCGCTCCACCAATATAAACATTTCTGAAATAATGGATTTGGGAATAAAAACGTCTCCTCAAAAAAATTCATAAAAATATTGGCATACACATGGCTGACGTGATGTTGGATCCCATCACTATACCTTACCGCTGTACATACCCCTGACCCCTGAAATTATTAAACAATACCAATTGAGACATGTCCAATATCAATTTCTCTGGGTAGCCCATGAAGCTGAGGCTCCTGAGGGCCCAGCATACTGCCTCCAGACCCAGTTTATGGGTAATGGAGCGAAATAGCCTGGACACATCCAGAGCAGCCAGCGCCACAGGTGTTATGCCAAGTAAAATTTCCAAAGCCTGTTTCAAAAAATGTTAGGTATCTTTAATATATGACTGTCACAATTGGCACCATATGTCCAGAACAAATATCAAGATACATATACACAGGACCAGCACACCATTTCACAGCAATACTTTAATTTATTCATCCACTGTGCGTTCCAACATTTCGGTCCCTCCTGTGATCTTTTTTAAGGTCCTGAATGCATATTTTGCATATATGCATATTTTGACTTCAGCACCCACCTGTTAAATTGGTTTAGAGTGCGGACACGTATATATATATATAAATATGAGAGACTTATGTGAACTTGAGTCTGCAAAAGAACTTTAAAAAAAACCAAAACACCCTTGCTCTTTGCAAACTTCTGGCTCACGCTGAGATCAGTCTGTCAGACCAGGTTATATCTGTCAGTGATTCACAGCATGAATTCTTATCTTCAGGTACAAAATTTAAAAATAAATCAGCAAATGTAAATAACTGTAAGACTATTTGTGAAATGGATTTATTAAGCCTCCACTTCTCAGTAATTTTCTTTATAATAGTTCCCCTTAAAGAACATTTTGCATGATTTTCTACAGTAAATTAAAGCATTGCTTCAATCCAGGCTTGTAAAATCAAAACCAGTTTATCGAAACACAGTCATTATCTCAGCCTTACGTACTGTGCTGTGCCTACCTGCAGTGATGTCCTTTACTTTAAATTATTGTATATTTAAGCTTGAAAGTGTTTGGATACACTAGTTTTATTTTTTTCCTTATATTAGAGATATGTTCTCTAACCCTTATGTTCAGTGTTCAACCATTTTGGCTGACACACTGTTTATTGCATTTTTTACATTGAATCAAATATATAATAATAAGGTGAATGGCAACTGATTATATTAATAGTGAATGATTTGCCAGTTATGAAGGAAATAAAATTCCTACACTTTTAAACAAAGTTATAAGTAGCACTAGTTATAATTGCTCTACCTTTGTTCATCCCTTTTTATATTCTTATAGTTTTTCTAGAATGAGTACTGGTTACAGCACTGGGACCAGTGACATAACTAGAGTCGGGGGGGGTAGCTTTATCACAGGACTTAATAAAGCACACATTTACCTGCAGCTGTATATATTGAAACACTTACAAAATAGAACTATAGAAGAAGTGATCTGCTGTTCGTAGTGTGGCAAAAACTTTGGCCGCACCCCCAAATGCCAAATACCATAATCACTGCAGAAATGACCAATAAGCACTCCATTGACCCAGATATGCCATAAGGATCATTGCAGAAATGGGCAATTAGCACTTCATTAACTCCAGATATTGCATAAATGTGGAGCGCATGGCCATATTTTATTTATTATGGCCCAGCTGGGGGGCTGCAGCTAGCAGATGGGGTGGCACTGGAAGGGCCTCTCAGATCCCAGCAGAGATGAAGTGTGATCCTGTGGGGGGTGTTATTTACACCACTGTCTGTGACCTACAAGGAATAAAATGATATCCTTCCTCAGTAATCTCATTCTTTATGTTTATATTGTGGAATGCAAGTACACAAGAAGTGCCTTTGAATACCTTCTTTTTTCTTTGTTAGATATCTGGCTTCTATCACCATCTGCCTGTATGGTATTTGCTTACCTTGTATATTTCTTAAGCAGACTTTTTCTAGACACTCTCATAGCCTTATTAAAGGCATACCCTAAAGCTGCCATTTTGTATCCTTTTTAAGTGACTGATCTCTTAATGCATATAAAATGTCCATAAAAGATCTAATAAGATGTAAATATTGTGAGGATGAAGCATTTGAAATTGTGTTTGCAGTGCATTACTGAAAAAGCAACCTTTGTTGGAGTATTTTATCTAAAACCATCATAATACAGTTCTACCTTTCAGCACTGGGGCATAAAGTTAGATTCCCGCTGTAGAGATATGATGTATCTTGTCTTTCTCACAGTCCTATAACATACTGGTAGGATAATAGACCTGTAAAGATGCTGGTCATAGCATCCTTTGCGTTCGCTATACCTGTGTAAGAGAATATTTTCTGCTAGCACCTCAGCCACATTAATATGTGCAACAGGCCTGTTTTTGATAGGCTCAAGAAAACTTTGGCATTTATGATAGTAAATGAGACCTGGCATGTTGGACTCTGGCGCCTGGCTCTCTAACAACTGCTGAATTAATGGAGAAGCTTGAACCATGAAATGACCTAGAAAAGCTTGTTTGGATTGCCCAGATAAGGCCATTATTGTCTAAATACATGTATTTTATCATTGTTTTATTAATCACTATTTGTACTTTCCTTCTCTGCATGGTGTTAGACAATTACAAGTCTTTATAACATGATTGCTGTCGCACTTCCCAATTTTCTGCTTAACTAATTTTGTAAGTAATTGTTAATTGTGTGAAACAATTGTTCTTCGTTTTTTTTCTCGCTGTTTGTAAATGTAGATTTTCTTTATCTGTTCTATGTTTCTTCTAAGCCAATATGAATACTTTGATCAGCATTTCCAATTGTATAAGTTAATTGAAATTGTTTTGTTGTATTACCCAGCAGTATAGTTTCCCGGTTAGATCATTTGCTGTACAAAGCACTTTAAAAAAAAAAATTAAATGGAACAATTTCCACTTCTATGTAAGTTCACAGAAATGAGGGGATTACACATTGCTTAGAAGTAATACAATACAATTTTCGATGAAATACGTATGTTACAGAATTCAAAGTTCAGTTCGTTCATGGGCTTTAAAGGGGAACTATCGTGAATGGGAATCTCTTTAACTTGGCTCAGTACTGACAGGCAGCTGGTGTTCTGAGCAGAGAGGGGTGGGAGTGGTCCAACCATTCTTGACTGACATGTACAGTTTAGCCTTCACCTGACCATCTTTCCTCTCTGATAGAAAACCTGGAAACGACTTTAAAGAAGGTCTAAAAATTTAACCCAATTCCATTGTCTGACACTTCGTTGTCTTCTCACTCACCTGAGTCACTTATCTATGAGAAAAACATGAAAGAAGCCACATATCACTTGCTTTTTTGAGCAGCAGCAATCAAGTTATTTAGCACAAAGGCACAGCAATTTGAAACATACATGCCAAGTGAGCTGCAGGGGATGCTGGGAGTTGTAGTGAAATAATAACTTTAGGGCATTTTATTTCTATAAAACTACAACTTACCTTTTGTATAACTATAAATGAATGTTGTTGGAACAATAACTTGCACCACTGTTTCTGCAATAAAATTGTACTCACTCTTTATATGTTTGCAAGCTAATCAATAGAATATATAGCCATTTCTTTCTTGGCTATAGCAGAGTTAATTCTACAGATTGACCAGGTGGGCCTGATTAGACTCAGCTGGCCAATCACGAAGCCTGAGAGCCTGGCTGGTCAGTCTACAGGAGAGGTCTGACTGAGAGCTGGGGTGTAATAGGTCATCCTTTAAAGGAGAAGGAAAGGTAAAAAAATAAGTAAGCTTTATTTGAACTGTCTATGTAACTAAAGCCATAAGCACTCACAAAAAAGTCCTCTATCAAAAGAAACATAGGACTTTGTTTTTCTATTACACATCCTGTATGCCTTTAATGGTTTAGCGTCAATGTTCAACATGATCCTTAATATATCATGAAGACCTCAGCAAAATGTTTGCGACTGATATGGGTGAACTCTTTCAATGTGAGCTTTATTTTAACGATAACAGAATGAGTTGAGGTTGCCATGGAAATGAACAAAATATGCCTACATGTGAACAAAAGGGGAAATCTGCATCTTTTTTAATCAGTGCCAAAAGAATAATGGCGCTCTTTGGACCTTCTTGTATCGACAGCAATACCCAAATTCTTTTAAGTATTACTATTGTAATTCACTTTAGGGTCACTTACACAGAAACTAATTTTAGACTGTGGATGGAAGCCTGATTACTTTATTTACTGAATAAACACATTTAAATAGAAGAAAAAAGGAAGCACAAACTATTGTTGCAGAATACTTGTCAGAAATTAGCATTGTTAACCATTCTACCACCAGTTCTATGTAAGTGTAATACAGCATGTTTTACATTGCAAGACAATATCGTTTTTTCTCTTTATATCTAATGACTCATTTCTGGGGGATGTAAGTGTTCCTTATGTGTTCTTAGTTCAGACTATCTGTCCACAACAAAAAAAAATACTAGAGAGTCTATGGAGAGTCATTCTTATCACTGATATGTGGTTGTTTTTCAGGCTGATGCAATAATGGCATCCCATCACTAAAACAGACACGCTTACAATATTCTGTCTCTGAAGACCAAATTATTAGTATCTGCTATACCTTTCATCACCAAAACAGTCTGTGGCTTAATTTTAAATTAAATAGAAGAGGAAACAAGCAAAACCCTTTAGGTTTATGATATGTTCAAAAGGAATCTAAAAAGCTGCAGTGGGAGAGTTGGGGACGTGAAAGGCACTTTTCGCTTTTTCACTTGTCTTAAAAGTTGTAAAAAAATTGATTGCAATCTGCTGACATGGACAAATGGCTTTTTTATTTAGCTGCTGAGAGCTGGCTAAAACGGTACCTAAAAATTATAGCTTGTGAGCCATATTAATACACAAAATACAGAAGTTCTTGAAAGCCGCTAAGAAATACACAAGTACTGTGTGATTGACCCCTCACTGAACAGCTCTTAATCAAGTGGATTCAAAGCGAGGTGCTAAAATCAGTAGACTGCTAGTTAGTGCTTAGGCACTCTCTGACACAGCCTGCTATTAGTACTTAAAAAGCAAGGTGCCAGAATCCAGGCTATTGTTGTTTCTCTATAGTTAAAGCATGATGCTGCAAATATAAATATATATACACTTTGAGAAAGGCTGCTTGTGCGGCCAAAACGTCAGTCCTTGATCCAAATAAAAAAATGTTTTTGTTTTTTGCATCTAAGACCTGAGTGTGCGGCATATTCTTTCTAAATTTGTATGCTCGCTTTATACTGCACCCAGGCAAATTATTACTTCATTATACGTGAGTGCCTGCTTTGACCTGTTCCTAAATATATATATATATGGGTCACTCAGATTGCCATGTTTTTTACCCATAATTTAGACTCCACCCCCCCATGCCAATAATTGAATCCATGCTTCAAGTTGCACCTACTTCACTCAAATCTAAACGGCAACCTAAAAGACAAAGGAAAGGTGTAATTGCTAAGTGGTTGCAATTTTTTTAGGCAATCGCCCAGTGCACCTGTTTGCTGAAAACTGTGCCTGCTTGGGGTACTATTCTAGGAACTCTGTGGCATAATTTCTTCTATTTACCAGGAAACACTCTGCTGTGAAAAGCCAAACTTGGAAGGGAAATGATGGCTTTTCACTCTACTGTACATAGGTACCGCGTTCCCTTACCTTAGGGCACGCTCCTGTAGTAACCCACACTTCCGTGTATGCGCACATCTTGGTAAACGTTGCAGCGTAACTGCGCATGCGCGTTGACGCTTTGACATGTGCAGTTGCACGCATTGAAGTTTTAGGTGCCATCTTGGTATATGTTTTTGTGTATTTCCTTTCCCTCACTTCCTTTATTGTTTTAGCGCCAAAACTGCCTATTTAAACCCTTTCTCTCAGTCCCTCTTTGCCCAAGCTGGCTTCTGGTTGTATCAGTTCGACCTCGGCCTGTTTCCTGACCACATTTCTTGCTGCCCGACTTTTGCCTGTTCCTGATTATGCTTCTGCCTGATCCTTGTTGGTACCTTGAATTTGTCTATCTATACTCTGTAGTTTGTGGGGCCCCAGCTAGGACCGCGGCAGAAAGTTCCAGGGCCCCAAAAGGGTGTAGATGAAGACCGGAATTAGCTAGGTTTAAGTCAGATTTTCACCAGTGGTATTATTTATTGGTTCCTGCCTGACTAGTACATTACACCCAGGGCCAAACAGGGATCCACAACAAAGAAAAACATGATGATGTATCATTCCTAGAGTACAACCCCAGGCTAGTACAGAGTTTAGCAAACAGAAGCACCTGCCTTTGGTCTCAGGTAAGTGATTATAATCACCAGGGGGGTGCTTATGATTAACTGATTATACTTTTCTTTAATGCTTTGCATCACACTCAGGCTCCCCTTTTAGGGGCCCCAGTTTTCTGGTGTTGAAATGTGTGGAACCCACTGAATTCAGTATTATCACTCCAGCCTCTGCTGCCAAAAGTTATGCCCAGTTGTCATTAGAGAACAGAAAAGACAATCTCAAATTAAAGAAACATGCAGGACAAAACTACATACTACACAAAATCTGTACACTTACAAACTGGGACTAGACTTTAGAAATGACAACATATTTAATTATTATTTCTGTTACTATTATTACCCAATTGTATTTACTTATCAGTACCCTTCCTAATGCAAAACTTATTGGTTTAATTAAGACATTAGTTTAATTAAGGCAAAAAGTGTGTTGAGCACACATAACTGTATGTCTACTGTGCTAAAAAAAGTTCAAGATGCAGCTTGAGTAGATTCCTGTCCTGCTAACAACTTCTACACCACCCAATGACAAATTCTTTTACTGGGTTGTATGTTACTGGATGACATTGTCATAGCATAGTGACACAGTGGATAACATTCCCACCTGGCTTTAATACAGACCAGGGAAATATTTTTACAGAGTTTATATTTGTTTCCTCTGGGACTCAGGTTAAGTGGCTTCTAATGCAAACTGACTCTGGAGTATGTATGTGATTGTGATAGGGGAATTACAACGTAAGTCCTACTTGGGCGGGAAGTGATGTAAATGATTAAATACACTTTGTAAATCACCATTTTGAAGGATAATTATAGCAATTATAATAATAAATTTTGCAGCACTTACTCTATTGCTGCCAGGATCCAAGGTGTCTCTGCTAGGCTTTGAGCAGGAATAAAACACAAGATATAGTTTAATGTGCCAGACAAAATCACAGGGGTCCTTCATTTGCCTAAGGGCTCTTTCATTTGTAACTTTCATATCTGAGAGTTCATTTAGCCAGTGCTAAATCATATATCCGGATTGTATCGGTAGCTAGAAGGTATTATTTAGAATTATAGCCTTCTAGTGTAACATTAATCATATATGTGTTACATTTTTGATAAATTCCAAATATTTTTCTAAATATTTTATAGAAGATGATCTGTATGCACAATGCAAAAAACAAGTGTGGAGTATTCCACTGAGCTGATTGGGAGTAACAAGAAACAAGTGACTGTATGCTTGAGAGAGAGTAATTAGGACTGAAGCATCAGTCTTCAACCTTGTAATAGGGATGTGTAAATTGTAGAGGGAGCCGAGAGAAAATGACAGCTGGGAAAGCAGCTTGTAGAACATTTTGACAGGGTCTGGCAGTGCCCTAGTATAGCTATCACTGGAAACAAAATGTTGTGAACAGCAAATTAATTTGTTAGAAAATCTAAAAGTAAAAACAAAACCATTAAAAATGGGCGCACTTGGGGCTTAACAGTTATTTTTTGGGGCTTCTTTAAACATAGATGTTTTATGCATAGTACAAGATTATAGAATGAATGTGCAGCAAACCATAAAGTGATACTTTTGGTATCCCAAGGTATAAATGGTGCTAGACATATTGTCAAACCTTCATCCTTTAGAGCTTGTAATTAGCAAGAATTTTTAGAGGATCAGTAACTTGTTAAAAGTAATTATTTTAATTTAGATTATTTGCATATTGTGTTTAGTACTCACCCCTGTACTTGTTGTAAGATGTAGCTCAGTGGGTTGGCTGAGAGTTTGTAACAGCTGGGGGTTTCATATTTGGGATATATTGTCTAATTTTTCTAAAAGAACTAGAATAGGTGAGCATGCCATACTTCATAAAAGTTTAATATTAGGAAACAAGTATAGATGGTATAAATAAAGCTCAACCTGCATCAACTTAGACACAGCTGCATAGGCTTCTACAGGAGCTCTTGCCAATGTCTGGCTAATTACCATAGTAGTGAAGTAGCCCCTTCACCAGCAACAATGGCTAATTACGGTATTTATAGAGCATCTAACCCCTCCAAAATGACATCATCACTTTTAGTTATCCAGGGTTTTAAAGTCACATTGCGTTAAGGGGTCCGTTCCAGTTCTGCTAGGTACTCAATATTTGGCCAAATCTGAATCCTGCTGAATATAGCAAAATACTTTCAGCTCCCACTGATGGCACGTAGCTTACTTTAACATTTGGTTCATGCGGTGCTCCATCTGCAGCTTGTTTATTATTTTGTCCCACAAGCGAAAGTTTAATGAAACCCCCAGGGTAACACTTAGGGGCAGATTTACTAAGACATGAATGCTCTGAGCATATTTTTGCCGAATTTTTCGCAGCTTGCGCAACTTTTTCGACGCCCGTGCGACTTTTTCCTACACTTGCGCGGAAAAATCGGAAAGGTTTTCCCGCTGTTTACAATCGTTCGGTCCGAAAATTTCGTGACTTTCGGATCGCCAATACGATATTAATACGATTTTTTTCGTAAGTACTGTAGTTTTGTGATATTTGCAATCTTCAGTATTGTTTCATGGACCCAAGAAGAGGGTTAATAATTACAAATACAGTTTTTAATATTTTTTAACTAGCAATTATAATATATCCCTCAGAAAAAAAATGAGGATGCAACTATTTCTGTTACTACAAAAGAAATGTAACATATAAATTAGAGCATATAATATAATTATAAGTGCAAACTACAGGAATTTTGAGAAATAAGTCATGTTTTGCATCACACATAACCTGTTTTATGGGTGACAGCAATCTGACTTATTAATTGTGTTTGTAGGTTGGATCTGATATGCATGTTCCTTTGCTGTGCCTTACTCCCAGTGGGTAAGCATCATTATATAAGGTAGTCCATGGGAATGGCTAACATTACTTCAAACCTAAAGCTACTTTCTTATGATTTACACTGTATCTGTACAGCGCAAACTTTATGTTCATCCTTTAATAAGTATTCCCTTAAAAATCGAGGTATGATATTTCTGTGATCTATTTGCGATTAATAAATGTCCCTGTGGTTTCACATACCTATATAAAAGCTTGGGACACAGACCTTGGTTCTCCACTTCTCTTGAAGACATGGGAGAAAATTTGGTCCTCCATACAAAAGCTCTCAAACTTTCTTGAAGGGTTTTCCCAACAGAGACTATATCAATGTATGGTGACATTGTCCCATGGTCTCCACACTGGTTTGAGCTTATTTCCCAGCACATAGCTACATCTATTTAGCTTACTTACAGCATTGTTGTTACTTCTTTATCCTGGTCTGCTTCCGGGCAACATAAACTAGTAGCTCAAATACTTTCTGCTTCACGCTGGGTAATAGCCTTACATTGGTTAGCCCCTTCTCTCTCTATTGCAGTGGTAAAAAAAGGGATTACATTTATTCAATAAATGCACTCTTTAATCTCTCTGACAAATTGGATCTCCATAACAGCATTTTGCTTCCATGGATTACTTATCATTCTACCAAGATTTCCTCTTAGTCTGGAACTAAATCTTTGTCAGGTTATTTTAAAATAGGTTAACAATGTCTACTTTGCCATTGGACATACCTTCTTATATACTGTAATTGGGTCTGCATTACCTTCTGGTTTTATGTTTTTGTATTCCTTTTTAGTTTTTCTTTACGTACCTTAAACATTTTGATTTATATATTTCTAAATTTGCTGTATACTTTGTGATATTTTATTTTAACATTAAGTTTTAACTTAAATTATATTTCTTCTGTCAAAATGCCTTATGTAGTCATACACTTTCTACGTATTTTATAAAAACTAGCCAGCAGACAAGAGAAATTGTTGTATCCAGAATGCTTGGGGCTAAGAGTATTCCGAATAAGGGGTCTTTCCACAATTTGGATCTCCATATCTTAAGCCTACTAAAAAATCTATGAAAAATGTATTAAACCCAATAGGATTATTTTGCATCTAATAAGCACAAATTATATTTTAGTTGTGATCAAATACAAGCTTCTGTTTTATTCTTACAGAGATAAAGGAAAACATTCTTAAAAATCTGAATTATTTGATTAAAATGGAGTCTATGGGACATAGGCTTTCCATAATTTGGATCTTTCTGGATAATGGGTTTCTGGATAATAGATCCCATACCTTTACATAAAATACATAATGAGGCAAAATTACAAAATGTGTGTTGTATCTATAGGTTTTCTCTTTATACAGTAAGTATTTATGATTCGAAAGTGGAATAAAGAAGAATGAGTTCTAAAGCCCATTATATATCTGCCATATACTAGCTGGTTTCCTTGGCTTTTTGATTGTGCCAGCGCTGAGGAACAGACCTTTGCATATTGCTGCTGTTTGTTTCAGAGGATTTGGTGTAGCACATAATTGCTATGATGCAGCTCGGCATACAGTACTTAAACTTGATGAAGCAAGCACCATGTCCCACTAGTAAACATTAAAAAGCCACATAAAAGTTATATTTTTTATGGTTTGTAAGATAACATTTTTACTGAGAATGCAAAACAGCAAATATATGGGAAGGATAAAAGTATTCTGTAACTGAGCTTTTCAAGGTCGATGGATAACTTCTTTATACCTCTGTGAACTGGATAATTTCCCAAGGCATTACACCAGCAAGCAGGCAGCTGTGCAGAACCAGAAATCACTGTACAGCAAAGTCCAGGTGATGATTAATACATGCACGTGTAGTAGTAGTCCCTCTCAGATCCAAAAACGCTGCTCTGACAACACTTCCAGTGTATAATACTTCAATGTGCAGGTTGCCTTGTTCTCTTAGCCCCCAGCCTGAAATACACAGTGGTTTGTTTAAAAGAAACAAATTCAAACCTTCCAATATACATTAATTACAGTAACAGTGTAGCAGTACCAAAAACAGAACCAAAAAGAGAATACTCCAACAGGGGATCAGTAATGGTCGTTCATGGTGACTGCATCAGTTCTCTTTTTATTTTGGTGTGACCCTACAGTTTGACTCTTAAGTCTTGTATCAATCCCTATATATTTTTTCCATGCAAAGTGTTTCAATAGCTGTTGTTTCAGAGTGACACTTTCATATTAGGCAGAGTAAAAGTTACGCTGTATGGATTGCAGTAACCAAACGACTTAATTGGAGGGACGGTGCATCATTGCATCGACTTTTGGTGCATTCACTTTTTGGTTACATTTTTTTAATTCGTTATTTAGACCTTATTGCTCTTTCCAATTCCTGCAGTGTCAACAGGTAAGTGGGTGGGTGGTGCATTTGTCTGTTTGTTTTTACAATGTAGCAGAAGTCAAAACTGGAGGAAAACTGACTTCTTTTATATTGTTTTGGGAGTCAAGCCCAGAATACAGAAAAATACAATTGACTATAGTTTTAAAATCACTTACAATTTCTAATTTATCTATATATATAAGTTAAAAACTTAGTTTTGGGTGGATGGCCCCTTTAAGTTGTACCATGGGTCCTCTTTTAAGGGTCGGTTCCAGAACACGGAAAGTTTGTTTGCTAATGCTTATGTATTTTTTAATAAAATTAGCATTTTCCCCCAGATTATCATTGATTACTGATATCCACAAGATGTGCACGACCAGCATTTTGAAGCAGAGGCAGTCTTGTGAATCAATTACTGATACATAAAATATGGTAAGAAATATGATTCAAACTCAAATAGGGTTTCAGGATGACGCACATTATGCTCTACTGCTAAGGAATATGACTCTTCTTAATGAGAACTTGAATTATTCCATCCACTGGTGCAGGGAAACCTGTTAGCTCCCTGAATTGGATTTATGAGCCATATTTGAATTTTCAAGGGACACAGTATGGATGAACTGTGTGCACAAAAAAAATGTCCTATTCTTGTCCTATATGTTCAGTCTTATGAACCAGATTGCAGTAATAATCCAGAATTGACCACAGATGCAATTTATTTGCAAAGTGTTATATTCCACTATATACGTGTACTTTGCATAAGGGATCTATATTATATTTTCTAATTTAAAACACAGTCCCTGCTTACCGAACATACTATTCATTAATTTCTACTTTGGGGGTAAAGAGTTAGGGACAGTAATAAAGACGGTGAAGCCTATTCATTAATTTTCAAGAAAACAAATTGCCTGTGAATTTTATACACAAACATGTTTTCCCCCTTGATCACTACTTTATTTAAGAAAAAAATACAACAGAATATTCGCAGTCAGTTTTATTCATGGGAAAAAAACTCGCACACAAGTGAGAAATATTTGTTCTATTCATTTTCAATTCATTTCAAAGTCTCAAATGTTATAATAAACTGGGAAAATAAATAAATAAAACATTCTTTAACCAGACTATTTGAGGTTTCAGAAAATACACAATTGTCTTTTTTGCCACATTTTTTTCTTATGTCAAGAAAACACGCCAACTTGATTTTTGATAAATCTGTCCCTAAATGGTTTTAAGCATTTTCCACAAAATCTTGTGATGGTGGTGGTAAAGTTGCCGATTATAGATATTGTTTGCCGTAAATATTGCCTACAGGCTGGTATTTTGTTTGAAAAGGTGGAAAACCTGAAGAAATTCACTAAAAAATATTTTAAGTTGGGTCCAGTGTCATTATGGGGCATGTGTAATAAAGGGCAAAAGTTTGCCACAACAATGCCAATATACTAAAAAGATAGTATGACAAGTTTTGGCTTATTAACTTCACATAAATATCAAGTAAATATTCTCTTACATTGGCAAACATTCATATATTTACATCAGGGGAAATTTCTCCAGTGAATCTTCACCAATTTACTAAGAGCACAAAAATGAATTTTCGCCAAAAATGAAATTTCTTCTGGTTTGGGTTTATGTCACCTTGTCCATGCTAATACTTATCATTTCTATGGCATACACATACTACAGTCATACGGGGAAATATTTACAGAGAATGTATGCCAAGAAAAAATGTATCATATTCTCACAACAGCTTACCTACAATTTTTAGTAGATATGAGATGTGTTGAGTTAGATGAGGAGGAAATTCACACTTTAGTTCATTAACACAAAAACAGCTGTCTCAGTTTGAAAAACTGTAAACAATGTAACAATCACCCCCTAACTTCTAATTTCAATTCTTAATACACAGTCCATCTTCACACATTAGCTTTCCCTCTGGTAACTTTTCTCTATTTTTTTTCTTATTCTTTGTTCACATAATATTAATATTATTAATTACCTCATAAAAACTTTTTTTCAAGCATAAAGTTTCCTTTGACAATATTGCCAGTACCTGCCTCTAACTATATTGAATATAGAAAAGGAATGTATTTCTTTTTGATTTCCTTTTCCTATTTGATCAATTAGTTTTTTTATGCCTTTATTTTGTAGTGTATTGGGATATATACAGTAGTTAAATCAACTTGATATTGCTTGTACTAGTATCAGATGTTTGGAAATTGGGTACTTGTGTTTAACATAATGAATAGTTATATATTGTAATATATAAGGCGGGAGTGGCTGTGGCTCCTGTTGAATAATAGCACTTTTGTTTTTATATCCTTGGAGAAGTGGCCACATACAGTAGGAATGCATCTGAGCCTTTACTTTATTTGCAATTCAGGTGGTTGAAAAGTAGTGGAATGTAAATTCAAATGTTTTGGCTTTTTTTACCCTTAATTCAACATAAGCCTGTATATAACACAGTTACAAAACTCCCTTGTTCGTCAAATTTTATATCTGTATTTAACACCTGCAGATTTGAGACAATGCCAATGGCTGTTATGCAACACAATGTACTTTGCAAATTCATTTCCCTTCAAAGCTTCTTACACTTGGGGCTTATACAAGCAGACTCCTTTTATTAGGAATCCATTATTTTTTTCATTCTTTCTGATTTGATTGATGCTGAACATTTAAAGCCCCAAGATGTCTTTAGAGCAAACTCCTGAAAATGGTCCTAGAATCAATAGAAAAACATATATTTTGCTTGTATCTATTTCTTTTAATATCCGTCCTTTTAACAGTGCCACAGGGAACTGCATGAATCTGAAAATGCATGCAAAATCCAGGGAATAGCAGGGAATAACTTTGAAAACTATTGTTATTTATAGGCTTTTTCTTAATCTAATAATGCAGTCACTGGAAGAAAAAAATGATTATCATATATAAATAATTGTTATAAGTATTAATACCATACCAAGATTTGTCACATGCCATTTTAAGGCCACTCATTGTGTACATGAACAAAAACTAAAGTACCATGTTATCCAGTGTCAAAAATAATAAAAAAAAAACAAATACAAGAGTATTGTAGAAATGATAACTATATTGGCTAACAATAAAAATACAGTGCAAGCTTTCGGAGCTCTAAGGCTCCTTCGTCAGGTATTTCGCCTGACGAAGGGGCCTTAGAGCTCTGAAAGCTTGCAATGTATTTTATTGTTAGCCAATATACGTATAATTTCTACAATACTACAGGATTTATTATCTGGAGTGCTTATTGGCTGGGGTTTTCTGGCTATGGCTCTGGGGTTTCTGGATATGGTAGAAAAAAAAATCAAATATAACGAATAAAAGAAAAGGAATATTTGTTGTATATGCTACTGTCTATTTATTACTGAGAAAAAAGTGAATTTATAAAAAATGGTTTGTTTAAATAGTACTATACAGTATAGAAAAGTTCTTATATAAACATTTAAATCAGAATAAAACTGATTGATTTTGTGCTCCTTGTCTGTTATTTAATGTGCTGTATGGAATGTTCATTGTTGTGAATCCAGAAAGCACTGTATAAATAATAATATGCATACCTCCATAATAAGGGGTATAGAGGAGTAGGAATAGGAGTGTAATGCTAAAAAGGTCCAGGTTGAAAAAGGTTCCCTGTTAGCATGAGGGTTACACAATCAACTTGCTTAATGGCAGTTTGCACAGCTGTGTTTAAATGTTTGAATACATATGCATATGATTACAATTATTATTTATACAGTATATATTCTCATCATCTCTATTCACTTGTTTCACACGTGTGCCATGAAACATTTATATAGTGTATCATAGAATTAATTGGTGCATAAGGTGCAAGCCACCGTAAAAGAACCATGACAACTGGGAAATCGGCTTGGCAACAGCTCACTACCAACTTCTGTTTATCTCTTATCTTTACTGTGAATTAAATACCTATATAGAGAAAGGAAATTTGGTAACACAATAATTGGGGCAGATTCACTAACGTTTGTATTTTTATTTCATGATTTTTTTTTTTTTTTAGCTAAAGAAGTCAATGGAAGTTGTCCTAGGCAAATTGTATCAGTGTTTTTTTAATTCATGCTTTTAGGTTTTAGGGTTTTTTTTCTGTATATGTGGTTTTCATGTACTTTTCATTTTTGTTCTGCATTTTAATTAGTTTATGCTTTTTCAATTTGGATCTTTTAAATAATAAATACACGTTTGTGGTTTTAGTGGAAATGAGTTTAGTGGTGGTTTCAAAAACCGCTAAAACCACAAAAATCAGAATGTTAATAAATCTTCCCCAATGAATTTGGGTATCCTTATCATCTAATGGACACAACAATAGTCACTCATGGGCTAAGTTCCACAACTTAAGTTGTCATAAAAGATGTAAATGGAATAAACTTAATAAACTTAAAAATAAGAAAGATTTGCAAGATGCAAAGCAATAATGTTGCCTTTGTAGTTTATTTGATTGTGAATTTGAGTTGAATTGCACATTTTTAATACCTGCTTGCTACCTTTTTTCTGCACAATATAGCTGAGATGTTTTATTACATTCACTACAAACTAGCACAAACAACAAAATGTGTAAGACTTTTTCTGTTGATGTTTGAGCCACAATACGTTTGCAAAGCATACCCAAACAAAACAATTATTTGCGCAGATATTGACATTGTGTATTTTTTTACTAATGGGGTTTGTGCCTTTTTAGCCAATCTCTTATGGAGATGGGAAAGCATTTTTATTTCCCAAGCCCTAAGCTGTGAATTCAGTGTTAAAAAGAAACAATTTCCCATTCCAGTTTATCTGAAATTTCAAAACAGAACCAAAAGATATATATAAAAGTCTGTATCAAATATTAATGTTGGTAATTAGGAACAATGACTTCCTGCTTTTTTCTTTTGGTCGCTGGTTAAATTGGTTGCTCGAAAACCTTTTAATAGGATATATTAGTGTTTCTAGTGCAGTGCCACAGCCTATAAATGTAAGAGTACAGCATTATACTTCTAATGCAGCTAAATGAAGCGCTAATGTGGCTGTAATTGGTCTACCAAGGAACATTTTGTAATGCGGTATACCAAAGATTTTCCTCCATTCCAGCAATACATGTATCACTATTATGAATGTGTCATTATTTGTAAATGATTAGAATAACCTGCCTGTGTAGCCTGTACATTGTTATAATGATCTTGTATCTGTATGCAAATGCACCATGGATGGCTCGGTTTTTGTAGATGTTTACTGTCAACATCTGAACATTACCGTGGTAAACATATGTTATAATTTCAATGCCATAATTCCTGCGAATGAATCAAAACATATTTTTTACAGTTATTTTTTTAGTATTGCTGTTCTGAATTTAAATCAGCAAACAGAATAATGTAAACAGCAACACATACATACCCTGTTTTTTTTTGTTAAAATCATGGAAAAATTCCTATTTAACTGTCTGTTGGGTTATATAACTTAAACCTGCCATTCCCTGATTTGCATGGGGGGAAGAATAAAAAGGAGCTGTGCTAATTTTATACAAATACAGAAGCAAATCAATAAGCAATCTTGATGCCTGCTTTCCCTATTGTTTTTATGTGTCATGAAAGCAACTATAGTGGTGTACAGATTCAGATCCATAATTTCCTCTACCAAAGGTAGAATTGGTATGCACTGTGCACACTGCATGCCACGTCTTATGAATCATATTCAGATTTGTTGAGAAGTCTCACATATGTGAAACATGCACAATCCATACAACTGGAATATGTACAAGACCACTCATGCTGGTGTGCCACCTCCTTCCTGGTGCCTTTCATTTGATCTATGTCCCCGGGTCTTGCCTTCCATATATAAAGTATAAACTGAAATGAATTATTGATTGATTCTGAACACAACTGTCCGACATTGGCAATAACAGTTTGAATCAAAACATAAGGAAACTGTTTTTTTAAACATTTTTTGTTAATTTTGGTTTGACCACTACACCACAGGGTTTATAACCTCTACCTGGGCCTATGGGTATGTATTATGTTGTTACTTGAAAGAAGTCATCTTTAAATCAAGGCAAAGAGTAGTTTGAAGGCTGTATTAACCATGTACATGAGATAAAAATGAATGCATTGCATTCATTGATGTAACTATAGGAGCAGACCATATGTATTGCGTTGTCTCGCTCTATTGTACTGCTTGGAAGGCTTGGCAGAGAGGAGGATGGATATGTCAGTCAAAGGTGAGCAAATATCACGGCCTGTCAAAGCTGGACACACTACAGAACAGAAAGCATACTCTGCATTAAAAAGTACCAGATCTATGATGAGCTTATCAACAGTTTCCTTAAGGGCTCTGGCACACGGGGAGACTAGTCGCCCGCAACAAATCTCCCTTGTCGCAGGCGACTAATCTCCCCGCAATACCATCCGACCACCGAGAATGTAAATCGCCGGTGGGATGCCATACGGGGCGCAGCGATTTCCCCTAAATCGCGGAACTTTCCTCTCAAGGCAATAACCAACTGTTTAAAGCTAGAGATAGTTTTATGTCAGTAATCTAGTTGTACAGTTAGTTTAGAGTCAGTTGTATCAACGCCTGTCCTCCATGGTAATAAGCATTATGAAGCAAAGACAATAGTATACTATACTTACTTTTAGCATACTTCAGATTTATCTGTAGTAAATAAAGAGATTTATTTATCAACGTTCACATGTTTTTCCACAATTCAAATTTCTTTTGCACTAAAACATGAAACTGAAAAATGATTAAAACTTTCATTTTTGATATTTATTAAGCCATTTATTTATTAAGAAATACACTAAGGGGCAGATTCATCAAAGTACGAGTTCGAATCATGAAATGGGTTAAATTCGTTTTAGATACGATCATTTCTCATGATCGGAAATGTCACAAAAATGCTTACGGAAAAATCGTAATGGTCACGATAATATCGTATCTGACTTTGATCCTTCTGTACACGATTTTGGAAGCCTCCCATAGGACTCAATGGCACTCTGCAGCTCCAACCTGGCCCAAGGAAAGTCTCCCATAGGGCTCAATGGCACTCTGCAGCTCCAACCCGGCCCAAGGAAAGTCTCCCATAGGGCTCAATGGCACTCTGCAGCTCCAACCTGGCCCAAGGAAAGTCTCCCATAGGGCTCAATGGCACTCTGCAGCTCCAACCCGGCCCAAGGAAAGTCTCCCATAGGGCTCAATGGCACTCTGCAGCTCCAACCTGGCCCAAGGAAAGTCTCCCATAGGACTCAATGGCACTCTGCAGCTCCAACCCGGCCCAAGGAAAGTCTCCCATAGGGCTCAATGGCACTCTGCAGCTCCAACCTGGCCCAAGGAAAGTCTCCCATAGGGCTCAATGGCACTCTGCAGCTCCAACCTGGCCCAAGGAAAGTCACAATAACGAAGCTTGAATGAATCCGAAAATTTCGTACTCATTGCGACAAATACAATTTTGACGCGTAAAAAGTTGCGCAAATTAATGAAAAAAAATGCAAAAAATACGCACAGTTCTATAAATTAGAAAAAATTAAAATGTTTTGTATTTGGAAACAATCGTACTTTGATAAATGTTCCCCTACATAAAATTTTGACACCTAAAAGCTTGCAAGGTCATGGTGAAGTAAATGGGAACTGTCCTAGTTAAAAATTATGTAGTCTCTATTTAGTTAATGAATAATCAGAGCTTTGCGACCACTTTAAAAATACCCCAAAATTATGAATTTTAGGCATTTACTTTTTTATGCTTTTATTCAATTGCATTTTTTGTATAATCAGATTTTTAAATAAATATGGTAACATTTTTTATAATGTGAGTTAGGAAAGGTCTGCTTGGGGAACCTAGTAATTCTACATAA
This sequence comes from Xenopus tropicalis, assembly GCF_000004195.4. Lineage (NCBI taxonomy): Eukaryota > Metazoa > Chordata > Amphibia > Anura > Pipidae > Xenopus > Xenopus tropicalis. The sequence continues at coordinate 122,042,986 of NC_030678.2, read as the reverse complement.
GGGTCTAGATCTGAATCTGTACTCACATAGGATTCCCTTGGCACCCATGATTTATTGTGCTCACACACAAACCAATTAATGGACAGAGCTCTGTCTTTTACTCCCACATGTTTTCCTGTCACAGAGCTGCATTATTTCAGGTGATCTCTGAGGGAGCACACAGACCATCACAAAATAGTGGCTCAAGGTAAAAGATGTAAAAATGCAATATTTACTAATATACATGTGTTCCCGTTTAATAAGATTAGTTCATAGGACATTTAATTTAATATAACCTGTCTGTTGGTTGAGTATTCTTTCTGGAGGAATAGTATTTCTTTTAATGAAGAGATTTTGCTGAAGTAAAGGGAATGATTTATATACAGCATAGGGGCCCATCTTTGGGTCACCACTCTATAGTCCCTGACACTGCTATCAGACCTACTAAAAAAATAAGGGTCTGATGATTCTGGTACTTAGCTGCATTATTTTCCCAGCCTATGTTTCCTAATGGGTAACACCATGTTTGGTAGCCTGGGAGTCACCCATAGGAGGACAGAACTTGAAACCCCACAAGAACAAGCCAGAGGGAGTGAGAGAAGATTTCAGAACCAGAATTACCACTTGCAGGGGGAATATAAAAATCTTAAAGAGGTGAGAATCCCACCAAAGGGCCTGTGAGTGCTGGATTCACCTGAATATTGTACTAGAAGATGGCTAAAGAATTATTATTGATACTTAGAGGAAGATTAACTATAACAGTAACATTTCTCATTTTTTTTACATTTTAAAATTCTAATAAACTTGTTTTCATGAATGTAGTATGTATGTATGTATAACTTTATTTATAAAGCGCCACAAGGGTACGCAGGTAATGTCTTACATTTACTAAAAAGTCTGAACTGAAAAAGTTCCATGTTGGAAAAGTCCTAAAAAACCCAAACTTTTCAACTTGTCGCTCAAGAACCGCAAATTTTTCGAATTGTTGCATAAAAACCAGCGTTAAAAATCCAAAAACCTCTAAAGTTTAGAAAGAAAAGGGATATCTTGACTTTGACATGATTTCGAAGAGTTTTAGCTGGCAAATTATTATTAGATTCAGATTTTTTTGTTTGGACGCATAGTAAATCTTGTAAAGGTGGCAACTTTATTTTCTTTTTGTAGCTAAAAATGTGAATCGGAAAATAAAAATGTAACTGCTAGTAAATGGCCCCCTTAAAGTGACAGCATGTTAAATGAGTGTTGGAACAGTTACAAAAACTGTATTTCTGGGACTTGGATTAGGTTCCTAACTTTGGATCAATAGTTATTTAGTAATTTGGAGACTATGTGGCTGATTTTCTTTTACTGAACAATAACTATAATCACAATAACAATAAATGCAGTCTTGTCAATTTAACATTGCCTTTTCTGCACTGCACATTTCTGCATTCCATATTGAATAGGAAGGTGCTCCATGCTCAAAACAGTCAAACACATTCTGCTAAATGGACACATTCACCTGCTTTGATTAATGTATCAGTTAGTTAAGTTACGCAATTAGTTGAGTGTACTGGACTGTTTAATTCCTCTTCTTTGACCTATGACAGAACTAACATACTGTGACCTTGTTGCACTCACTTTTGATGTGACTTCATTCAGAAACACTGAGCATTTTAAAAGGACTCCAGAGATGGGGAGCTTTCATACTCCCTGTACTGGCAAAGAGCCAAACAGCAGGCACATACCAGCTTGAAGGCTGTGAATACAAAAATTACCTTCTGTGTGAACTTTTAAAAAAACCATATGCACAAAAGTTCAAGTAGATTTTGGATTATGTGTGTACATGCAAACTTTTCTTTGTCGCAATTTCCTGCATTTGCTGGTGTTGTAACTAGTATACACACAAGAGCCCTACTAAAAGTGAAAAGTGGTATGGAATCTGTTATACAAAGTCCTTGGGGCCTGAATTTTTTGATAAGGCTATTTAAGCCTTTATGAAACATAAGGTTGGACTGGGCTGACACGACACCTGGTAAAAAATGCAAAGAAAAAGTATAAGGTATGTGTTGGAGGGAAGGGGTTATTGCATTGCATTTCTGTGTGGGGCACCTCAAGACTGGGGTGGGGGGCCCTGGGGGTGTCTGGGGGCCTCTAAGGTGACAGCTCACTGGGACCCTGCAGTCTGATACTGATGAACACCAACAATATACATATGCTTAGTTATAATCAAGTACAAGGCACTCTACCATGGAGTGGCTCAGGTTTGTCCCATGGCAACAGGTGAGTGTAATACTGTAAGTGCCAGAGAGGGTGTCAGCAGCAGTCGTATGATATTGCCTTATTTTTACTAACACAATACAATATAATCATACAGTTTTCCCTTAAAGTAGTTGATCCCCCTAAGCACTTCAGGAAAGCTGTTTCAATTAGTTTGGCTCCTTCATGAAGTTAGATATTATTAGACGTGTAATTAAGAGTTAAAGCATTAAAATAATTTACATGGCTTTCCTTCTTTTGAATTGAAATGTTGAGTGTACAAGTGATAAGCAAAATGCAGGTTGTTTGATGAATTGTCCAAATCTTGGCAGCAACATTAATGAACTAAGCTGACTGACACGCCATATTGGACTGGTACAATAATATATTCATAGCAAGAGAACTGCAAGTTGTCACCTAAAGAAATTTTCAAAAACCTCTCTGTTGAGTTCATTGCTTTATGGACAAAGGCTGTTTTAATTTAAGATGTCTGATAATTTATCTGAGCTAATGGTTAATTTTGTGAAGCAGAAATAGCTGATAAGAAAATGCTAAATAAACTTGACAGGATGGTATGTGCAATTTCTCTTTAATCAACACATCGGATCTGGTGAGTTTCTACAGGAAGAATTCTATTAAATATTAATTACCAGTGGTGACTGAGGTTTGTTGCTCAGCTCCTAATCCCAAACAGCTTGTAGCAGTGTAGTACTGATAACAATTTGGCCTCTGAGGGATTGTTAATTGTATATATTTATAGAGATCCGTTTTCAATATACATTTGATTTGCAGCACAACTGGAGTATTTTGATAATCCATTTTTTCAGTGTTTATATATTTTTTTGTTTTTTTTTTAATGTCTGTTTGTAAGCATTTAAGGTCAGCCCACTGTAAAGCAAATACATATTGACTTATTTATTGTATTTGAATTAAAGTTGTACTAATTGAGATAATAGGTCTAAGTGCACCTTTCTTAACATACTTATTACTTCTAGACATACAGTATGAGGGTTTATCTGTTATCTGTTATGTGCTGTAGTGCCATACAATAAGCACTAACCCTATGTCAGGGCTTTGACAACAAAATGTGGGGCCTAAAGTGATTGGAAACTTGGTATCCACAACACAAAAATTTGCTACATGGCAAAATGTATTAGGCCATGCCCTCTATATTGCATCTCTTTTTGCACTCCATTTTTAGTTTGTACCTCTTTCCCCAGACAGAACAGAAAAGAAAGCAAAAGACCTTCATAATAATAACAATGAAAGACCAGTATTACTGAGTAACAGGATTGGTAAAATACTGGCCGGGTGTTACCCCTACCTCACCGGGGAAGCATACCTCATTTGAAAATCAGAGGGACAAAAATGAAGGGTTCGATTTGATGCTAGAGAGCACACTCACAGGAAAATAAATTGTGCTCTGTATTTCAGTCTGCAAGACTGACCTTGCTAAATTAGAAATTTTGCTCCGGGACAAAGTGGGACAATTGGGACTTCGGAAGTATAAAGTAATTCAGTGTAGATGTTTTTAAACATAATGCTACAAAGCAATACAGTAATAAGGTACAATGGATTTTAGGACTACTGACAGGTCACTTATATAGGGCTCAAAATCTTGTATAATAAATAAGAAAGTAAAAACTAAGTAAGCTTTATCAGAAAGGTCTATGTAAATACAGCCATAAATATTTTTAATTTTTTTATTATTATTTATTGTTTAGACAATTACAACAACCATTGAGAAACAAGCAAAATCCCAACAGGGATTAATAAGGTACATAATATAAGCAAATTAGTAATGTGAACATTTCAGATCAATTTTACAGTTGGCAAGGAATGAAAAGATAATAACTGACTAGCATCGATTACTATTAAAGAGATGACTAAGATTGTAAATCGGCAGTGGGAATACGTGTTGCTGCGATGTCCTGCAGTTACCTGAAGTTGCCTTGAGAGGAAACTTCGGGCAACTGTGAGACATCGCAGTGACGCGTATGCCATCCCTCCGGCGATTTACATTATAGCTGGTGGGATGGCATTGCAGGGAGATAAATCGCCCCTGACAATGAAGATTTGTTGCAGGGCAACTAATCTCCTGGTGTACCACTGCCCTTAGTGCCTGGTAAAAACTGCTTGCAACTTGATTTAGACCCCTCTGATTAGACTCCAAAAGTACTCGTACAGAATATGATGGAAGCACATAAAAATAAAAAACAAAAATAATACAACCAATAGTGTATAAAGTTTAATATAAACACAACTAATAAAGTGCAGAGTGCAGGTGGCTCAAAACGCCAGTGTGATTTGGTAAGCGTGCATGCTTACCTGACCCAAATGTAAAAATGCCAGTCAATATTTAGCCAAGGTCTGTTGAGACAGAGAGAGGGAATGCAGATAGTAAAAAACAAATACAACATAAGCTACTCACAAATGTACATTGTTTAAAAGGTCATGTAAAAGTACAGCTCAGTCAGCAGTCACATCAATTTACAGTTCAGCTTGACGCGTTTCGCGTGATACCCGTCATGCTTCTTCACGAGCAAGAGAGAGATTCTATGGCTGTTTACTCAGGTATGGTAAAGCATTCTGCAGAATAAATATAGCCTTCTAGCTTGCACTGTTGTGACTAATCTATTGGCAATTAAATGCCTCAGTAGCTTTTCTTCTCCCTTAAGGTCAGAAATCAAATGCGCTTTGCACACCTTATGCTATAAAATACCATTTCTTCCATAAATATGCTGTGTGCAGACTGTGGTACAAGCTTGTTCCACACTAGATATAGTCTTTCCAACATTGCGTTAAGGCAAGTGGAGAATTACTCAGGGTGTCCTGAAATCTCTAATTCCCCAAATTAAATATATGTTTTCATTAATGCCCTTTGTAAATGGAAAAAATAAAATTCACAGATATATTATATATTCCAAAAATGTACAACATATACTGGGAATATTTAGTTAATATTATCATTTTAAGGCACAAGTGCTTCCCACGCATCTCCCTTACTTTACTTTCATTCTTGTGCTGTGGGTCCATTTTCCCTTCTTCACAGTCTCTAACATCAGCTGACTGTGTAACTGAGACTACTGAAATAAGGAATACAAAAGGGTTAAACAGGAAGTATGGTGAATTATGGCATAAGACTTAGGTTGCCATCTGGCAGGTGTTTTACTAGCCAGGCTGATAAAAATGATACTTGATGCCAATGCAATTTAAAAAGGGAAGAAAGACAAGACATATAGGAAGGCCTGTGTTTTTTCCCAGAACAGGTGGAAACCCCTAGTTAAGGCAAAACAAGCAGTTAAAATACCTTCCTGGAATTAGATAAATTGTGATTGGCAGCAGATTTTTTGCATTCATAACAAGGTACAGACGAAGGAGAGACTATAGTGCAGTCACTCAGTCAAAAGGTCAGCGCAGGCGGCAAGAATTGTAAGGGGTGTTTAGGCAAGGTCTATAACCAGAGGAATCCAACAGAATAACCAGCTTAAGCAGGAACTGATAAGCAGTAGCTAGCTCAAGGGTAATTTAAATGGATAAGGAAGCAATAGGAAATAGGTAATTTAAAGAACAGAAGGGACCAAAACAGGGCAGGTGCAGAGAAAATGGTGTCGCAGTGACAAAACATAGTACAGAAAATAATAAGAGTAATACAGAGTTTCCATCATGTCATTATTTACACCATATTAAAACCCAGGGTAAAAAGGGTGAGATAGTTTTAGCAAAGTAAATAAAAACACAATTTTTCTATACTGTAAGAAAGTATAAAAATGTGATCTCTTATGTCAATGTTGTCCATCATTTTTCAGAAAATGGGCCAATAAATATATAAATAATATCTGTGGCCAAAGGTAATGATTACTCTTATATTGAGGCCTTGGAATATCCTTGGGATATATAGAATACAGAAGCACCCCCAGTTTTAGACCATCAATTAGACAGTCCTGCAGTTTGCTAATCACTATCTTGTAGTTTTACTTCACAGTTTCAGCATAACAAACTTGTATTCTGGGAAGTGCTGCTACCATTCCTGAAATGAAATCTACAAATTGAAAGGGAAGGATGAAAATAATTGGTTTTCCTTGTCCTAAAATCAATAAAAGTTTAATTACCTATCTTTCTTTAATAGCTTTAGAATTTAGTAAAATGTCTTGAGACATTTAGTGAAATAACATTTGACCAGATACATTCCCTCCCTCACTTTCTCTCCTTCAAGGCAACTTTCAAGCAAACACATATAACTTCCCTTTAGCTTGCAGCCAAGTTTCCTTGTCACTTAAGAATTACAACTCCAGTGGTCTACAAACATGTCTTGCAGGAATAGATATGGAAAGTATTTTTGAGCTTTGCCAACCATGGTAAACAATACAGAAGCAATTAAGCCATATGCTGTGTAAGAAAATGTCATGATATTCAAGTTCTAGAGGGTGTGATGCATGAAATATGGGGATCTATGTTTTAATGTTTTTCATATTTTAATATTTTCTGTTTTCAGTTTTTCTCCATCTTGATTAACTCAATTTCAATAAAAAATAGCATACATCCAAAGTTCTTTTTTTTACTGTTACAAGTGGGACTCAATTAGTTTACATTCAGTTGTTGAAAGTTTATTATATAGCGGTTATTGGGGTAGAGGATAATTAATCTACTATTCATATTTAAAAATAAATACAGATGCAGCCAAGTGTTATCGCATGCTTTTTTGCGTTAAAATAGACGTATATAAAATATATATAAAATAAGTCGTATATCGCATTATCGTGTTAAATTTTGCGATATCGCATGCGTTAATTTTAACGCATTTCGTTAATTTGCGCGCAGAAATAATACTAACGCATGATTCACAAACACATATCCGTGCTAAATATCGCATTAGTCTGTGGGAAAATTAACACCTACTTACAGGCGGTAATTATAGAAAAGTACAGTTGATGAGCTGTTGGCAACACAATATGGACTTGGCAGTGGGATTTATTAAAGTATGGGGGTGAATTATTAATATATGTTGGCTCCTAGCGTAATTTCTGCGTTTTTTGTACTTTTTGTGACAATTTCGTACTTTGCGACAAAATTATCGTGAAAAAATCGTATTGTTGCGCCGAGTACGAAAGATTTGGATTCATTCAAGCTTCGGTATTGTGACTTTCGTTTGGCCAGGTTGGAGCTGCAGAGTGTCATTTATTCCTATGGGAGGCATCTAAAATCATGTACAGTAGGATCAAAGTCGGAATCCAGGATCCAGCCGCTTACGATCATTAAATACGAACACTTCATGATTTTTGGATCGCAAATACGAAATTATCGCGACTAAACCGCTCATCGCGAGTTAAATAACGCAAACCACATCGCGTCTAAATTAATGCAAGTATCTTATAGTGAATCGTGCCTTGTCGCAAAAAATAAGCAATAAAAATTGTAACGCATGCTATAAATAGCGCTCGAAATATCGACCTTTAGTGAATCGGCCCCCATGTCAGACACCATTTTTTGATTGTTAAATCCTGCCTCTAGGTGGAGCTAGAGTGTAAAGACTTGCCAGCAAAACACAATAGAAAACACCCTAGACCATGTGCCACTTGGTGACAAATTTTGGTAGTAATTGTGTTTAGTAACACCCCCTTTGGGCACAGATCATGTAAATGTCTTTTGAATCTAGCTAAGAGTCTTTTAATTCTTATTGTAGAAATTTATTTGTTCCTATTTTTTCTGCAAATCACTTTTAATTCTGACATTGTCTTGCATTTTTAAGATACACCCAGAAATTTTCAATAATGAACCTTCATCCTGCTTTTTTTAAGTAGCTCATGGTGTCCATTTTGAGGTATGTTTAAGATCATAATCCTGTTGTAGGAGCCAAATCTGCTTTTCTGCTTCAGTTTCACATTGGCATCCAGAATTTGCTGATATTTAGTGGGATCCATTCTTCCCTCTACACGCACAATGTTTCCTGTGCCACTGGCTGCAACGTTACCTTAAAGCATAATGGTCCACCCCCATGTTTAATAGTTAACAAGGTGTTATTTTTCATCAATTGCTGCTCTTTTTTCTTCCTCTAAAATAATTTTGGTGATTGTGGTGGTGAAAAGAGTTCAGTGCACAGCACTTGCTTCCAAAAGGTCTCTAGCTTGTCCAGATGCTGTTTTGCATTCCTCAAACATTGGCGTTTGTAAATAAGTTACAGGTAAGGCTTTCTCTTGATAACTTTTCCATGCAGATTATGTTTGTGCAAGCATGCTGCACCATGGAACAGTGCAACACCAATACTGTTTTAGCCAAACCTTCCTGCCCCTCTTCTGCTCCCCTTCCCACCAGAATGCTAAGAACTCCCTCCCCCCCTCAGGAATGTGTGATCTGAGTTATAACGCCTAGACTGCAGGAAGGAAGCCACTTAAAATGGCAGCTGCTGTCTTAAGCAAAAGGAGAAAATGGAGAAAGCTTCTAAAGCTGTTTACTCGGGAATGGTTTCTGCAGAATAGGTGGCACTAATGTGGCAAATCTATTGGCAGTAAAATGCCAAAATGGCTTTCCTTCTCCTTTAAAAGTAATCTAAACTCAAAACAATGATTTGATGTGAACTTGCTAACTCACTAAGTGTACATCTCTGTGCCTATTTGCAATTTACTTTCATTATCTATTTTAATGGTTTCTAAGGTATTAGCAGTTTTAGTTTTATACTGCTAGCAGACTTCAGCTCAGCAGCTCTCTTTGAAAGCCAAGAATGTCAGTGACCCAAAGTGCCCATGCATTTTTTATGCACTTCCTGGATTTAATTAACTTTAGGGCTGCTAATTTACAAAAGCCTGTTATTAGAAGTCTAAAAGTACAAATATCTCAGAAAATGTTAAAAACAGAAAGTTAATATAAATTTGCAAAAGTGCTCAGAGAAACTTTCTGTAAGTAAGTTTACATCAATTCATTTTTTGGGTTTAGATGCCCTTTAAGAATTGCTTTTTGGTTACATTATGTTTGGCTGGTAGCTGGTACACATTGTGGTACAAACCTAAGGCACTTAGCATTGTCCACACCTGATAAAAGGAACAAAGAAATGGAAGCATTTTTTGTTGGTACAGCTTTACTGCCCTCATTTTATAATCCTGCTGATCTCTAGCCAGAGAACTTGTGCATAAAACCACTAATCTGACTCGGTTATATACAAGTTATAAATACTACACACAAGTCTTTTAGCACATAATAAACAAGACATATGTTTGGTCTGTGAGGTGTTCCGGTGGCTCATTAGTCACAACTAAACAGAAGGAGACAGCGGATTTCCAAATCATAATACTGGTAGGAATGGTATAAGTATAAGTAAGGATATATGTAAAGGTACATTGTTAAGTAAAGACATTTTCAGTGCCACAAGTGCATTCCCTTCATTTAATGTTGTCAAAACAATCATGAAAAGAGCTAGATTATCTCTCTTCCTCCAATTTTTACTGTCCTTCCCTATTTGTGAAGGATACATATAAATGCTGTGTGTGTTGACAGGCTTTTGGATGTTACTACAGATGAAATAAAATAATGCTGTGTATTACAATAAATAGTGCTAAAAAGTTCAACTTTAAGGTCTTACATGCTGAACTTTTTACATGTACGTTGTGTCATCTTAGCATTTGTTTTGTTTTGTCCACAAAAAATGAAAAGACCATTCATAAAGAAGTTCAAAGATGCACCAGTATCACCAGTACACATGTCCTCTCATTACATCTCTCTCATTACAAGAACACACAATGTATAACATTGACTCCTACGTCAGATCATTGACATCTGAGACTACAGGGGAACTACCTCTGACCGTGAATTATCCTTATTCATCATCATTTGCCCTTCTGCTCCAGTGGTATTTGGTTTACCTTGGCTCTGTCTACATAACCATGTCATTGATTGGTCCACAAGCCAAGTCTCCCACTAAAGTCCATATTGCCAAAAAATTGTCTGCCCCCCACCTGTATCCCCCCCCCACCGGTTACCAATTGCCGTAAGAAGTCCACTTCCTGGGTGCACTATAATTGCTGTACTGAACTGTCTTTCTGGTTTTGACCCCTTTTGCCTGACCTTGACTTCGCTGATTGCTGCTTGTTAGAAATCAGTGGTAGCAGATATCTGTGGTTCTGGCTTACTAATCACGGTCTTTAGTGATGTGCAGGTCAGAAAAAACTCAACATACACCCAACCCTAACCTGCAAAACCTTAACCTGCACAGGATCCTACCCTGAAAAATGTTGCCATTGTAGGACCTGCACCCAACTAGTACCCACATCCTTCAGATCTGTATGCTACTTTTGTGCACGCAGTAGGTTCCAAGACAGGGAAACTTCTGGAGCCAAGGAATGTACTTCCCCAGTCTTACCTGCGCCCAATCTGAACCCACAATGGTCGTCAAATTTAGTTGTTGTAGTGTAAGGAGGTGACAAAGATTTATTTGTAATGTAAATAGTCTTCCAATATTCAGTTCAACCAGTACACAGCACTAATCCTTAAGGTTGGCCTATCAGGGAATTTCCATTCCATCATCTTTGGCCTGATAACATCAAAAGGCAATACAGACTGCAGAGCCAGCCCAGGTGGGAGGCTGTACCCTGCTAGAACTAGGAGCTTTAGGAAATCAGAACCAGGCTCACCTCAGAGGTGAAAGGTAAGTAAGCTAGTCACTAAGTGCAGCTTGTGCAACTGATTATGAGTTATGAGATTTGGAGTAGGACCTCAGGTGCCAGTTAGGGATTGGAGTGTTCAGTAGTAGGTTAACATGAACCTACTAAAGCTGTAGTGAGACAGCTTGGAAGAAGCTTGCATACTGCATGCTGGACACGACAGATAAGTAGGGGGAAAGCTTTATTGAAACAGGAGGTCCCTTCAACTTCTCATGGTACTCTGCTAATGCCTTTCCACTATCCAGTTCTGTGCCATCTCAAGAAGAAGCTGCTAAATAAGGGTTACCTTGGTTTATCACATTACATTGTGAACAGAGAGCACAGTACCTTGTTGAACAGACAGCACACCACAACGTTTTCCAAAAGACTACTCCACAAAAGACACTGTCCACTAGTATAGCACTTTGAAGCTATGTTTGGTGACTTTTAAATTGTGTATTCACCTATCATAAATATCACCCTGAAACACAGACTGTGTCAGTTTACCATTTTACCTTTACCATAAGTTGGGGAAATAAGCAAAAAGAACATTATTTATTTTTATTACACAGGTATGGGATCCCTTATCAGGAAACTGTTTATAAGAAAGCTATAAATTATGGGAAGGCCATATCTTATAAAGTCCATTTCAATTCTAATTTTTAAAAAAATTATTTACTTTTTCTCTATAATAATCAAACAGTACCTTGTACTTTAGGGGGATTTAGTCGCATGAATCCATATTGGTACCTACTTGGTTTATTTAATGTACAGTACAGTACAGTAATCCAAATATAAGATAAGATCCCTTATACTGAAAAACACAGGTCCAACACATTCCACATAATAGATTCTATATTTCCACTAGACCAATACAAACTGGTCAAAAAGTGGCCCTCTAGTGTCCTAGTTCTTTACATTTTTGAGTATTTCATGATCACCGTAGGTGAATACACTTTTTATACTATTTATTCTTTTGAAAGAAAATGCTGATTAGTTCATACCTAATCACAATGCTTCTCAAACTTTCTATGTGTCTTATTAGATCTTTGCATTTAAACTATGAGTTCTTTACACCAATAATAGATAACCAAAAACCAATAGGCTCAAAGAGAAAGCAATGCCAGAAACCTGACTTTCTCTAACAAGAAAAGGTTGATATCAGCTACTTCAATTTCAGAATTGTGTGCCAAATGAAAATAAGCATCGGCAGCTCCCATGTTGCCAGAGACAGAGATGATTAATTAGGGATAGTAATCTCAGCTGAACAGTGTTTTCGAATTCAACGCAGGCTAGAATAAATTGTCAAGCCATTGATGACGTGTTTATGTGTATCATTACATGGTATACTAATAGAACCCCAGGATGTACATTATATATTACTGCATATATTGCTCTGTTTAATGTGTATTGACTCTAATCTGGGCAAATATAGCCTGAGGGTTTTTAAAATATTGTAAACATTCATTTATGTTTTTAAAGTGTATGCAGGGCCGGTACTAGGCATAAGCAGCAGAAAAGGCACGTGCCTAGGGCACAACACTGGGGGGGTGGGGGGTACTAGGTGCATACCTCTTTCGCCTACCCCTAGTCTGGGTGGTTGTTCCCCACCGCCTGAATGGCTGCATTACCTCCCTCCCCCCCTTCCACACTGCCCCATGCGCTAGCTTGTGCAAAAGTGTTTACATGCACATACGTGCACACACGCATGTCAGAATATGAAGCCAGTTTTACTTCCTGTCACTTCCTGTCCCACAGAGCATTGGAGAATGGCAGGCACAGTGTCAGCCTGTGTGGAGATCGGCATGCTTTTATGTTTTTCAGGCAAATCTTCACTCTGTGTAGCTGTGCCTGCCAGTGCTAGTTTTTCTACTGTATAGCTGCCACTGCCAGAAAGCTAAATACACAACAAAAAGGCATCTTTTGAAGCTCTCTCAAAAAGTGCAAAATATTTGAAGGTGGCAGTAGACATTTAATATAACATGAATGTGTAGCAGACTCTCTTTTTCTGTTGAAACTTTTCCTCTGCTTCCTTTGATTTTTAGCAGAACCATAAAGTCACTTTCCTTGTATAATTTTTTGTATATTTTTTTATATCTGTTGATTGTTATTCACCTTTGAATACTGTATGTAGCAACCCACTGAGCGAAGAAATACTCCAGATGGTTGCAAACGTAACTTCACCATAATGTCACCAAGAGGACAAAGATAAATATAGTCATTATTTATATTCTGAACAAGTTTTGTGTTTTCCATGTGAATGGCAAAAGTAGTTCTAAGCTACCTGTCAACCACTGGAAATTTAGACTTAATCATATGGTAGAATTTGTTCATATTTATTTTCTGCACAATTATGCTTCTGTTCTGAAGGCCAAAATGAATAAAAATAGCTGAGCAAGAATTACTACTTTTACAAAAAATGCTATAATAAAGCATCAACTAATATTCTAACCACTTGAATGTTAATGGAATTCCATTTTTAACCCAAAGACTTTTTTTAGTTGTCCTTTAACCTGTGCCACAAGGAGCTCTTTTTCTAAAGCTAAACAATTTTGCACCAGAATAACAGTATTTAATTTGTTGTAAAATGTATGGCTTATTAAAGCTTGTTGTCATTCTTACTCACAAGTTAGCGGCATATTTTCCACCACAGAACACATCTACTAGAAAGAGCTAACCATGTATATATAAAGATGAGTATTTATTCTTATGTCAGAATAACACCTAAAAGTACTCTTATATTTAATACCACGCTAGACCTGTGTAGGGATCCCCAGATTTTGGCCCCTTAGGTGGGTTCCCATTTAGACAGGCACTAGAAGATGGCCTTATGTGATTTGGACACCTAAAGGTGGTCCTAGATGTTTATCTTCTAAAAGGGAGTTTCCCTGCAAGTTAACAGCAACCACTAGATGGCGCTGTGCTAAAAGTATAAAAGGGGATGACTCCCATGTTCAGTTGGGTTTTAGTCCTGGGACCTCTCCTCTGTAAAGAGGTGTTCAACAGGCTTGTGCTCTAGTTAGGAGATTTTGACAGGCAGGATAGTAAGAACTGGCAGAAGTAGCCCCACCAGGTGTAAGGGGTTAAGACGCCACAACACATGTAGTGGCTAGTTAGGTGACTATAAGGGGAGATTCCTAATCAAGGGTACCTAGGCCTGAGTACCGGGGTGAGCCCTAAGAGAGGGTCTTCTGGGGAGTGTGCCGGAAGGAGCTCCTAGATAGGATCACTCAGCGGGAGTACCGTGGGTAGCTCTTCGAGAGAGGTTCTCTAAAAGAGTAGTTAAAGGAGAAGTGTCATCATAACTTCATGTACTGTACCCTGGAAGTCCTGCCTGCACTTAATAAAGCAAGTTCACCTGGTTCATCATCATAACTGGTGTCTTGGCTGTTCATATACAGTGGATCTTCAACTGCCTGGTAAGCAGCTACCCCAAGGGAGGGGCAAGGTACTGGGAGTTGCAAGTCCCTGTCCAAGGAGGACATTACAGAGTTTCCAAGGGAGGGGAGTTATAGTTCTACATATACCTACCCTGGGTGGAGGCACGCCATTCAGTAATATTATACCTGCCCCCCATAGTAAGCGGGGGCTCAGGGCTCCTGTTAGCGCCAAAAGCAAGCCATTGAGGGCACAAGTAGCAGCACTGTTCTAAAGTGGGCTACACCAGGAATAAACCATTGCCATCAATAGGAAACATTCAGGCAGCAAAGAATCTCTGGCATAAAAAGTGGTGTAAAATACTATGTAAAAAGTGGCGTCAGCTTTGTAAGTTTTTAACCAAAAATGTTTGCTGCTTTTTATTTTACATAAAATAAGTGCAGAACATATTATGGGCTGGTGTCATTTAACTCACCCTTATAAATATGCCCTTGTGGAGATATGGTACATTTCTGGCTCAAGTTATCTTCCAACCTAGAGGATATTTGCATGACAGGGGCAGCATCAATCTGATGGGCCCCTCCCAACAACACCAAGCTCCTCCCCATTCTTAAAATAACAAACCAAACACATGTGATATCTGGGGTGAAAAGGGCGCAGCTTGTTAATTAAACATGTGAATAACTACTAACAAAAACCAACAACAGTTAAGGGGGAGATTTATCAACAGTCAAATTTGATTTTTTTCTTGATTCAAGTGTTTTGACACTTATTAAGCGCAAACCCCCCAAAAACTCACATGTAAAACTTTGGCATCTAAAAGCTTGCAAATTACTATAGAAGTCAATGGGAGTTGTCGTGGGCAAAGTCAAGCCATATGTTCAATTCAAGTTTCCAAGTTTTATTTGAATTTGTTTTGAGTTTGAAACTCGAATATTGGAGTATTTGAGTTTTTTTTATTCACACAAGGTTGCCACTAATAAATGAGCGAGCATTTGATATGCTAGTTTAAACAATTTAATTAAAAACAAACTTGAATTCAAAAATTGATAAATAAGCCCCTAAGTGTGGGGCAATGTACAATTACATGTATAGAAACTTTATCTATTAACTCTTGTAACATCTGATGCAAGCAATTGTCCCCAAGAGCGAGGGGCCTGTCTGCTTTCCTTCCCAGGAGCAGCTTTCCTCAATAACTCATGCCCCTTCCACCGAGCCCATTCCATCACTTTCACCCCAGGCCTAACCCCTGTTATGCCCTACACTTGATACCACGTCCCTCCCCCTGGGGAGCCCCCACTCTACACCACTCTAATACTTCCACCATTACTGTGGTAAATAAACCCATTTATGTGCTTCAAAATTCTCTGGTTGCTAAATTAAAAAAAATGCTGTAAATTGCAAATAAAATAGCATATTATTGTTTTTATCTTTAAGTTTGTAACTTAATTATAAGTAACAGAATTTACAGCTTCTGATTAATTAGCCTACACACAGCTATTACTATCAGACCCTTAAAATACATTCTCCCTAGAGCCTCTACTTCTTATTTTCTTTTACCTCCTCCTTCCTTTTGTTGTTTTTCTTTCATATAGCTAACTTAAACTGTTTTTTTCTGTATGTTTCCTTGTGTATTTTTCATAGAAAATGAATATAATATAAAATACAAAAGCAAAGGGTTGAATGTTGTTATTAATTCAATTTCTAAATGCTCCTTTGCTATCATACACTTGTGAGTGCCCCTACCTACAGTTTAGAAGTTAATGCATAAAAACTTGCCCCCATTCTATTCATTCCTATGGGATTTTTAGGAGTGTATACAGTATATGGGTGAAAGTTAGAACTCAGCATTTGATAAATATGATTTAAAAAAAAACCATAGGAATGAATAGAACCGGGTGAGTTTTTATGCATTAAGCTCTAAACTCACATTTTGATATCTCTGTTTGTAGGTATGACTATGAAGATTTTCATTCATCCAGGTCATGGTATATCTAGTATAAATAAATCTAAAGCAACTGGACTTGTTTGGTAATCATTGAAGACGTTTCACTACTCATCCGAGCAGCTTCTTCAGTTCTATATTTGTAGGGTATATTGGCAAATTCACTTAATTCTTTGCAGAACTGAAGAAGAGCAAATGTATGTTAATAAAAAATAAATAAAAACATGTAGCCTATCCACACTATGTACATTACTACTATACTTTTTATTACTTTTAGGGCTTAATTAGTAAAATTAGTGCAAAAGATTTGACTTGATGGCACTTAAATGGGATCTAAACTCAAAGAACACTAAGAACAATTTGATGTATATTTACTCAGGTTGGTCCTGCGTGGTTGCCAATTTAACTAATCAGATTCAGTTGCGTTAAACACACTACAATTACAAAAATCATGGAGATTGCTCTCAAAAATCTCGGGTGTAAATAAGCCCTAATATTATTATTTACCTTATCACAAAATCTTGTTGATTTCAAATTCTAAAGACTTAGGGGCACATTTACAAAAGCACGAACGCTCAAGCGTATTTTCGCCGATTTTTTCGGGTGTCCGCACAACTTTTTCGTACGGCGCACGACTTTTTCAGACGTTTGCATGAAAAAATCGGAAAGGTTTTACCGCTGTTAACAATTGTTTGGTACGAAAATTTCGTGACTTTCGGATCGCCAATATGATATTATCGTGACTAATACAATTTTTTCGTAAGCATTTTCGTGATATTTGCGATCTTACGAAATTTTCGTTGACAATACGATTTTTTCCCATTCGTGATTCGGATTCGTGGATTAGTAAATGTGCCCCATAGTATATGATATCTTTTTATCTTTTTAGTATAAATATTTTATATATATATATATATATATATATATATATATGTATACGGTATATATATATATATATATATATATATATATCAGTCCTGATGGTGTCTGCACTCCAAGGCTTTTAGTATTCTGTGGGGTGCACAGCCAAAATCTGAGTATTTAGCATGAAATAATCCATGGCCGGCACACCCTTAAAATTCAAAAAAACATTTTTTATTGAAAACTCATTGTTTAAAAACCAACGTTTCGGTCCTCATTAGGACCTTTATCAAGATCCTTGATAAAGGTCCTAATGAGGACCGAAACGTTGGTTTTTAAACAATGAGTTTTCAATAAAAAATGTTTTTTTGAATTTTAAGGGTGTGCCGGCCATGGATTATTTCATGCTATATATATATATATATATGTATATATATTAAATGTAATTTGCTGTAGTTTAGCAACCTTGTGTGTCATGCTGCCACTTTGATTGAATAGTTTTGATATTCTGTTTGTGCAACACTTGAGTTCTCTGGAGCAATAAAATTGCAGAAGTTGTATTTGCTCAGATTTATAAATAAAATAATCACAGGTCACTAAGTCTGTATTGCACATTTAGAGCTTTTATTTGGAAGCATAATTCAGAACTACATCACCTACAGTAGAATCAGGACAGCTGACCCATTATTGGGTCAATATTTCACAGATATAGATGATGTACCACTCAAACACAGACTGAATGGGGCACGCATGAATGACAGGATTATAGGCACAGTAGAGAACAACTTTGGATTTAGAATAAGTAAACCAACGTTTGCAGTTTATACTTAAAAGCTTTCCTTATTTTAAAGAAGGAAAGTCATTTTGGCATTCTACTGCCAAAAGATTCCCCACATTAGTGCCACCTAGAACAATATATTTATTCTGCAGAAAGCTTTATCATACCTGAGTAAACAGTCCTAGAAGCTTCCTCTGTTTTAGCAGCTGCCATTTTAGCTTGGTCTTCATAGCTTCCTGCTGCAGCTCTAGCTGTTGGTAGCATAGATCACACATCCTGATTGGAGGGGGGTTGAATTTTTATGAATTCTTATGGGAGGGGGTAGCAGGAGAAGGGAGAGAGCTGCGCAGACTTGGGGCCCCAGGAATGAAGGATTTTTCTGAGAGGAAGTAAGATACCAAAATACATGTATACACAAAAGAAGACACAAAATCCTGTGTTTCTTTTGATAGAGGACTCAGTGCAGCATTACTGTAAGTGTGGCTGTATTTACATAGACCTTTCTGATAAAGCTTACTTAGTTTTTACCTTTCCTTCTCCTTTTAACCTAATTATGCATTTTATTTTTTTATGTAAAAGCTTTACATGTTACGGCATAGGGGTCAGTAGGATTCTTCCCCAGCGGCTTAGGGGCCCTCTGCATAAAATAAACATGTAGGCAGATACCAAAACAACCAAGGAAACAGTATTATGATACCTTTAAGTAAATGCTTAAAATTAAAAATAAAGTCACTTTTGTATCAAGGCATGATACTGACAAGATCTTCACAGTATCTTGGACAAAAGATAAAGAGAAGTATGTGCTGTGTAGCAGTTGGTATCAGTAGTGTTGTGGTTTCCTAGGTCAGAAGAGCTCCTGAAATAATATTTCCTAATTAGACTCATGAAACAAATGTTTCTAGTCGTTCTAAATCTTCAAGCATTTATTTCCATTGAGCTGCAGTTTAATGGTGGCTCATTATTTAATCTGAACAGTAAGTATTCACCCTGACATCAATCTGAGTTACTCTATCAGCAGCAGAACAGGCAATACAAATGTATTGACTCGAGATTTACTGCTAGCAAATTCACATGTATAATTATGGAAAGTAAGAATGATAGCTTTTATTTTGTTCCCACTAGCTTTCTTTTGTCCTGGAGTCATGGAGCACGCTTCTTATTGCAGTTGGCTTTTGCTTTTATTGTTTCCATCCCCACATTTGTTAAAAGAAGGAAACCACAACCACTTTGTTGCTTCAGGATTTCAACACACAATTACAGTAAGTGTTTGTGTATAAGATTCTAATTAATACAGTTGTATTATGTAGTTCTGCACAGCACATCCTTCACATGCTTTACTATTAAAGGACAAGTCAACCCAGAATATACAGTTTTGCCTAATGAAGAAAACAAAATTCTAAGCAACTTTGCAATATACAGTCATTACAAAATGTAATGTGTATATATGATTGCTATTAAAAGCAGTGTCTGCCTGTCCTTTTCTATTCTCTGTCCTGGTGCCTCTGGCATTTGAAACAGTGTAACACAAGGCAACATTGTTTAAAAAGTAACAACCAGGGGTTTGGCAAATGCTACTTTCTATAGCAATTACATTTACAAATATCTTTTAAAGCACTGCTCTGTGACAAAAATTGCATTAGTATTTGCGGGTAGTGATAAGGAGGTACGAGGCCTGAGATCCTTTTTGAGGCAGTGATCAGATCCATTGCCCTTACTGCGGAAATATGAGGTACATTGAACGTAATCAGAAGTTAAACTGACCATACATGTGATACTGGATCCATCTTAAATGTGTGATACCCTCACAAGTATATTGTGCTCAGCCAATGCAGAACAGCCATGATTGCCAGTGCAGAACAGCCATGATTGCCAGTGCAACATGCAGTGCCCTGGTTTCCTTTTTATGATTGCTGTTTGAACCATCTCTGTAAGGTATCCTGGGCACCAAATGTGACGTGACAAAACATGGCGCCACTAACCCAGCTGCATTGTTCTGCGAGAGGTATGGTCAGAGGGGGCGTATTCTAGGAGCCCTTCTTCCATACATGGGACTTTTCTTTATAACATTGGGCAGGCACTCACTTTGTTCCTTTGTCTCTATTGGTTGGTTAGAGAGGCATACGTGACTACAAGAGGAAATATTTATAAATAAAGTAGGCATTTTAGCATCTTTAAAATGTAAGTTACATTATATCTTCTATCGGGTACAGTTTATTAGTTTTACTTGCCAGTGCTGCCTATCCTTTAAAGTTAAAGTGGTACTTCTATGACTACCTACTCAGACGGACATGAGTGAGCCAATTATTTTATTATTCTACTATTAGAAGGTCTCTAATAATCTGTACATTTGTTATTATGACTGGAATGCATTTACACAGATTTATAAATGGCTTTTTAAAAGCACATCGTGTAAGTATTTTGAAGTAAGAGTGAGTTAGAGAAAGTAATTCAGGCCTCCTTTTAGAATCTCCATGAAAGGCATATTTCAGTTAAAACAACCTCCTCTGTTTTTAAAGTACATTTCTAGCTTTGAATTAAACATGCAGGTTTTGTTTTACTATGAAACTTAATTAGAATGCAAATTAGTAAACCTGATTAAAGGGTAGTTCACCTTCAGGTTAACTTTTAGTATGTTATAGAATGGTCTATTCTTAGCAACTCTTCAATAGGTCTTCATTTTTTTTTTTTAATATAATTTTGTAATTATTCGCCTTCCTCTTCTGACACTTTCCAGCTTTCAGATGGGGGTCACTGATCCTGGCAGCCAAGAAACTATTGCTCTCTGAGGCTACAATTTTATTGTTATTCTTAAATTTTATTCCTTATCTTTCTATATAGGCCCTGCTCTATTCATTTTCCTGTCTCTCTTTCCAACCACAGCCTGGTTGCTAGGTTAAACTGAACCATAGCAACCAGATAGCTGCTGAAATTCCAAACTGAAGAGCAGCTGAACCAGATACTAAATAATTCAAAAACCACACAAAAATGAAGACCAATCGCAAATTGTTTTAGGATAGCACTCTTTACATCATACTAAAAGGGAATTTAAAAGTGAACCACCCCTTTTAAATTGCCAAAGAATGTGACATAGTTGTATAGTTTATTTCAGTTGAAAAAAAGACAAAAGTCCATCAAGGACCCCCTTCCCCCGTACTGATGCACATTAGGCATGTGCCTGCCTCTTCTGCCTGCTCCTAGTTCCGGCCCTGCCTCTGGCTCTTTGTTTATTCTTTGTAAAAAAAGATGCTTTGTTATCTGCCTATAATCCCCTCTAATGAACTTGTACAGAGTAATCATGTCCCCTTGCATGTGCCTTTTCACCAGAAAAATACTACCCCAACTTTTTTAGACTTTCTTCATAGTTTAATTCTTCCATTCCTTTTAATAATTTAGTACCACTTTCCAGCCAGCTCACCAGAAGAACTGGTGCTAAAAACTGCACTGCATATTCAATATGAGACCAAAAATGAGGCAAAGCATATGTTTGCCTCTTTAGGATCTGTAAAGAGGCAAACCTATGCTTTCAGCCCTTGAGCACCTCTTTATGCAAGGCAGCACATTATTTATTTTAGTAGCCACTAAATGACTCTGCACATAGTTACACAGTTTGTTATCCACACCAATCTCCAAATGCTTCTTTATTAAGGAGGCCCCCACCATTTAGTGTATAACTAGCATTTTAGTGCATAACCTTGCATTTATCAACACTGAATCTTATTTACCATTATTTGCTGCCCAGTTCTACAACTCAGCCAAATTTATTTGCAAAGTGAAACACACACCTTTTAAAAAAGGTACCTTTTTGGACACTGTGCAAGCCATTCCCTTTATTATTAATTTCAGCTGGCAGTAACCATCTACAGTGCATGACTGTTCATGAATTATTAGTATTATTTCATGTCAAAGCATTTAAGCTGTTAAACTGCAAATACAGTATAATGAATTTTCCAAAAACAGCACCACCTGCTGGTCAGTTTCTCTGACTGTGCTCAGAAAACCTTTAATGTCCTTTCCCATCTCCTTCCTAAACAGAGCAACATCAGAATAATTCTCTTTTCCTTCTGAACTATCTTTCTAACCGTACAGTCAGAGGAAATATTTCCATAACCATTGCTAGCAATTTATCATTCCCAGGGTCGGACTGGACCAATATATGAATATACAGTATAATATTATATGATCATGCCACACTGTATTCCAGCTACAGGCCAAGTAATATTGGTGCCCAAGGCAATACTACTTGGCCTGGTGCCTGGCTAAAAATATAAAAAATGAATATATATGGAACTTGACTTTTTACATATAGAAATAATATTCACACGTGTAAAAAACAAACTTTTGCTCCCATTTCAGTCATATAAACTATATGAAAGTAAAGTCAATATGCCCCCTATTTGATAATAACTGAATCCCGCATAAGCACTTGATATTGCCTGAATCTCTAAAGGAATCCCAGATTTGGTGCTTTCCTAGTTGTAAGCCTTACTTTGCAATTAGATCTATAAAGTTAAAGATAGTAAAGAACAGTGTTAAAATGTGCAATACCTATCTATTTTTAATATTTTTGTGCCATGCATGCAGAGAGAAGAAAATGAAAGAAAAAGTGTAGCACACTATCTTTTCTTTAGCAATACTTGGCTTTTTATTCATTCTGTGAAATATTCTGTAGCTTTTAGCATACTGAATTATTCCACAAGAGAAGGATGATCTGAACTGGGAAGATAGCTTTCTCAGTATGGTATTTTATCCGTTTGATAGAGTGAATTGGTACTTTCCCTTGTATAATTGTGTGAGGTGGAGAATGCGACTTAATCTTAAACCATAGAGATGAAGCCATCAAATCCTTCAAAATAATTCAGTAAAGATATTGTCAGAGCTTCAGAACCACAATAAATACTGCAGCTGTGGATGTCAGGTAGCCTGACTATAATGCAGTTCCTTCAAAATAGTAAATTGACTTGACAATTGAAAATAAGTGCAATATCCCTCTCGTTCTTCAGAATGCACTGAAGAAATTGTGGACAAAACATCAAACAAGGCATTGTTATTGCCAGTAAAATCATGCAGGATTAACCTCTTGGCCTTCAAGGTTCCCTTTTTATATTTCTGGTTACAGTAAATTTCTTATTTAGATACAGTTTAATATTTATAGGAAGAAATTTCTGAATTCAGCTGTTCAGTTTAAGCTGTAAAATACTCCATCCAGCATTTGACTACATTTTACCCTTTATGGAAGAGACCTGACTTTGCATTGCACTGTGGGAATGGAGAAATTTCCTTGTAAAGTCTGACAAACAGTGCAAAGGCTCTTTTCAAAGATGCTTTGTTGATTATGGTATTTTTTTTGTCAAAAGTTTATTCATTCCCATAAAAGATTGTCTGTTCCCAACCCAGCTGCCAAAATTGCCATTTCATAGAACCTGCCAGTACAGTGGAGCCCACCAGGAGACCTTTTAGTTGCTTAATGTTTTTATGAAATTATCCCCAGACAAAAAACTCATTTTAACCAACTGCAGCACAGAAAGCTATATCCATGTCTCTTTTTTACTCTTACGGGCCCATTCATGAAACCTAAATACTATATAGACTATGATAATATGGATATATGTTAAATAGAATGACTTTTTCATGGTTTTCATTAACTTGAATTAACAATCTTTTTCACAAAGACAAAGACCATTTTGGAATTCATTCATGCTTTGGTATCGTGACTATCTTTTGGCCAGTTTGGAGCTGCAGAGTGCCATTGAGTCCTATGGAAGGCTTCCAAAATCATGCATTGAAGTTTCAAAGCCAGAAAGGGTCTTCACACCGTTTACGATCGTTTGGATACAAAAATGTATCAAAAACTATATTTTCGTACGACCAAGAAAAGAATTTTCGCACATCACAAATTATTGTGGTTTCTCCTAATTCTTTCCAATCGTGCTTTTAATTAGGGAAAATTTGTGGTTTAATAATTGGGCCCCTTAATGTCTATTTAAGCAAATGTTCCTAATGGGATAATATAAAGCTGTAAAACTATATACTGATTTAATTGTTTATTAGTGTACTTTTCAAATCTAACATTTTTCTTCTGCAAACAGTTAAAGGAAATCTATACCCCCAGAATGAACACTTAACCAACAGATGTGTGTTCCCTCAGAGATCACCTGTCAGGAAATAGTGCAGGTCTAACTGTAACAGGAAGAATTGTGAGAGTATACGTGCCCTTGGTTTGTTTGTGTTCACTGGGAATCATATGATTCTAGGGTGTGGCCCTTAGTACATAAAATGGCAGTTTTCTATATAGGATTAACCAATGGCTCATACTATTAAAAAAGTATATTTTTATGAAAATGACTTATTTAAATGAAGCAGGGCTTTATATATAAGCTGTTTTATGCAATATATTTTTTATAGAGGCCTACATTGTTCAGGGGTAAGTAAACAGCAAATTGCTGCTCAGCTAGTAATGGCAGCCAAAATCTGCTAGTGACTCATGGTGTGAGTGAGTAAGGACAAGGTCAAAGATTTCAAAGACAGAAACTTTATAAAAAGATTTTGGTAACAGAAATAGTGAGTTTAAGGTTTTTTGGGGTTAGTGTCATAATGGCATAAGTGTCAGCCAGACAGGGAATTGGGGGCCAGCAGCAGCAACAAGCATATCTAACAATAAATCTATATCCACCTATAACTGTCCCTAGATCAGTCAACAAAATCTTACAACATTTTCATATTAATACGAATGTCCCTAGAGCTGATTTCTTTTTACAATATAAACGGACACCTGAGCCTGTTGTGGATGTTAACAGCATGTTGCATAGATTTTATCCTAATGAGGAAACTAATGCATTTTATGGCTGTCACTTTATATTTTATGTAATTAATGTTTCCTTATCTAACAGTTCTGATTTTCTTTCAAGTACTTTATTCGTCTACTAAATCTAATTGTGTAAAATAAATAAATAAACACAACGTCCAAATCCGTAACATAAATTACTCCAACTGTTAAGCTGTGGAAAATTGCTTGTTTTGTGCACGAGGCATGGGTTCATTTGAAAAAGTAGGGCTGCATTACAGTGATTAATGGCTTTTAAAATAGTTTCAATGTCTAGTTTACCTGAAGCAGGAATTAATTAACTCGCATTGCCCTAAGATAATGTGACCCTTTAATGTGGGACACAGATATAAAAGTAATTCTTAAGGCTGAATGGAGTGTAGCGCAACTCTACATAAAATCTCATATCCTTGGTTATTCAAGTCACTGTGTCGACCCAGTTTTGTTGTGCTTCATTGTATCTGCACAGCATTTAAAAAGTGGTTTTTTCATTGCACACTGTTTTGCAAGCTTTCCTGTTCAATTTTGCTGTTATAATTGCTGCAGTAAACTAACCATATCTTTCTGTTTTAAAGTAGGCATGTCAGTATATTTCATATATACCGTAGTTCTATAGTATACACAGCACATGGAAATAAGGAAAAGCTCACATCTAAGTGAAAATATTAAATTCAACAATATATTTTACCATCACAATTTTGATTGACATTTGTGCAAAGTGACTCCGTACAATTTTCCATGTTGCTAGTTGATGAACATGACTGAAACACAAACGTTCTGATTTTATCTTGAAATGAGTTTTGGGGCCCTTGGATGGATGCCTGATTTCAAAGCATGATTAAGTCTTTTATTTTCTGGTTCCTGACTCTCCTGCCTCTTATGTATTGCTTCCTCATTGGTCCACATGCCAATCCCCTAAAAATACAGAGTGGCCTTGTATAATTAAGTCTTCTCTAAAGATTTATCTAATCACAGGACCCAGGCAGTCAAGTACTGTCTAGACTGTTTTACCCATTGGATACTGCGTATTCCAATTTTCCTGTTCCGTGTATTGCTTCTTCCTTGGTCAAAGTGCAAACTTCCTAAAAGGCCAAGTGTCCTTGACAATTTGTTCTCAAAGATAAAACTAAAAAAAAATAATTATTATAAAAATATATACAGCCCTAAATGGAAATGTTGGAAATGTGAGTCCCTGGGTTTGATTGCAGCCAGTGCTGTATGTATGTACTTCCTATAAATGTGCGGGATCCTTTGGTACTCTGATTTCTTCCCACAGTCCAAAAACATGCAGGAAAGTTGCCTTCTGTTAAAATTGTGCCTAATATGTGTAAATATTAAAAATTACCTTAAGTTGTAAGCTCCACTGGGGGAAGGAGTGATCTAAAGCACTGTGGAATATGTTGTGATATAAATATGTTGTGATATATATAATAGCTAACCATTTTCCATTTTTTACTTATATTCTAAAAAAAGGTGAATTATAATAGTTCACCCAAAGCTGACTGTGACTCATATCAGGCTAAACAACACTGAAAAGATTAATATAAGCATCAGTTTTTATTATTAAGCATTCCCTTTTCTTTCTCTTGGTTTTAACCCCATATGGAGAGGTGAGACATTGATGCATTGGTTGTATATCGCCAGCTTTGCAGGGAAGTGAAACACATTTACCCCACTATTCAAATTGTAATAATATCTATGTACAGAAATGGTTGAAGGAATGGGTTACCTAATTTATGTCAAAATCCTTAGTAACCACTATATTTTATATGTCACTGGAGGTTCCATACATGTCCTACGACTTACTGGAAGGTCAAACACACAGAAGAATAAAATGGTAAATGAATCCTGACAAAACAAGGGTGGTGAGAGTCTAATAAAGTCTAGAAATATCACGAAAACTGAGGTACACTAAACCCACACATTTTTTGCTTAGAGATAAATACTGAATCCTTTGCAAAACTTGTTACATGCTTAACCAAGTATTAATACTAACTTGTACATTCAATTTGAAACACGGTATTTAAAGGTTTTGCAAATTTGCCTTTGTTGAATATCAGCTAAATATTAAGGCACACCTGCCACCTTAGGTTACAGTTGGGGTTGCCTTTTCTGTAAAACAACACCAGCTTTCCTAAGCAATTGGTTTAACCGCTGAGCCATTTTTTCCATGGACATGAATATCTTGTTTATGGAAAATCCTCTAAAACATTGCAGGTTATGAAAAAAAATTGTCACTTTTAGATTTGGTTGACTCAGGATTTGGCTGAATCCAGATTGTTCAAAAAGCGCTGGGATTCTGCTGAATCCTGAATTCGGGACATCCCTATTTATTTTTATTTGTTTAAGCCCATTTATGTATCTAGAAGTTTGTTAACTTTTTATGCTCGTGGTTTTATTTATCATCTGCAAAACTAAAGATCTTTCAATAAGGCTTTAAAGCCTACGACATTGTCATGAACATTTCTAAATGCATTAGGGCAGCACTTTTCACTAGAATCAGATTCAGCTGCTGGAAGTTTCTTATTTCTGCAGAAATCCATTTACTGCAAAGATACAATGCTAAAATGCTCTGTTGTACAGACAGATAATTTCTTGGATGTAAGATTGCTGAATCCATCGCTCACTTGCAGAAACTAACAGCTGGACAATTTGTTGCAGGGCCTGTTCTCTTAGTGGGCGTTGTAATTATATTGTGTTTTATGTATGCCATTTTGAAAACTAAAGCTGCTATTTACGCAAGTGAAGTGTGCAAAGGGCAATTTTGAACACAATCATGTTTTTTTCCCATAGGGCAGTGTTTTTTCAGCATCATTGTGAAAGCAGCAAACCGCCAAGACCATTTATGACATTGAATGTATAAATATCATATGATGAATATCTGGTTAATCGATATATATTCACAAACGTTTCACATAGAATTAACCTCACACTAAGGGCACTATATAGCTCAATGGTTTATGTATTCAATTACATTGTTTGGCACCTGTGAGGTTAATAGTACACGAGGGGGTGTGGATTTAGGTGCTTATTTAAAGGATTGGTGTGGGAGAGACTCTGGTTGTAGCTTCTGATGAAGTGGCGCTTGAGCCATGAAACGCGTTAAGCTGGGGGGTCTGAGTTGTACAATATGGTTTTAATCTAAGTCTACAATAAAGGATATTTTTATCTCAAGTGGTCCTGGCGTGCTCCATCCTATCAACCAATTTTTGTCAATAACCACGCCTGGATCGGCTGCGTTTTTGGATGTGCTAGCACGGGACACTATTGATGCGGAACTACCCGGTGAGTGCTCCCTATGTTGTAGTGCATATAATGTATAAATATTGGAATAAACTGACTACCATTGGACATTATAGACAGCTACTAAATCCACAACTGTATAAAAGTATAGAACCCATGGCTAATACAACAAAAATGGAATGGATGTTTCTGCCCAAAGAATGTTGTTTTGTCCTAACAAATGGTAAATTCATTTAAAAAAATATTACGCTCTGTAAATGCCAACAAATTCACATATTTAACAGTCGTATAAAGTACAGAGTGAATTCCTCTAGCTTTCACTGTTCCAACTTTTGCTTGAATTATATGGGTTTTCTGTTTCTCTATGGGGTCATTTCCTAGCTGAAGAAAGCCCTGCAAAGAATGTAGAAACTTTTAGTTGCCTGCATGTCAGGGCAAAGTAGGAAATTTCACAGCATTGTACATTAAAGTCCCAGTATTATAACTTTTGCTTGAATTATATGGGTTTTCTGTTCCTCTATGGGGTCATTTCGTAGATGAAGAAAGCCCTGCAAAGGATGTGGAAACTTTTAGTTGCCTGCATGTCAAGGCAAAGTAGGAAATTTCACAGCATTGTACATTAAAGTCCCAGTGCGGAGACATAAGATGCTTAAAGCCACTTCACTACTGAAACCCAGCAGCTCAAGGTGAATGTTCCCCTGTAAATCAGAGAAGCTCTCTGTCATGCTTGAAAGTGGTTCATATACAGCAAGTTCAGGGCATATCTCAAGTAGCTCATTGTGGTAATGCATTGTTGGCCTTTCTTACAATAGCTGTGCCTTCTCTTTTTAATACACATCCATGATCCTTCCATTTCTTTTTTCTGTTTTCGGCATGACACAGTGCTTTGTATACCCTCAAATGATATATGAAACCAAGGAAGCTTGTCCAGTAAAGGCTTTGTCAGAAACCTGTATTTAACAATGAAAAATAGCCCTGTTACATTTTCTTCCTACTATTATAATATAAGCCATTGTTAGCTCAGGGCATCCAATATGATAAATGGATTGTCAGGTAAGCAAAGTTAAGTATAAGAACAACAAAGTCACGATGAAGGAGAAGATAACTGGATACAGTTGTGATTAAATGTAGGTTAGAAAAATGTTCTGAGGGTCTTTTGGACACTTGGGAAGAAAATACTTTTACAGTATTTGTTCAGTTATGTTAATTAAGGATCTGTAAATTCTATTTGACACATACTTATATTCTGACGACTCTCTTATGTAATAAAGCTATTAAAGATTTAATGAAATTAAACTTTTCATTACCCCTTAAAAATGGATATGTGATTTGATGTGGGTCCCTCGGGCGCCTAGTGTGTAAATTAAAGAATTGTTCTAAAAGATCATAAATTGTATGGCTGTTTCATACTACCCATTGCTACTAATAAGTATTGTTGGGAACAAGGACAAGCCAGGAAGATTTATAGTTGCAGTGATTTGCCCTCTGAACGTAACATCAGGATTTAAATGATAAGAAATACTATAATCCTGAAATGGCCAACCGGGGAGCCTCCAGCTGTTAAACTATTATTCTCAGCTTCTTTCAAGGAATATTAAAGACTGTGGTTAAAATGCAGCTGGAAACAGGGCTGACCTGCCTAAACAGGGACAACAGGGAGGTAAGTGAACAATGCAGGTCTCTGGAGTGTAGTAAGGAGCTTGCACATTCAGCTCTATTTTAATGTGCCTTATTCTAGGAGGTGGATGGAAATGGTTCCAATATAAAGCAAACAAACAAAAAAAAAAACTAAAATATAAGAAACAACATTTTTTGTTGATTGTGGAAATATTTGTGAGAAGGTAGATAAAGAAAAAACAGTGATACATCTGCATATCAACCCACTTTCTTTCCCATTCCTTATGTGTAAACGCATTATGTTTTTGCCTGGTAACTATAGTTTCTCAATCTTTACTGGCACTGATATTCAGATTTTTATGCATTTTTAGGATTGTATTCTTTTATAGCATCTCTTACCCTTTGGCTCTAGTGTTCAAAGCAGTAAAACACATGCTGAGAAATTAACGCATATATCAGCTTCACATTCTGAGGAATTAACATGTCTATCAGCTTTAGTCAATGTGTCAATTTGTTAAAACATTTCCTGACAATTGGAAAAGTTTTGATAAATTGTGGAAGATTGAAATGGCCAGGAATCCTGATTTCCCCATGTAAATTTGCTCATTGTACCTTCAGTACGATACCTTCTTCTGTTCTGAAGGCATTGATTGTCTAAAAACTGCAAAATATAAAGAGGTGCTGTTTACGCTTGAGTGACTCCCCCTATCCTATAACAGGCTCACCAGAAGAAAATGTTTCTTGTAGCCAAACATCAATGTCTGTGCACAAGTTAATATAAATGTATCTGTATAGATATTTAAAGATTTAAAAAAGGTTCCATGTTCTTCCAGTGATACTAATACAGTATTTAATACATCCCATTTTGTCATTTGTCATATATATATATATATAATCAGACATACACCATTGGGCCCTTTCTTACTTTGAACTTAAAAATTCAAGAGACATATTGTCTGACACTGTTAAAAATTGGTTCCTAGTATTATTCTTCATAATGTTAGCAACTTGGTAGATGTATTAGATTTTTTTTTGGTTGCCACAGAAAGCAAATGAGGGATTTTAATAAGATATGTGAGGAGAGTGTGTAGGCTAAAAAAATATATAAAGCATGTTCAATAATAGCATAACCTTCATAGAAACAGCCAGCACACATTGAGAATGGCTCAAAAAATAGCACCCTAAGCATGTACTGTTAGGTAATACAAAATGTTATGTGTTAAATAAATTTAGTGGCAATAACAAGCTTTCCTAAACATTATGTGGCAAAGCATACAAAATACCTGTACAAGTACAGGACCCATTGTCCAGAATGCTCCGGACCTGGGGTTTTCTGCATAAGGAGTCTTTCTGTAATTTGGATCTTCTACCTTAAGTCTGCTAAAGAAAATTATTTAAACAGTAATTAAACCCATTAGGATTGTTTTGCCTCCAATAAGGATTAACTATATCTTAGTTGGGATCAAGTACAAGGTACTGTTTTATTACTTCAGAGAAAAAGGAAATCATTTTTTAAATTTGAATTATTTGCTTATAATGGAGTCTATGGGACTCCATTTTATTTGAATGTAATTCACCTGGCACAACAACCAGTCACAAGACACAAAATGATCCCTGTATATGCCACTTACCTACAAACCAGGTGTTAGGTGCAGAACTCCTTGCAATAGAGCATGCTGCATCTTTCACTTCTGGCGCCCAAACTGGCACAACATGGTGAACAAAATATGTACAAGCACTTTTGTCTATAGTATTTATGCACAGTTATGGGCCCATTTGAGTGGGTATCACTGCAGTAGTTGGTAAATGAGCCCTGTTAGCTCTATGTTGTTGTTTAACAACACCTGCAAGGGACATATAGGCATTTTTACTGGCTTCTGATCTAACTGACCCTAGTGTGTGAATGTGGTAGGGACCTTAGATTGTAAGCTCCACTGGGGCAGGGACTAATGTGAATCAAGAATAATTTCTGTAAAGTTGCAACACACAAATGTGTTGGTGCTATGTAGATAACACATTCTAAATAAATTTGGGAACCCAGTGTTTCTCTATTGCCAAAGGTCGCCACATCTATATCTCCAGCATTGCTTGTTAATCAGGGTATAAAAGATTTTTGCCAATCTGAGCTATTTCCTTGTCTCTAAATATTTAGGGAGTTTTTTTTTTATATTCCCACACATGGCTATATCTTTTTTTTCTTGTGCAATGGAGCAATATGAGGCAAACGAATAATATTTACATGAAAATGCAATTTGTTTTAATGAGTTCACAAATCAAAATGTCCTTATCTCAAACAATAACTTGTAGACTAAAAATGTAGGCACTTGGAGGAAATGTTTACTGGTTATCTAAGAAAAGAAAGAAGGATATGTAATTGCAACACAACCAATTTACTTGAAATAATTACAAGTATGCCTTCGGATCTGCACAGATTGTTAGACTCTAAGTAGATGAGAGGGAGAGTGAATATGTTTGTTTAGAACAATGAACTATATTCAAAATGAAATAAAGATTATTTTCCTTTTATTTGTTTTGGTGATTGTGGAAATGCTTGAACAAAACTAAACATTAAAATCATTTCCATCAAATAAAAACATTTGTTGTTCATTGTATATTTTCTTAGGACAATTTTCCTTGGGACAATGAAGTGTTCTGATAAGTGTGCCCAAAGGGCAAATATTTACTGTTTTGTCACCTAACGTTCTGCAAGAGAGAAATATTCTTGAACCTAGAATCGTGTAAGTGCTTAATTTTTAATATATAAATGAGGCCATTTTTTAAAGCATTATTATAAGTCCTAGTGGTCTGTTAGGATTTGGAAAAAGGTGGACATGCCCTTTAAGCATAGTTGCACTCGGCACTACTTACTTCCACCCAACCTTCTTTTGCAGACTGCGCAAATGTGCACATATTGAAGGCGGCAGCTCTAGGGTTTCCTCAGCCAGAAGCATCAATAGGCGCAGTGAACTTGCACCTAAAGAATCACTCTCAGATGCCATGTTGAGCATTGGAAATAGCACAATCCTTACTACTCAAGTTTTCAGCCCAATTGCAACCAATTTGACAAAATACATATGCCCAATTGTGTGTGTTTTGACACATTAGCCACAATAGCATTGGATACAACAAGAAATGCTGCATTCTAGGCAAAAGAAATGGTAAAATGCCTCACATGGAACACTTGCCAGCCAGCTTGTTTCAAAATGGCACCACTTGCCTGATTAAAGGGGTGGTTCACATTTAACTTTTAGTATAGAATGTACTGTTTCTACCAACTTTGCAATTGGTTTCCATTACTTATTTTTTTATAGTGTTTAATTACCTTTTCTGCCTTTTTTTCTAGCTTTCAGATGGGGTTCACTGACCACAGCAGAGAAAAAACTATCACACTGTGAAGTTATAACTTAATTGTTATTGTTACTCATCTTCCTATTAATCCTTCACTTATTCATATTCTAGGCTCTCTTTCAAACCACTGCCTGGTTGCTAAAGTAAACAAGACCCTAGCAACTAGAAAGCTGCTGAAATTCCAAACTTGAGAGCTGCCGAAAAAAAGCCGAAAAACAAAAAAACAATAAAAAATGAAGACCAAATGCAAATTGTCTCAGAATATCAATATCTACATCATACTAAAAGTTAATATAAAGATGAACCACCCCTTTAATGTGGTGGTAACTGTAGTTATATGTTCTATAACAAATGATATATGTGAAGCATTGTAATTACTGAAAGAGTTACAGTATTTATTTCCTAGTTACTGTAGTACTTTGCTGGCAATGATGGGAACCTAGTGACACTAGCATGCAAACTATTGTGCTTTGTTAACAGAAGAGATTGTTGGAATAATAATTCCTGCACTTTACAGGTGTAGAAATTCGAACAGACATAAAGGTTTTTATTTGTTATGCTTTGACTTCAGGAAGATGAAGGCTCATTTAATTCAGGTCACAAAAATAGGCAGCGGGAACTTGGACACTTCCATTACAGTATGCACAGTGTGTTCCCCAATTATCCTGGAAAAGCAGTCTCTGACATACTGCACTAGTGTTTTGGGGTTGTTTTTGAGTGTTTTAAATACCTGTTTTCAAGTAACTTGTTTCTAATAACGACAATAACAATACTGCTAGATGTGAAGCCCTGATGACTCTTTTAACATTCTGAGGTTTTAGCACAGTATGATCCAGATGCAGTTTTAGAAAGTGCAAGCAGGTGTTGTTTCTGTACTCATTTAAAATTAAACAGCCTGATTTGTTATTTCTAGTTAATACTATCTCTTCTTATAAAGGGATTCAGGCTTCTGGTTTTCCTTATCTTTTATTCATTTAGAATTCTAAAAGTGAAAACTTAGGAGCTATGTTTATATCATATAGTGTTGGATTGGGGGGGCCGAGGCTGCCACCACAAGGGCCCCCAATTGTGAGGTCCACACAACGCCACAACCCTCCTCCACCCCCACCGTTTTCTTTCCCAGATGTCAACAAGATATAGAACTATAATTGTGATATTTAGATACCAATATCCACCACATTAGTACTTTTTAAAACCACTAATATACACATGTGATATGTGTTTTACCCACAATGCATTGTTTTCTCTAGAACACTATCAGCATGTTCTATGAAATGGTGCTGCTATATGCAAGCAGGGCAACATTACTCTCCACACACGTTCACACAAGTCCACACACGTGTGTGTGGACTTTACGCAGGGGTGAGCTTTCCTTGCCCTTTATTTGCTTGCTCTTAAAGAAACTATGTTGGCTATGCTTTAGCAACAACAAATGTGACACAGCTTGCAAAGCAAAACATTACTGGCGCAAGGAATCTTTTTATACTGTATCTGCCTCTGACCACCAGGGTACCCTTTTCCCATGAGTGTAGTGCATTGTGCTCTGCTCCTTTCTCGTTGTTGCAAGGACATAGCCAAACACATATTGATACTTAAATAGTGCAGCGGTACAATGCTAATTTTTTCTTTACCCTGTTTTTTCATTTTTGCACTTTACACCACAAAGCAGCTAGATTAGCCAGCAAGTGTCATTGCATTGGTAAGCTTTGGAGCATTATCCATACCTTAAGACAATTCATCTGTGCGCCTCTTACTTGCAGGTATCTCACCAATATTCTTGGGTGGGACAGAAGGGACTCAGAAGTGAAAAACACCCAGAGCCTTAATCCATCTGGGAAAATGCCAAATCAGCATTAGAGATTCACAAAGTACATAAACCTGGCAGAAAGAATATTCGTTCTAATCTTTAAATATTGTTTCCACAGCAACTGATGTAACATATAAATGCTGAAAATATTCCAGCTGACTTTTAGATACATACAGAACAAATATGTTCTAACAGTCAGATGTTTTATGGAACCAAATCGTTCTACAACACATTGACAACATTTTAGGTTTAATCAATGTGTTTATGTGCGGGGGGATGTTTCTTAAAAGAAACATTTGAATTGAAAGGCACCAAATTAACAATCTCATCTTAATTTTAATTGTATTTTCTTCAAGTTAACTTTTTTTAACGGAAAAAAGGCCAGCTGACACAAGGGGAGTCAACATAAAAAGTCCTGACAGCTTACAGCTTCCAAACCTGGAGATGTATTATTTGGGGGCTGCCTTGCTATAGATCTGTATGTGAAGATGCAAAGACACCATATAAGCAATTGATGCAAAGGAATCAAAATTAATGTAAATAGAAAACAGAGATGAATAGTGATTATTTGTACTTGATTTTCAAGGTTACTTTGATAAAGATAAATGCAATTGCATAGTAAATACTATTCCTTCTTAATGAGAAGTGAGACAAAATGTGGAAAAAGAAATGTTGTGCTTCCATAGCCTCACTGCTTCTTCCCTAGCATTATATTGAGATTATATTGAGGGATACTTCTACACCAGTGATCCTCAACCAGTAGCTTGTGAGCTCTCCATCCCCTTTGATGTTGTTCCCAGTGGCCTGAAAGTAGGTGCCCATTTTAAAATCTCTGGATTGGGGACAAGTTTTAGAAGCAAAGAGACACAGTTTTAATCTAAGCAGAGCCTCCTGCAGGCCAGCAGTCCATAAGGAACTTTTTCATGCTTGTGTGGCTCACCAGAATATTTTACATCTGAATGTGGCTCTTGCGTAAAAAAAAGTTGGGGATCCCTGTTCTACACCATAGTGAACAGGCACCATGGAATTGGTCTTACTTAAAGGTGGAGCAGGCATGGTTTCTATAGGAGCTGGAGGTAGGAATCAAAAGCAAAAATATTTGGTGCATCGAGGCATTGTTTAACAGCCACTAGTATGCATTACTCGTTTGTGTTACTTGTTAAGTCATTGCACACCTATTGCATTTGCCATTACAAGGGCCAAAACTAGCTGTATCTAGCCCAGTGGCTTCTTCCCAGGAAGTAGCCAAAAAGGGAGAGGCACTAATTATTACCAGTTAAACTCTTCTATCATGACATCTTAACTGGGACATAATTAATTCTAGCAAGACATAGTCAGAAGCAGTATTAGCCAGATTTTATGAGAGCCTGTTGTTTTGATAGGTAGAGAATTTAGCATGGGAGATGGTGCTGATTGGAGGGAGAAGGAAATCCGCAATTTGTAAGTAGATGCATTTCACAGCATGCAATTTATTACGACTGAAATGTATGGGGGTAATGAAAATGATGTATGAGATAGTATAACATTAAAGGAAAGTAGGAGATGATCTGGAAGAAGAAGTAAAACTTGTTATTAACAGAAATCAAACAAGTTAATCTGAGAGGAAATGTTAACCTGTAGTTGTAACTTACAGTAAATAAAAGCACGGTTATCAAATAAAAATTGGTCACAGATGAATGTGATCAAAGGGCCAATAAATATAGAGGAAGGCCCTTGGGGAGGAAATGACATGGAGAGAAAGAGGAGTAAGGAAGGTTTATAACACAGACAGCTGAGAGCAGTTATCCAACATATCTCCGCTTGTGATTCCCAGTTATAAAGTAGTATTTGCAGGGCCGAGCAGGGTTTTAGCAATGGAAAAAAAACTGTTAGTTTCAATGATCATATCTTTTAGCAGATGGAATATATATTCATTCCCCTTATGAAAGGGGTAAATAGTTATGATAAGAGTTTGGAATTCCTGAATGCGTGGAGAGAGCTTATGGCTTGCAGCCAATATACAGCTATTTATTTTTTACTTTTATGTTTGCAATCTTTGTTTATGTTTGTAATATTAAATGGAAACACTCAAATGTGATGGTATAAATAAATAGGTATACATTTTATAAATAGCTATAAATTTTCCTTGCAGTTTTAGTCTTGCTATTGTCTCAGGCAGGCTGGCCAGAGCCATCATTATTATATTCCCCTATTGCACTCCTTTTTCATTAACATTTCATAATGAGAAGCCAACAAATGTGTGTTCTGGTTCTCAAGTGAGTATGGTCAGCTGCTGTCAGAACCCTGGCGTTTCCCACTACTGTACCTCCCAGGGTTCCCCTGCCCTCACCCAATTAATCTGAACGGACTGCAGGGATACATTGGTACTTCACTCCAAAATATGCAGTTGCAAGGAGCAGCTTCAGATGCAGAAGTATTTTTAATAGACAGTGCTGATGCAAATTCACCCAAACTGCAGAAGCACCATAATATATTTGCACCCTTAGTCACTTCTACTTTCCTATAAGGAATCTTTAATATTATATACAATTTAATATGTTTTCAAGGTTAAGATAATGGTTTCAAAATACAGTAATTAATAGTGCTTTTCAAGTGTAATTCTATACTGAAACCCATTTTTAAGAGAGTAAGTACAGGTATAGGACCCATTATCCAGAATGCTCAGGACCAAGGGTATTCTGGATAAGGGGTCTTTCCATAATTTGGATCTCCATAACTTAAGTCTACTAAAAAATCAATAAAACATTAATTAAACCCAATAGGATTTTTTTGCATCCAGTAAGGATTAATTAAATCTTAGTTGGGATCAATTACAAGGTACTGTTTTGTTATTACAGAGAAAAAGGAAATAAGTTTTAAAATTCTGAATTATTTGATTAAAATGGAGTCTATGGGAGATGGCCTTTCTGTAATTTGGAGCTTTCTGGATAATGGGTTTCCAGATAAGGGATTCCATACCTGTACTGTATAGTTTATGTAACTGCTTTTGACATTATATATTTTCATTTCTGTATATTGAATGTTCTCAAGGAAACAATTTAAAGCACTTACTATAGGTTTTTCACTGCCACAGCTGTTGAAAAAGTCCATGGTGGCCCCACTCCCTCTCTGTAAATCCTTTTCTCCAAAACTGTATTTTAGCCTGGGTTGCTTGTTCTCTCTACCATCTTAAAGGGGTAGTTCACCTTTATGTTAACATTTAAGGGCCTATTCACTAAAGGTCGATAACGCTTATTGCATGCTTTTTTGTGTTAGAAAGCATGCGATAATTAAGTCCCGATCCATCAAAGTAATTTCGCATGTGTTAAGAAGCATATCACATGCAGAAAAAACACACGTTATTTACCTCGCATTGCGTTAATTCTCGCATAGAAATAATACTAACGCATGATTCACAAGCACATATAAAGTGTTAAAGTGCTAAACATCACATTAGTCTGTGCGAATATTAACACCTACTTGGGGCAGGTGGTACTTAAAGAAAATTGTGGTTCGTGAGCTTTTGGCAACACAACATGGACTTTGCAGTGGGATTTATTCAAGTATGTGTTGGCCCTAGAGTGATGCAGCCTCCAGTTTGCAGGGAAATGGTCATTTTCAGAACAGTAGTTCGAAAAGTAATGGTTACGTACCTAAAATCGTGCACTAATATAGCAAGTGGTGAAATATATTGCGCGCAGCTTGAAATGACTCAAGAAAGACGCTCATCGTGAGTTAAATAACGCAAAGAACATTAGGGTTGATTCACTAAAGTGCAATAAGCGTTATTGCATGCTTTTTTGCGATAAAATAGACGCAAAAAAACAACAAGCAATTTGCTAAAGTATTATCGCATGTGTTAAGTCGCATATCGCGTTCGTTAAACAGCGTGCAACCGAATGCGTTCATTTTACCACATAATTCTTGCGCAGAAATAATACTAACACATGATTCACAAACACTTAGGCGCGCTAAATATTGCGAAAATTAACACCTACCTGAGGCAGGCGGTAATTATAGAAAAGTACAGTTAATGAGCTTTTGGCAACACGAC
This sequence comes from Xenopus tropicalis, assembly GCF_000004195.4. Lineage (NCBI taxonomy): Eukaryota > Metazoa > Chordata > Amphibia > Anura > Pipidae > Xenopus > Xenopus tropicalis. Next base: position 122,004,309 of record NC_030678.2, on the reverse strand, counting down.
ATGGACTTTGCAGTGTCATTTATTCAAGTCTGTGTTGGCCCTAGAGTGATGCAGCCTCCAGTTTGCAGGGAAATGGTCATTTTCAAAAAAAGTAGTTTTACGAACATAATGCTGTGTATGGCTAATATGGCGTGCTCGCGATAAGTAGAGCACGTGCGTTAATTAGTGCGCGTGACAAGTAGCGCACTGCGTTAATTAGCGTGCGTTGTGTCAGATACCGCACGAAAATTGTCTTCGTGACTTAAATAACGCAAACAGTATCGCGTCTAAATTAACGCAAATATCCTTTTAGTGAATCGTGCGTTAAGATGCGAAAAATAAGACGCGATAAAATTTTTACCGCATGCTATAAATAGCGCTCGTTTTATCGCCCTTTAGTGAATCAACCCCTTAGTATGTTATAGAATGGCCAGTTCTAAGCAACTTCTCAATTGGTCTTCATTATTTATTTTTTATAGTTTTTAAATTATGTGCCTTCTACTAATTCTTTCAAATGGGGTCACTGACCCCAGCAACCAACAAACAATTGCTCTGAGAGGCTACAGTTTTATTATTGTTGTTACTTTTTGTTACTTATTTTTCTTCCCACATCCTTTCTATAAATATATCAGTCTCTCATTCAAACCACTCCATGGTTGCTAAGGAAATTTGAACCATAGCAACCAGATAATTAAATTCCAAACTAAAGTGTTGCTCAGCAAAAAGTGAAATAATTAAAAAAAACACAAATAATAAAGACCAATTCCATATTGTCTCAGAATATCACACTCTATAGCATTCTAAAACAATCCCTTTAACTTCCTTACTAACATTTTTTCCACATATTTTGTAGATTTTACATATCTAAAATATATCAAAGAAAGAAAGTGTCATTTTTCAGTATTTATTTTTTAACACTTTGTGCAGGGGGGACAATAGGACAGAAGTGGTTGCTCAAATTTTCCTTTTCAGTTAATCCATATTTGTGGTACAGTTATAGATAACAAACTAAGCCTCACAAAATTCTTGTTAAACAACCTGTGTAGATTCATCATTGCTTGGTTATCTAATTGTATAAGGATATGCTGTCTATGTGGATCCATAGCTCATGGATAGTAATATTGACTTTTCTGGGGATATCCCAAGTGTATGATTCCTTGTTATAATATTGTGATTGTTAGCACTGTGCACACGTTTTTTTTGTGGACTGATTGGGGAATGAATTGTGTCTCCTATGTTTCAAGTTGCTTTCACTTGTTTATCATGCCAACTAGGGTTTCAGCACAATTCATTTTGTATTCCTGTGTAGAAAACCCCAGAGTTCTCATTAAGGGGCTGTCTGTGCTCTCTTGACACATTACTTGGCATGATTTTCATTGTTACTAACAATTCATTGTGACTTTATAGCACTGTTTATTTTCATAGCAGAGTTGAGTATTGGCTAATTCTTTATCTGATGTTGATGATTTCCTTCAATCTTTGTAGCGGAATCTGAACCTATGAATATTAATCTAGTTATAGGATCTATGCTTCCATAATTGGGGGTAATGTTATACCCACTGACACATATTTATTATTAGCGTATATTTACAGAAATATAATTACATTTTATACTAGATGTAACCTGAATAACTAATGTATCTAGAAGCACAGTGACTTGTTGACAATGATGTCAGTTGAGTGCAAGGCATACTGAGATGAGACCTAGGCAGTGAAATCCTATATTACTGTCACTATTGGTGTTTATAATAGGGATAATTATGCTGTTCTGTGCTAACGCAGGAGCCAGACTTTATCAGTATAGCTTGTTGGGCCTTTTTACAAAAAAGTGTTGTAGTGTGCTTGAGCCATTCTTTTCAACTAGTATCAACGAGACCATAAATTAAATTCATGTATGCTATGATTATGTTTGCCCTCTCGCCACAGAGATAGAAAAATAGATACAGTTCCTGTAAGTGAAGAAAAAAAAAATCATAACAGCTGCCTTTCTTCACATACAGGAATGCATCCTAGCAAATGTTTGCAAGTGATATAGTTCAAGATATTTTTAGGTTCCCATCTACAAAAAAGATACAAAATATATAGAAAAACTGGAAGAAGTTCAATAAAGAATGTGCAAAGTAATTAAAGGAGTTATGTAACTTACAAAACCTAAACAGGTGCCTTAGGCAGGGCATATCATCAGCCTACCTCAAAAGTGATCAGACTTTTCATTTAAAACCTCTTTGGGGTTGAACATGGTCAGAACCCTCCTCCTCAATTGAACTGGATTTATATACACATTGTATAAGTGTTGCTATAATTCAAGCTTAATATTGGATAATAAATTTGATTTTATCCTCAATCTCAAATATCTAAAATTATCCTAGAGGCTGCTGGGGCTTTTTAGCCTCTAGATCTTTCTGTTATTTGGATCTCTACTAAAAATTATTGAAACATTAAATAAACCTGATAGGATTGTTTTGCCACCAATAAGGATTAATTATATCTTAGTTGGGATCAAGTACAAGGGACTGTTTTATTATTACAGAGATAAAGCAAATCATTTTTCCAATTTGAATTATTTGAATGGAGTCTATGGGAGATGGCCTTCTGTAATTTGGAACCTTCCAGATAATGGATTCCATACCTGCACTGAGTAATTAATTGGAAGGGCTCGTTTTGGATGCTCATCTAAAAAAGGGATATACTTATTCTTACAAGGAACAGTGTTGTTGCCAATTAGGGGTCAGAAAGGAACCCTTCTTGAGACTGACTTGGCAAACTGTATGTGACATTTGATCTCCTTTACACTGGATCGACTTGTAGAGTATTTTAAAATGATTGACACCGATGTAGCTCTGTAACTCTTTTTCTCAATCTAACTGAGCTTATTATTATCATTTTGTGATAGTTCTGGCAATTCCTATATTTATAGAATGATAGATGTTGATGTATTTCTTGGCTCAGGAGTAGATAGTATTCCCTTTTTTTTGTATTTTTTTACTGATGTTTAAACATTTTGTTGGTTTGCACATTGTCCAGCTTCTTCAAACTCATGTAAACTTGTTTATGTGGGGCAAAATATCCATCTTTACAGGCATTTTGAAATGAAATAAAATAATTGCAAACATAAAAAGCAAAACAATCTAGGTTTTGAAGCAAGGGCAAGCATCCCCATAGTAGTTGTGCTTAAAAAAAATACATTGGATACAGGGGATATATACAGGCAATGTGGTCTGTTCTTCCAAAAATATAGAAGAGAAAAATAAAGAACTCTCTGCATCAAAAATATGTTGTCATTTACAAACCATTATAATACATAACTGTATGCTGGCCTGCATGTTCTATCATTTGTGTCTTTAGTTTATTCTTAAATCACTTAGGAGGCATTCTACATTGTTTATCAAAATGACAGTTTTTAAATGTAAAGTTATTATAATCAGTAGGTGACTGTCGATATTCAATTCCCATACAGAACCAAAACTGTGTTTAAGCAAAATTCTGCATTAAAGCAAAGTCTGCATGCATAAAATGTTGTTTACGGCTTTATACCCATCCACAGTGTCTCCTTACTGTGTGCTCAAACTCTGATTGTTGCCTTTGTTTGTTTATCTTTGGATTTGTAGGCATGCAATGAATTATCCAGCCTTCCACAGATAATATATGAATTGAAAACACTTACAACCAGTACTTGATGCAAATAGAGAACAGATATTATCGCTGTCTCTGGTAATGAAAAGCAATGTTTTATACGAATGCCTCTTGGTTTCAGTTATAAGCAAAACAAAGGACTAAGAGGATGTGGTGCATATGATAAATTTTAAATGATTGTTTTGTATCAAGTAAATTCGTTGGTAATGGTTAGCGTGCATTGGTGCATTTTTATTTATATTTATTTTACAAATATAAATTAAAATGCAAGGTGTTAGATTAACACATCAAACAGCAAAAAGCTCTTTTGGTTAATTACAACCATATACATATTGAATTCAAAGGTTATTACAGGTATGGGGCCTGTTATCTAGAATGCTTGGGATAAGGAGTCTGTAAATTGGATCTCCATACCTTAAGTCTACAAAAAATCTTTTAAACATTAATTAAACTCAATAGGATTGTTTTGCCTCCAATAAGGATTCATTTTATCTTAGGTAGAAGCAAGTACAAGTTATTGTTTTATTATAACAGACATAAAGAAAATCATAATGAAAAAAAAAAATGTAAATATTCTAGAATTCTAGCATCATTACATATTTGCCAGTAAACATATGCATTGATATAATTGCATAAAATGTGCCCCTTTGCAAAACTTGAGCATGTTCAATTACGGGCACTATGCAGGTGAGTTATGAGTGTTGCCTCACATTCCTCCTGTTTTTCAAAAACAACCAAACCTTGTCAATGGTAGGGAACTAAGTATTTAGGGGATAGCATAATAAAAGGTGCCCATAGCAAGGTCAACCATAGAAACATTCAGTATTTAGGATTTACTTAACAGCTGTCTATGAACTAACATCTGATTGGTTACTATGGGCTACTAGATTTTGGAAAATGTGTTATTACAATAACCCTGGAGTCCCCAACCTTTCTTACTCGTGATCCACAGTCAAATGGGGACTTGGGGAGCAACACAAGCATCATAAAAGTTCATGGATCGGCTATTATGGCTATTATGTAGCCTCTATGCACACTATCAGCATACAGGAGCCTTTATTTGGTAGTAAATCTTGTTTTTATTCAGCTTTATAAAACTTGCCACCAAGTCACGAATTCAAAAATAACTACCTGGTTTGGGGGCACTGAGAACAACTGGTTGGGTATCACTGCATTAACCTGTATCTACAGTATTACAAACAAAATAATTATTGACACTAATTTCTACTGTCTCTACTGTCTTTAAACTCTTCCATTATGGTAGCATGGCTAGCATTGCTCTTGCTATTAGTAAGAATGCCCCACAATTTTTAACACATTATAAGATTTCATTTGTTTTATTTCATGTATTATTATTCTCTGAACCACAAAGGATTCCTTTTTACTTCCTAAATGCTTATTGAAAGGAAAGTCTAAATCACAGAAGGAAATTGCTTTGAGAGATCCTAATCTTAAGAAATGTGCTCCCACTTAGCCAAGCAGTATCTTAAGTTCTGCAAAAACACAAATACATCTGAATAAATGGCTCTGAATATAATAACATTTGGTTTCCCTTAGGCCAAATTTTAACTATAGGATTTCTTTAACTGGCTTGAAAACAGGAATAATATCTAAAGCCTCAGTACAGACACAACCATCTAGGTTGCAACTGAATTGTTAATATGGATGTGGGTTTTGCGTGATGCAGCTACCATGAATGGTATTTATGAATTCAGGGCTATATTGCAGCTGTGACTCCTGTTTTACAGTAAACTTAACCAGGTGACATTCATTTTCTATTATCTCATATTGCTTTGCACTCTCTCAGATGGAGCACTGGGTGTCTATTGTCCTTGTACATTGTGATCCATTTCCTGGTGCACTCATTTTCCATCACTTTATCAGAATTACCTTTTTCTCAAACCCTCCATGTCTTTCCATATACATCAGCATCATAGTATATCTATCATCCATATCCATCAGCATTAGTGATGAACGAATTTTGTCGCCAGGCATGGATTCACAGCGAATTTCCGCATTTCGCCATTGGCGAATTGTTTAGTAAAACTCCAGTGAAAATTCACTGCGAAAAATTTTATTGCACAGAATTTTTTTTGGCTCGCTTCAAATTGGGCGCGGTCACGTCAAATAACGTGGGCAACAAATAATAGATGCGGGTGACAAAAAAATAGACGCGGGCAACAAAAAACTCGTGCGACAAATGCGCTTTCTGGATTTTTTGCCGTTTTGCGAATTTTCTTGCCGTTTTGCGAATTTTATGGTGAAGCGAAATGGGACAGATTCACTCATCACTAATCAGCATCATAGTATATCTCATATCTTTCCATATACATCAGTATCATAGTATATCTATCATCCATATCCATCAGCATTAGTGATGAACGAATTTTGTCGCCAAAGGGCATGGATCGCAAGCGATTTCCGCATTCGCCATTGGGCGAATTGTTTAGTAAAAACCCAGTGGAAAATTCACTGCGAAAAAATTTTGTTTGCACAGAATTTTTTTTGGCCGCTTTCAAAATTGGGCGCGGTCACAGTAAATAGCGTGGGCACAATAATAGATGCGGGTGACAAAAAAATAGAGCGGGCAACAAAAAACTCGTGCGACAAATGCGCTTTCTGGATTTTTTGCCGTTTTGCGAATTTTCTTGCCGTTTTGCGAATTTTATGGTGAAGCGAAATGGGACAGATTCACTCATCACTAATCAGCATCATAGTATATCTCATATCTTTCCATATACATCAGTATCATAGTATATCTCATGTCTTTCCATATACATCAGTATCACAGTATATCTCAGAACCAGATAACAATTTACAAAAAAAATAGCATTATTTTAATTGACTGCTTCCTTGTTTTTCTAACTTGAAATACTGTACTTTTAAAGGGGATGTTAACCCCAAAATACTATTTTTCTTCTGTAAGAACATATAATTGAAAGCTTTTCAATATACATTATTAAAATTGTAAATAGCTTATTTACTTACTTTTTATATACTTTTATTTAAGTTATATTTAAATATGTATGTAGCATACAGTATGTCCCCTTCTTCACTGCTGGTTCTGAATTATCAAACTATCAGCTTCCCTCTAACCTAGTCTCTGTGACCTACAATGCTTTGCATGATTCGTCATAGATCAGTTATTAATCAATACCAGCAGGAAAATAGCAGTATGTAGAGTGCAGAAAATAGAGATAGAAAGTAATTTTTTAGTGAATGTAGATGCTTTGAATTATATTTTCTTTCAGTAAGTGGGAAATCCTTTAAAGTGATTTCACCATCAAGGTGTTGGTTTCTGATTTTCTCAGGCATTTTTTTGAACACAAGTATAGGACCTGTATCCAGAATCCTTGGGACCTGAGGTTTCCAGGATAAGGGATCTTTCTGTAATCTTGATCACTACGCCTTAAGTCTACAAAAAGATATATAAACATTAAATAAACCAATAGGTTTTGCCTCCGGTAAGGATTAAGTATATTTTAGCTGGGATGAAGAAAAAGGTTCTGTTTTATTATTACAGAGAAAAAGAAAATAGAAAAAAAAATAGAATTATTTGATTAAAAGAGAGTCTATGGGACATGGCCGTCCTGTAATTCTGAACTTTCTGGATAATGGGTTTCTGGATGACGAATCCCATACATGTACTGCACAGAGTTTAAAATGTTAAGCTTTTAGTTCTTCAGAAATTCAGTTTGTTTTTCTAATTTCACCCTGTGCTCTAGTTTGGCTGTTATATTGGCTTAAACAAGCCAAATTTAGTTGTGTTTTTCACAGACATAAAAGGCAATTACCATTTGAAAATAATTCTTACAAAGTATACCCAAGTGCCCTCAAAACATATTTTGTGCATTATGTACACATTTATACCGTTACAAATACTTTGAGAACAGGTGTGCTGGAGAAAATGTTCGATTCTGCCGCGGAGACCTCTTATGGCTATATTGTCTTGCACCATTAATACAATAAATTGAATTCATTTGCAAATAATCTGCCAAGTCTATTTCCATGCACATTATAAAAGTTTCTAAAAAAAGACACTTTAAGTTTTGGGGAAAATGTAACAAGTTTATAACAGAAAAAATTAAGCTTTGTGTGATGAGTTTTTCCTTTTAAGCATATTCAGTATGAATTTTGTTAATCTGTTGCAGAACAAAAAGATAGATACACAATATACAGTTTGTCGTCAGTGCTGTGGATAACAAAACTTCTTACAGAAAAGTCATTGCTCTATTCCCAATATAATAACTGCCTAATGAAGACTATTACTTTGCAAAATACAAATTTTTGTCCTTACTTTTGCAGTTTTTTCTGTTTATGGCTTTTATTATATTTCCCATTTAAATGTAAGTTTAGTTTTTAGTCTTCTTTAGAACTATTTCTAACTGAGGTTGAATCTCTACTGTTTGCTTGATTTGAGTAGCTTATAATATCTATTGTTACAGTGCTCTAAAAATGGAACCTCGGCTTTGCTAGAAATTCTATCTACTGGAGCTGCAAAGGTTTCCACCCACTACAGGAGAAACCACACTGTAACTGAAAACAAACTTTCTGGATTCCTTCTTTGCAATAAAGAGCTTTATTAATAAGGCTAGGAAATGTTTGCCTATAAAATTCCTCTAGTGGCTAGCAAGTCTGCTATCAATTATAAAAGCAATATATCATCATAAAAATAATGCAATAAGTAAAAAATTATAATTCATTTATCCTGTTCATAAAAATGTCTTATTCATTCTCAATTAATAATAAATTGATCAAAAATTCACAACAGTTAATGAAAAAAGCAGTGTGAGTAAATCTGCATATATTGGATGTATTCAGTAGCACTTAGATGCCTATTTGCTAAATTTGGAGGATATAAACAAACTAGAACACAATCAAGAATCACAATGTTCCATCTATATTCAGTGAGGCTGAAAATCTTGGATGCTGTAATAAACTGGGAAAATAAATTGTTAAATTAAGTTTTTAGAGTGTAGTACAGGTATAGGACCTGTTATGCAGAATGCTTGGGACTCAGGGCTTTCTGAATAAGGGATATTTCCATAATTTGGATCTCCATGCCCAAAGTCTACTAAAAAATCATTTAAACCCATTAGGATTGGTTTGCGTCCAATAAGGAGACATTATATCTTAGTTGGGATCAAGTACAAAGTATTTTTTAATTATAACAGTGAAAAAGGAAATCATTTTTAAAAATTAGAATTATTTTCTTATAATGGAACTTTCTGGATAACGGGTTTCCGGATAAGGGATCCCATACCTTCCTTATCCCTCCCATCCCATACAGTCCTTATTTTATCTAAGTAGCTGTCCTTATGAACTCTTCAGTCTCCCCCTAAACATGCTGGCCTACTGATCTAGCTTGTGGTAGAGAAGACCTCCTTGCCTTTTTCTTTCTTTTTGACAATTTAATTTGCTTCAGAGGTTGGTACTGAAAAGAAAATAATAAGCCATTTTATTTTTAAGACATTCTGCATGAATTAGCTCAGAAGGTGGACACACGTGGCTGTTTCTTGCAAGAGCATCAGAATGTCAAGCTGGGTTATTGACAATCTAAGGAACAGATATTCAGAGAAACCATGCACATCTCTAGACAGTTCAAAGAAATACTTAACTCAAAGTGATTCTTTCCTTTTAACATATCGATATTTTACTCTGCCTAATAGATTTTCATTTTAAAAAAAAACTTCAAAATCACAAATTGTGCCTGGAAGATTAATCAGAACTTTCCTTCACCAATGTATATTGGAATTCCATTCTAATCAAAAGTGAAACCTCGATGGAAATAGACTGACTCTGCAGGATTCATACAGTACAAAAGATCTGCTTCATAGAATTTGTCCTGGGTAACTGAAGTATGAAAATGAATTATTGATTTCCATGGCGAAATGCTTCAATTCACTTTATTGTATAACATTATTCGGAGAGCAATATGGCAAGGTTTGTAATTCTCTGTTGATTTTTTACAAGTAAAATAGCCCGGCGTGTGTTTACTTAAAAAAAGCAGCACATTTAAAACAGAGTGCTTTTAAAATGTTTTTAAACAAGAAACTGTGTTTGTGTAAAGAATAACATTTAAAGTGCTGCAGTAAGATGCTCTCTATGGCTTAACCGAAAGCTTTAAACTGACTATAACACTTCTAAATTGAAGTGCTGATTTTTATACCAGAAGGCATAGCAGGCATAATACATATGTATGGCGCAGTTTTAGTCTGGTAAGAGAAAAAAACAACACCAACCCTGAATGCTGTAAAGCCTACTATGAATTTAATCTACTCTTCCATCATTATTTTAAGACATGCTGGGTATTGAAATTCAGGAGGTATTAGAAGCCAAATCAGTATGCAGACACCCCTACAGCAATGTGCGCACACCCACACATATTGTAAAAAGATACTAACACCATTTTAAAATCATGAGAATGTAATATCTGTGACATGTTTCCAAGTGATCATTGTATTTGCAAAATGTCCAATTTCCTGTTTTACAGTCACCCCAAAATTCATGGCCCGATTCAAAATAGTTAGTAAGTTTGAATGCCCCCTGCTTGCATAGAGAATAGTGCACAGCTGGCCAGCGCCCACTAATCCCAGTGTGCCCCAATCCCAGATTTAAACATTAATTCTAGTATATTATGTTAAAGAGATACTGACTCCAGAAATGAGACCTTTTTTACATCTATCATAACACTGTCTTTGCATGCTATTTATAATTTTGCCATAAAAGTATTTGTACAAAGCTTTTACATTCCCTATTTGATCCCCCGTGTTCCTCTATGAGGGGGCTGCCATATTTGTGCAGCAGGGCCGTTAGCATTGGAAGCTATAACTGATAGGCTGAGAAGGGACAGTCAGGTTGGCAAAACAGTCAGGTTTAGAAATTCCTAGTAACAATTACTTGCAAAAGCAGCCCTATCAGCAAAAAATGATCAACAAGACTTATAGGTAACTTTTTATGTAGATTCATATTTAAAAAAGTCATTTTTTCATGTCAGTATCACTTTACTACATTACATATGTTAATATGTTGCATATTATATTCATAAATAACAAGGATCAAAAAGGTAAAATATTGGGCCTGAATGTTTAATATGTAGTAACTTAGAGCAGTTTTTTTCGGGGGAAATGAAACGAGTGAGTAGGCAGTTGTACTGCAAGGCATATCAGTAAATATTGCCCGTTCACATCTTTTCCCTTGAGCCACCATTTTGTAGTTGGATGTTTGTTTATATCATTGGCAAAAGCTGATGGGTCATTTTATTGTCCTTTTCTTATAAAGGTGGAAAAGATGCAGAGTGCAAAAACCGCCTCTAATGAGCAAGTTTTTACCAACAATGCCCCTAGCTTCCCTTCCATAGCAGTTAGCATTGTCAGATGCAACTCACTGTACTCTTACTATGGAGAAGAAAGAGTTGTACCTGACAGTGAATTACCCAATGGTAAGTACAACTTGCCCTAGCCATGCAAGGTGGTCATTCATGACACAAAAATACGAAGCAGCACATGCAAGGGACATCCACAATGTTGTAGTAACCCCTGATCTAAATAGGTACATATCACAAGCAGGGCTTCTTTGTTCTGCTGCATGTATTGGACTTTCTAATCTGAAATTTTGGGACCCCTTAGTGCTTCAGAATTTTCATTTACCCATAGTAAATGACATTACTTGTTTTACCTTTTAGTGCCTTTTTAAAAAAAATGTATTGTAAATAATGTTATAGTAGAGCATAAATATATAACAATGTGGGGTTCAATATAATATGTTGTTCCATATCTGGATTGAAAGAATGAGGAAGGAGGAATGTTTTTGTTATTTACTGTACATTTTTAGTTCTTCCCAGTAGTTAATTCCCTTCTACCCTCTTTAGTGTTTTTAGACAGAGGTATGTTGATTTACTATAGTTTTGTGTTGTTTTCAAAATTATCATAAAACCAGTATCTTCTGAGAGAAAGAGGTACAAAAGCTTGGAAATCTAAAGGCATGGCACTTCTCCATTGGCATTAACAGCTGCAGGGAGAATGTGCCCAATAGTGCCTGCTTTTTATAAGAGGTGCAAAATCTTAAAATGGCAATTTTCTATTTAGCACATACTCCTAGAAAAAGTATATTATTATGAAAACAGTTTATTTAAATGAAGCAGAGTTTTACATTTTTATGGAGACCTGCATTGTTGGCAGATACAGTTTTCCTTTAAGCAATGTATAAATTGTTGTTGATAAACAACAACCCACAATAAAGTCAAATTTACAGACAATAAATTAGCTTATTTTCCTGGTATAGGGGTCCTGTGAAACTAACAAATCAAATATATGTACAGTATATTCCTATGTCTATGACCCCTCTATGTTGGGACCTAACCTTAAGTAAACGGTATATTTTGTGTAGTTAATAAAGATCATTTGCAAGTGCCCTTAGTCCCGTAATTTCCTCAGTTTATCAGGAGCAGTGATTAAAATAGGTTCCTTAGAACTTGGCTCACCAAATCCACTTTTTCTTATTATGCTCAAGAGTTTGAACAAAAATGCAAAGAGGCAGATCAACCTGCAATGGCGTAGATAGATCAGAAACTACTGTATATGTCTTTAAAACTTCTGGTCACCCAGTTTGAAAGTTAATAAAACTCACATACAGATGCACATACTGTAGTTGAAACAGTTGCTCCATACTCTAATGGCAGCTTACATGGCACGCGTCTTCAATTTATAATTTCAGAAACAGTGCAGTGTGGGAAAAAGCAACACTTTTAATAACATAAACATGAAAAATAAATGCAGCATCTATTGTGTTATAGAGGTATGTTCCAGTTTCAATATTATGTGCATGTTATTCACATTTCTTTATAAAATTGTCCTGTTTCTTTATCATTTTCTGTTAATGAAGCTGAAAATATGTGGGTCAAAGGGTCCTGAAACCTATACATGGCAATATTAGAAGTCTTCTATAAACAGTTCCTCCTACCTTCTATGCTTAGGCACTGAATAAACTTTGGGGTCAGTATTGCATCAGGCTGCTTTCTTATTTATTTATACTTCATTTAACAAGGAAACCTAATGATTCGCTTTTATTGTTATCCATTTTAGAATTAGTTACTTGGCTTATAAAAGGCAACAGATACTTGTTATTAAAAAAATTAATTTCATGCATGACTGGCCGATCTCCTTATTCTGTTTTACATGTTACTGTGAACTCATTTGTGTTTACCCAGCTGGATGGTAAAGATTCTGCTTAAAGTGTACCCTTATGTGCCACTATGAAGAAATAATTCTAGATTTGCCTAGTGTTCTCCTACACCATCTGGTATTTATAAACCGCATGGGACAGTTGCATTATTCATGCAATGAACACTCTCTGAAGGTATATTTTATTTACTGCATAAGCTAGGTATTCGTTTTACAACAAATTCGCACATTTACATTCAATATTAAATATATTTTCTAATTATCACATACTTTAAAAACAGTGTTTGTTGGAAAGTTGCTAATGTGCAACAGATTAGTTTAAAATAATTCAATTTTAGAAAGGGTGTAGTGCTTTCTGCAGGCTGGCCTCTCTTTTGGGGCCCAAACAAAGAAAGGGGGGAAATAAAAGCAAATTAGGGTGAATGCTGATTTACTGTCTAAAAATATATTTAGAGCTATGGAAAATGAATTCTATCCTGTATCTGTTACTCATGAGCTAAGGGTGGCTCATTTAAATGTCAGACTGCAGGGGGGGATGAAGTTTTCTATTCTAGAATGACTACACAACTGACTTGTTCAGGTTGGTTTTCATTTGATATGCAAGATTTGGTCAGGTTCACCTTATTTCATAACCAGGATGTCTGAAAACATTGCTTTAGTTTTCATTCAGCTGTTGTTTAAATAAAAGACAGCAAATACTGTAAGTATTTCTTCCACATCTCTCCCTGCATATTTTTTCTTATTGGACCAATGTTGTTAGCGAAGTAGCGCAGGGGTCTGTCCTTGGTCCTTTGGTTTTTTTAAGTATTTGTGTTTTACAATGGAAGGGGGGGAGGGACAAACTGACAGTGCAAATGAACGATTGCATGTGACATGGTATGATCCAAAACATTAAAGAGCAGTATTGGTTAGCAGATAAGGTTACAATGTAGTATCCACCACAGATGACTGATAATACATAAAGAATGGGCAAGGAAAGTATTTATCTTTGCTGATGAAGCTAATGCTGAATGCTGCAACATTGTAGAGCAATCTGACTAAACTGGATAACTGGGCAGCAAATTGGCAAATTAAATTTAATGTGATAAATGCAAGGTTATCCACTTTGATTGTAATAACATAAATGTCATTTGTACACTAAATGGTAGTTGGGATCTTGTGATTTTTGTGGATAACAAGCTGTGAAATTCTAGGCAGTGTCATTCAGTGGCTACTAAAGCTAATAAAGTGCTGTCTTGGACAAAAGGCCATGGCTGGATTACATTCAAATTCATTTCCATTACCTTACAGGGTTTAACAGGGCTCAATCTTATCATCAATGGGTTTTGCTAAATATATATATATATATGCTTCTTTTCCTGGAGAAAAGGTGTTTGTGAGGGGACATTATTACTCCTTATGAGTACATTAGAGGACACTTTATGCAGATAGAGGGGAATCTTTTCTTAAGACCTACAGTTTGTTTAGGTATTGGTATATATAATTTACATGTGTCAGAGTAAAGATAGGTTTGTATTAGTATGTGAATAAATGTGCACTGGAGTTCTCTTCTAGAGAATACAGTACATATTCATCCTGACATAAAACATGATCATTGTTTCCTATGCCATCTATGCTTTCTACCAACCCTACAGCCAAATAATTAACTAACTCCCACAGATAAAAGAGTTACAAACAGTATACAAATTATAAATGCAGTTTAAGGGGCTCATTGATTTTTAATTTCAAACTCAATTTAAATTTTTTGTAAAAAGCTGCAGAGAAAAAATGCTATTTCTCTTCTGACATTTACAATGCTAAATTGCTAAAAATCCAAATTCGACAATTGGCCAAAATAAACTTGGTAAATTCATGAAGAAGTCAATGGCAGAGGTCCCTTCCCTTTCTTTGAAGCTCTTTCATTTGTCTCATAACTTTAGAGATTTTGCTGGGTTTTGTCTGAAAATCACAACTTTTGTCGCAGTGACAATTCGATAAAGTCGGGATTTTGGCAGCAACAATTCAAAAAAGTCGAGTTTTTTACAACTTTTGCTTGTAACTTTTTAAATATCAAACATAGTCGAATTTGAAAAAAATGAGAAATGATGGAGTTTTAGTAAATCTGCCTCTAAATGTCAGTTTGTAACTTGTTTCTGACCCCTCTCACCACTGTCTCTTATCTATCTAGCTAATGCATGAATTTAGTTATAATGAATAACATTTAAATCTGCCTATCTAAACAGCAAATGATTAATATAAGTAAAAAAGTGAAATCAATAACTACAGTAACATAAAGTTACCTAAACAGATTCTGGTGTCTTTTGGTAGGGACTTTAATAGTTGGGAAGCAGATTGGAGCAGTCCAATATTTAGGGTTGGTGACAAAAGGCTATGTAATTCCCTGAAATATTACATTCCACGGGGTAAATCCAGCACACATCTGTATAAGCTTCTTTTTTGTTTTTTAAATGAGAAATGAGCAGCATTCCACTAAGCCTTCTTGCCATGGCTTGAACACAGCAAACTACAAACAGGGGACTAAAGTCCCAAATGTAAATAGTTTTAAAACAATCTTTTAAGGAGCTAAAATAGGTTAATGAAGTATAAACAGATGAATACTCATTCATCTGCTTCTACTTCACTGAGCTATTTTAGTTCATAATTAGAGGGTGGGCAGGGGCAGGATGAGAGTTTAACAAGTAGTGATTATACTGCGAAGCCGAGTGGGAGCAGTAAGAGCATTGCTGGGATATGCTGAAGTGGGAAACTGCTGTTTTTTTCTGTAGGAAGCTGCAATATTTTTTGCTAGTCTGTTACTGTAGTTTAATTGCTTTAGAATGATATACTGTTCAGGTGTTCAAAGTGTTTCCTTAGAGGGTTACTGTCATAATATAGTTGGTCTTTTTCTAATTTGATACAGTAATTTAACAGCTTTATAATAAAATAGTTTTAAAATAAGTTTTTATTTAAACACACACATGTATATATATATATATATTTATACTTTTACTTTAAATACTGTACAGTATATATATATATAGAGAGAGAGAGAGAGAGAGAGAGAAAGGCTGAGGCACACACTTATAGGGATAACAACCTTGGTGCAAATCAGCAAAACAATGTAAATATGTAAAAAATGCTGATGCACACCAGGAAGATTTCATCAAAAAAAGATACCTATTTTATTAAGATCGACATTTCGGTCCTCACCCGGGACCTTTATCATCTTGAGGTATCTTTTTTTTGATGAAATTTTCCTGGTGTGCATCAGCATTTTTTATAAAATATAGGTAGGGCTACAGTATATTATATTATATATTTACTTTAAATAACTTTATTGATGCTACTATTTCACACTGATTCGCCTGCTCTGTTAATTAAAAGACTGAGACAAACAAAAGACAAACATTCAAATTAAGATTTTACAATGTGGGACCCTTTAATTTTTTTTTCATTATAAAAAAAGTAAAACATATTATAGACATTGAGCCATAAATACTGTAATGCGATTATGTGGATTATATAAAAAGGGCATTTTGGAGCCATTAGGCATTAAGTGTTCAAAAAGAGATAGTTGCTCCCATGTGAAATAAAAGATGCCAGATTGGTTGCTATTGGGATTTAGACTAGTAGCAAGCTTTACACCTTTTATTACCCCTTTATTATGTAATGAAAATGTGTTGTGTGTCAATATTTTTCATTTTATCCTTATTGATAGCTGGCGGTATCATTATGGCTATAATGGTATTGCGTTATGTACTGTTATTCCATTTCTTACTTGAAGTGGCATTCCAAGGCTATAATTTACCACCCTGCCAATGCCACAAGCTAATTGAATGGATTTATTGAGAAGATCTCAGGTTAAAGTTAATTCACCACCTTATGCCCTATAAGCAGAAATCAGAGTATTCTATGTAAGGCCGAGCCCTTGGGACTACTCAATGAATGTCTCACAGTGACCTGTGTTCCAGATTTTGGAGAAGGTTCCTTTACTCTGAGTTTTGTACACTAAGGGACCTATTAATTATGCTGTGTAAAATGTAGTTCCTCAAAAAAACAGTGTAAAAAAAAAAAAAAAAAGCTGTGTAAAATAAATGGAGGAGTTCGCTGTCCGAACGCCAGATTTTACGTCATTGTTTTATAGTGATAAGTGAATCTGTCCCGTTCGCCTAAAAAAATCCACAAAACTGCAGAAAAAATTGTGAACCGCATAGAATACATTGGGGTCTAAAGGAGTTTTTCACTGCAAATGTTTGCGAAAATATTCCCTGATGGCAAAATGTGGAATTTTGCCACAAATGCATACCTGGTGAAAAATGTTGCTCATTGCTAAATAAAATAAGACATGTGACGTTTGCCTATTCCAGGGATTTTGTTTCAAACAATAGATAAGGAAATGCTAAATTCAAAAAGGTACATGTGGCTGTACAGTAAATGTTCACCATGGAGCCCAGTTATGAATATGCACCCAGTGGGTGGCATATAAAGGCATTTGACAAAAATCTTAGCGACTCATTTATTCATCTATTGGAACGGCATCAGAATTACTTGGAGCCAACCATTCTCCTTTCATATGCTAGTGTGCATTAATCAGATTATTTTTTTCATAATCATCATAGGAGCAAAGGTCATTAATATTGAGGTTTCAATGATCCGCAGCCATAATCATACTGTATAAGTAATGAATGTTTTTTGACATGAACAATAAAACTGTCTTTCGATGAATATTAATAGGATCTTGCATAATTTTATGACAAAGAGAAATGGGCTATTCCTACCAAGGTCAGACAGTTTAGGAGCAACAAATTGCTTCAATTAATGTTACTTCTTTAGCAGTGCTCAGCACAAACCCAGGTAAACTATCTATACTAATTTACTGAAGCACAGAGTACTGTAAGTCAATAACCCTCTAGAGGGCCAGATGATTTCTAAC